>NW_005054300.1:6128634-6131794 GCF_000277835.1 Geospiza fortis | reverse complement strand
CCAGCCAGGAGTCTGCATCCTTGTAGCCTTCCACAAAGAGCTGGAAGGAGCCCACCTGAGGCAAGGACAGGCTGCATTACACAAGGCCACAGAGGCTGGGGAGGTGCTAACAGGCAGGCATGGAGGCTGGCAGCCCTACCTTGGGTGGCAGACCAATGCGGTTGAAGCGCTGGCCAACTTTCGGCACCTTCTCCAGGGCCAGCCTCTTTCCTCGGGACTTCACTCTGTCAATGGCACTGTAGTTGAAGGTCTCACTGGCCAGATACACCACCTGCAGGGACATGAGCACAGTCAGCAGGGACCTCTGGCAAATCGCAGGACTGCCCGAAAAGACACGGCATTTCCCAGAGCTATGCCCAGCACAAGGATCCCCACGGTTTGAGCAGGAACAGTCCTACTCTAGAGCACTCAGTCTCCTAGGTCAGCAGTGACACAAGATAAGGTGCAAGCAGAGCTGTGTGGACGCACACAAAAGCCTCCCCAAAAGAAGCCCCCAGCAGCTGTCCCCTCACCTTTGTGCGGGGAACAATGTTGAGTTCCAGTTTCTGGTCTACCAGGCTGGCACCTGCCTCTGACAGGTAGCCCTGGTTCAGGACAAGGCAGTCTCTCCCAAAGCAGCATGGGCAGCACAACTTCTGCAGCCACTTGGTCCACTTGGGGTTCAGGTGCCCATAGGGCTCCTCATTCTTGGGCTTGAAGACGCCAATGATTTTCTGTGAGTGGGAGAGAAGAGGGCTGAGTCCAGGAACTGGCAGAGCTGGGACACTTTCCTCAGCCCACAGCGGGGATACTAAGGAACAGGTCCAGAACTGCCCCTCATTAGGATAATAACCAGCCTCCTGTGACCAGGCAAAACTCCACAGCTCCCAGGAGGGAGGTAGGCAGAGCTGGGAAGAAGCCCTCTCCAGACAGTATCCCATCCCATAAGAGCAGAGTGCTGCCCAGAGACCTTTATACCCAACATGAGTCCCAAAAACACCAATGATGATGCAGTCTCCTGGTAAACACATCAGTCTCATTCCAGTGACCTTTGGATGGTGCGGGAGAGCTACTGCTCATCGTTGGTCATTATGCTCACATAGGAAAGGAACAGGATAGTAATCCCTGCCCTGGCTCAAAAATCCATCGCACAGAGCTGATCCCAGACTGACCAGAGGAAAAGGACCATAACAGCCGAGCGCCTGCAGGACCCCTGAGGAGCCAGGGCTCTGTGCTGGGGAGTCCAGCAAAAGGGCTGACTCTCTGGATACACTGTGGACAAGAGGGCACAGGCAGCCCCAAACTGGCCACCAGCTGGTACCAGCAGCACTCCCAGCCCCTCAACCCAGCCTCACACACACGCCAAGCCAGCAGTGGGGACAGCAGTAGGTATCCCCATGCTGCAGAGGGCACAGAACCCTGAGCGGGGCAGTGCACCACCACTGAGCCAGCACTGCCACGGCACACAGATGAGAGAAGGGCTGGGACAGGAGCAAGGCCACCTGTCCCCACAGGTCAGGCATCCCTGGGGGATGGCAGTCCCTGCTCTGGAGTGACTCAGCATCATATGCAACCAGGCCTTCTCCCCATAGCTACTGCTAGCCCTGGCCTGAGTGGGCATCACTTCCCCAAGCTGAGCTCCTGCCAGAATGTGGAAGTAGAACACGAGTCCCAGTGCTCCAGCAGGGAACCTTAATGCAATCTCAGTCTGTCAGGGACCAAAAGGCCAGGGCAAGCAGAACCAAGGCTCTGTCCACCAGGAAGACAGAAAGGGAGGGTTTGAGGGAAGAGGATCACTTGAGCCATGTCCAGATCACATGGTGGAGCCACTTTCCCCAGGCAGGCAGGAAGGCAATCCCTGCACCAGCCCCACATGGCTGTCACACAACTGTCAGTATATTCAATATATCCATCCTTGGATATAAGCCCACAAAGAGGCCTGTTAGGAGCTCTGGCAGCATGAAGCCCTGTGCTCCATGGAACCAGTCCAGCAGAACAAGGCCCAGCCAGGCAGGGACAGCATGGAAGCAGACAGCAGAGGCCTGGCAGCACAGCATCCCCTTCCAGACAGAGCCGTGCCGAGAGCAGCACGGACAGGGAAAACAGGTCTGCCTGGTGCCAGCAGCAAGGCAGAGAGAGCCTGCCCAGCACAGGGGAGCAGCTGGCAGTGGGCTGATCATAACCACTGGGGCTGGGCAGCACAGCCCTGGAACAGGTCAGGCCTCAGTAGCCTCAAGGGAAATAATCAAAGATGAAAGTTTTTCCCTCCAATATCTTCCCCCTGCTGCTCCCAATATCTACATGCTGCGCTCTCTCCCGTGCCAGCAGTGGGATGTTTTTGGTAACCCTGGGCAGCAATCACAGCAACCAGTCACACAGCACATTTGCTGGCAGCAGGATAATCTGGGGGACCTGCCAGCTGACAACACCAGCAGTACACAGACTTTGACTTCTCACACTCATGCTCCAGCAGCCATCCTTGAGTTTGGATCTCCTACAGCCAGGCAGCCTCCATCCAGCCTGCAATCCTCAAATGGCTCATCTGGCTGCCCACTCCAGGTCTCATATTAGGCAATAGGAGGGAGCTGGGCTGTGGCACAAACGAGTATTTCCCCACACGCCATCAGCTGAGCTGGGAACTGCCTGCAACAGCTTCCAGGAGCCAGCTTTCACCCGGAGAGGGAAAACTAGGACACATCAGAGACCACAGAGCTCACTCCTGATTCCCTGGAAGCAGCCCAGCACACACGTAGCAAGGGAGCCACAGGAAACAGCAAGAGCTCAAGTAATTGGGCAGGGAGCAGCAGGTCACAAGACAAGCCACCGGCTGCTGCACACTCATCCGGTCAGTGGCACAAAGACAGCTCCCACACAGCCCACCATGTCTATAGGGGACCTATAGCTACATGCCAAGGACTTCGTCTCCATTTTACCAGCCACGCAGCCACAGAGAAGACATCTCACTCAGTTCAAACAACAGGCCAAAACCAGCTCAGCCCACAGAGTCACAGCCCTGGGGCTGGAGTCACTGTTCAGATGCTGATGCACGGGCCTGTGGGAGGGGGTGACCCTTCCTCTTTGGGCAGAAAGCCGCAGAAGAGGTTGAATCAGCACTTGGACACTGCTGCCCCGCACTCTCGCTGCTGCTCCCACTGTTCTTCTCCCCGGGGAGGCTCAGACC
>NW_005054300.1:6112270-6126956 GCF_000277835.1 Geospiza fortis | reverse complement strand
TGCGCTCTCATCAGCAGAGAGCACTGTTCAGTCGTTGCTCGCCTGGGCTGGGGTCATTTCTCTGACACAAAGCCCTGGCAAGTTCCTGTTTTGCTCCTGTTTTGCCACCTCCTGCTGGTTCATGTGGTTCAGTACCCACCTTTTGGGTGATGTGCAGCAGGCTGTAAGCAGATAGACCCCGCTTGGATGCTGGGAGCCCCTTCCCATCTCTGGCTCTGCCTGAGCTGCACCGGCAGCTGCTGGAGAGGCAGCGCCCAGCCCACCTGCGGGGCTGTCTCTGTTCTGGTACCTTCCCTGTGTGCTGGGGAGGGCTGTGCTGCGTGGCAGGGCTCTGTGAGGTGTGCAGGGCTTCGGGGGCTGCTTGCTGTTGGCAGGCAGATTTGCAAAGCCTGGATAGCTGAGCAAAGCCCTGAAGCCCCAGGATCCTATCTCTGCTGTCCCTCTTGGGAGGAGGGTCCCCTCATCCGTGGAGGTGAACCGGCTCTGCCCATTCTTGATGCTGAATCTGGAAACTCCACAAGCTCACTGTTCCCTCTCCTGAGGTACTGCCCCTGAACACAATCCAGCAAATCCATCTCCTCTCCAAAATGCTTGTTTCTGTCTGGAACTGCCTCAGCAAAGCTGAGAACGGCTCCTGGCCTGAGCCTGCACAGTGCAGGACCCCTGCGGTTCTACTGGAGTGCCATGACAGAGGCAGCCAGTTCGTGCCACACTCCTTCCTGCCACTCACTCACATTTCACAGGGCTGTGACCCCCGTGGGCTCACATCTCCCTGAGCCCTGCAGTGGGGCGGGCAGCAACCCGAACCTGGCGGCTGGGGTTTCAGAGCCTGGGCAGGGCAGCTGTGCTCCTGGGCTCACCTCCTCATCTGTGCTGTGCCCTAGCAGAGCTGTCCCCAGGGCAGGCAGGCAAGGGATGCAAGGGCTCTGGGCAAACCGAGCTGCCCTCCCTGCCCAGCAGCTCTCTGTGCCTCTCCCTGCCAGCTCTTGTCCTGCTGTGCCGGAGGCTGTTGCCATGACCCTCACCAAAGGCTCCTTCACCTACTCCAACGGGGAGGAGTACCGCGGCGAGTGGAAAGAAGGTGAGATGTGGCAGGAGGGAAAGGTGCCACCTATGCTGGGGGACAAACAAACCCCACATCTCTGCCCAGCTCCACGCTGGGGCAGGTCCCACTCTGTGCAGTGCTGCCCGTTTCTGCTCTCACCCAGGTCGCAGGCACGGCATCGGGCAGCTGACGTTTGCTGATGGCACTGCCTATGTGGGGCACTTTGAGAACGGGCTCTTCCACGGCTGCGGCGTGCTCACCTTCTCCGACGGCTCCAGGTGGGCACGGTGCTCCTGCAAACACCTCCCTGGGCATTCCCCCTTGCCGTGGGGAGCTGCTGCCTCAGGAGACCCTCCCACACAGGTACGAGGGGGAGTTTGTGCAGGGCAAGTTCAATGGCGTTGGAGTCTTCACCCGCTGTGACAACATGACCTTCGAGGGCGAGTTCAAAGGCGGGCGCGTGTACGGCTTCGGTGAGTGCTGCACGGCCCCTTCCAGCACCTCCCACTTCATCCCTCCTTCCCTGGCCCCATCCCGGTGGGTGCAGCTCCCTGCCTCTTCACTCCCAGCCCTTCCCTCCCCTCCCCAGGTCTCCTGACCTTCCCTGATGGCTCGCATGGCGTGCCCCGCAATGAGGGATTCTTTGAGAACAACAAGCTGCTGCGGCGGGAGAAGTGCACGGCCATCATCCAGAGGGCCCAGGGTGCCTCCAAGTCTGCCCACAGCCTGACAGCGTGAGGGTGCCTGCATCCCCTCCCACCAGAGCAGGGACCCCCTACTTGGGCACTGGCTGGCCCTGCTGGCCCTGGAGAAGGGATGTGGCACTGCTGGGTGCCTCCCTGCCCTTCGTCCCCTCCAAGCGTCCTCCTGCCAAACCCCTGCCGCTGGAGGGGATGGGACCCCCAGCTCTCCACCCAAGTGCCCTGGGGCAGCCATGGTGCCTTCTCTTTCTGGCTGTAGCCCTGGCACCTGCTGGAGCAGCAGAAGGACAGGGTGACAGGGGTTTGGCCCCTCTTCCCCCCAGGAAGACTGTGGACCACTACAGCTGCTAGCCAGCTTCAGAGGATGGAGCAGGGGGCTGAGGCTGGTCTCTGACCCCACTGCCAGGGTGCCTTGGCTGGAAGCTGCTGACTGAACCACGTGCCCCCAGAGGGGCAGCTCCTGGCTCACTTTGTTGCCCTGGTCCTGGAGGCAGGGTGGGCACCCCGAGCATGCTGTGGCCTGCACCCTCAGCTCTGGGTGACTGGCCATCCCTCTGCATGCCCAGGGTATGGTGACATTTTGTCCCCAAAGAACCCAGCCTGCTCTCAGGCCAGCCAATGGGCTGCGTTCCCCTCATCCCTGTGCCAATCCACCCATCCACCCACTGCCTTGGGGACACCAGCAGCAGCATCCCCACCAAGAGCGACTGGGGAATGCCCAGCCTGGCACGTCTGCTGCACGCTGGTCAGGATGGCAGCACTGGTGAGCAAGGAGAAGGGTCAGCTGAAGCCTGGAGTGAGGACATGAGCAGGGCTGCATGGAGTGCCAGGGCTGGAGCAGGAGGCCTGGGCAGAGCAGGGATAGAGGTATGGCGAAGGGGCAGGCAGGGGGCACACAGTTCCCCATTTTGCCCCCCACAAGCGTCCTTCACCTCCCCACTGCATGCTCACCTTCACCCCCGGTGCAGTCTGGCTGGCTGTGGCACAGGGGTCCCGGCAGCCCTCACTGCCCAGTGCAGGGGCTGTGCCTCCCTGCCAGTCTCTGCCCACACCAGGTCCCGTGCCTTGCTGTGACCCTGCCTTGTGCTGCTGCCTGCACAGGCCTCAGCTGAGTAAACCATGTTGCCAAACACCCGTGCCATGTCTTTTTTGCTGGGAGCAGGGATGGAGTGGGCACCTTGCACAGACAGGGCTGCAGACACAAAGAGGAGACTGCAGGTTTATTCATGGCACAAGGATCCACCCCTTCCCAGGTGAAGACAGCAGGTCCCTGGGGGCTGGCAGGGATGCAGGCTGGCTTGGGGTTGCCCTCCTCTACCCAATCTGCCCAGTCCAGCCCTGTCCAACAGGGAAGAGTAATATGGCAGCCTTCTCCTGGCCACCTCCCAGCGTCCCCAGGATGTCCCCAGTTCCCAGGGTCCCTGACTCCTGTACCTGCCCAGTGTGGGAAGGGGCAGATGGAGAACAGCTCACAACCAGCCATTGGCACTGAAGGTGCTCCTCAGCTCTTCAACCTGGGCAGGGCTCAGAGGGGCCAGGGGGGCACGGCAGGGACCTCCATAGTAGCCAAACCATTCCATGGCCTTCTTCAGCCCCGGGATCCCAAACCGGCGGGTGACCTGTGGGACAGAGAGAGGGCATGGAGGCTTTCTGGCTCCCATGGGGCAGCATGCTCCCTGGGCTCTGCTGTGCACCCCCTGTTCCTTTGCTTGCCATCACTCCTGTCCTCCCCATGTAAGGCTGCAAGGCTGGCAGGGTGTGAGGTGGCTGCAGCTCCCCATGAAGTGCCCACTGTGGGGTCGGGGGGCAGAGCACACCCACCCAGGACTCCACATGCCACAGGAGCTCTGTGGCACATTGGGCTTTGCAGCAAGGACAGGCCCCTCCATAGGGGATGAGGGACCCAGGAAAGACCAGCTCTCCCCCACAGACACTGCTGCCTATAAATAGCCAGCAAGGCTCTCACGGAGGGTCATGCACCACTGCCTGGTGCCAGTGGACAAGCTGTTCCTTAACATGACAGTGTTGGCACTTCCCACCTTCTCACCTCCAGCCTGTCTTGGCTTGCTGGCCATCCTGTCCCCCTGAACCACCCCTCCACGCCCTGCAGCCCAAGGGACTTCCATTCTTTGCCTGTGTCATGCCTGGCACCCCTCCCCTCAGCACCCGTGGTGTTCTGCCTGCTCACCGCTGTGTTGGGCTCGATGAGGCGGTGCTGCAGGTCACGGGCCTCCTGCCACTGCCCCGTGCGGCACAGGTGGTCCAGCTGACACAATGGGTCACCCAGAACATTGGCGAGGGCACACACACCCCCAGAGGCACCTAGAGACACCAGGACACCGTGGCAGCCAGCTCAGCATGCTGTGCCTAGCCAGCACCTCCCAGCCTCTTGCCTGCCTCCCCCTGCCAGGCAGTGTCCCCTGCCAGTGTCCCCAGGCAAGTTTGGGCAGCTGCACTTACCCACAGTGTAGCTTGCCAGCAGGAAGCCAGCTGATCCTGCCAGCACCTGGAAATCCTCCTGCCTTGTCTTGTGGACCATCAGCCCCATGCGGGTGATCTGGGGAGAGACATGCCATGCCCTGGGGCAGGCATCACCCGGTGCCCCTTGCTGCTGGGTGCCTGCTGGCAGCCCTGGGGTCCAGGGAAGGGCTGTGGGTTCCAGTTCCCCATTCCCAGCTTAGGTCCACCTTTGGCGGTAAGCAGCCCTGGGAAAGTTCTGCCCCACTCACGTCCCCACCGCTGTCCTTGATCCCAATGATGTTGGGGTGCTGAGCCAGGGTGATGACAGCCTCCATGGGCAGGTCCAGGCCGGTGTTGGCAGGGACACTGTACAGCACCACAGGGATGGGGGATGCATCGCCAACCTGCGGGCAGCCAGACACATTTCAGTACCTGGGGTGGGCTGGGGACACATTGGACGTGTGTAACCTGCTGCCCCAGCTGGGCTGGCTGGCAGGCACTGGACGGGCTCACCTCTGTGTAGTGATGGATCAGGGCAGCAGTGGTCATGGCCCCCCGGTAATAGCAGGGTGTCACTACCAGCGCCACGTCAGCCCCCGCCTCTGCCATGCTGACTGTCAGCTCGATGGTGGCCTGGGTGGCTGGGGAGGAGGCAAAGGGGTGAGGGGTGTCCAGGGCGGACACAGGGCCCCGCACTGCCCCCCACGCTGCCCACACAGGCACTCACATTCACAGCCCGAGCCAGCCAGCAGCAAGCGGTCCCTGGGCAGAGCCCGGCGCACGCAGCTCACCACCTCCACCCTCTCACGGGATGCCAGGTACGGATACTCCCCGTTGGAGCCCAGTGCCACCAGCCCTGGAACATAAACGTGGGGAGGGCAGGGCTCAGGCACAGGAGAAGAGTGCTAGGACTGTCAGGGATCCACATTACTCTCACTCCCTTCTTTGCTGCTGGCACCCAGGCAGAGCTCCACAGCCCACAGTGTGCCCGCTCCTGCCTATGTCCTTGCAGTCCCAGCCTCCTGGTCAGAAGAGAGGACGCTCTGGGGATCATCCTTGTGAGGCTGCAGCTCCTCTCCTATCATCTATCCATCCCTGGCAATCGACAGATACATATCCCATGAATTTTTCAGAGTGTGCACAGGAGGGCATTGCATAGGTTCAGGCCTGCACATGTGTGGAGCGTGTGTGCAAGCCCGTGCTGGCGTGTGCTGGGGGTGTGCAAGGACACACTCGTGTGCCTGGGCACGTGCCATGCAGAGGGCCCCAGGTGGGTGACCCGAGCCACGGAGCAAAGTCCAGCTAGAGGCTGAGCACCCTTGGGAAGCTGGCAGGCTGCCCGCACAGCCTCTGTGCCAGGCGGGGATGGGGCGGGAGTCGGCACGGAGGAGGACAGGGGCAGCGCTTACCTCGGAAGGGGATGCGGGCGTAGCGGCGCAGGTTCCCCTCCAGCTGGCCATAGTCCACCTCCTGTGTGGGCGAGAAAGGGGTGGCGAGCGGTGGGAAGATGCCCCCGAGATTGAATGAGAGCTCTGATCCCTGCGGGGTGCTGAGCCCCCGGCAGTGCCTGGGGGCTGCCCGGCGCAGAGCTGCCAGGGCGGGCCGGAGGGAGGCGGCCAGGCGGGTGCTGAGTGCCATGGTGCCTGCTGCTGCTGCCGCCGGCTCTGCCGCGCCGAGGGGCTGTTAATGTTTGACGGGACACGTGAGGGACCCGCGACCCTGCTGGGCAGGTGACATGGGGGGTGGCACCAGATGAGCTCAGGATGTTTTTCCCCCTCCAGGAGATGGCTCCAAGGAGCTCAACGCCTCCTCAGGCCCGTGAGCTTTGGCCACCGCGGCCGTAGCTTTCCCTTCTGCTTGCCAACCCTGGCAGCCATCCCTCTGCCTCGTACAGGGCTGGGCTGCAAGGCCAGCGAGGGACCAGGTATTGCAAACAGTCCCAGGGCTTTGGTCAGGGATCACCTGATCCAGCTGTCAGTGTAGAGTCTCCTGTAAACGGGTGAGTGTGAGCATTTCCATGTAGGGAGCAGTGAGCACTGCACTCAGCAGGTGTGCAGAGGGAGCACGTGTCCCTGGGGACGGCTGCAGCAGGAAAGGCAGAAGGACAAGAAGCCATCCAACCCCACAGAGTGGCTGTCCAGCACGGGTATAGCTGCTGCTCTCTGGCACAGCCCCAGCCTCCAGCACAACATGGACTCAGGTTGAGCTGTCCTCCATGATTTTTTTTTCCCTGAGCTTGCCCAGGTGGGACTTTGTAAGACTGTGAGCAATCAGGACTCCTGCAGCGAGGAGTCCTGCCCTTGAACCACTTGGTGCCACCAATACTTGAGTCCTAGTGATAGGAGGCAGGGCTCATTGTGCTGCCAGATAACCCTGCTCTCAGGATAACCCAGATTCCCCAGGCCCATCAACACTGATGCAGGCTGCCCAACCCCAAAGCCCCCTGGAGCCAAATGCTGCTCTTTGCTGACTTTTATTGACACAGACGAGCCTTGTCTGGATCTTGCTCCTTGGAGCTGGGCCCAGCCGCTGGTCCCTGCCTGGTGCCATCATGCAGGAACCTCCATCTCCCCCTGCGGCTGCTCCTTGGTCTCCAGCGCCTGGCGTGTGTCCACCTGCCACTGCTGCACCAGGTCTGTTGGGGTCTTGCCAGCCTGCAAGAGTGGGCAGAGAGAGGCTGGGCACAGGGTGGTGCAACAGGGTGGGGCAGGAAATGGCCTCGGAGCTGGCCCCACACACTCACCTCATTCTTGGCCATCATGTCAGCCCCGTGCAGGATCAGCGTTTTGATGATCTTGTAGCGACTGAGCCGTGTGGCATCATGCAGCGCTGTGTCACCCTCCTGTGAGAGACACAGCTTCACTGGAGAGTGTGGTCCAGGGACATGGACCCTCTGCTTGTCCCCAGCACTGCTCCTCAGTCCCCAGCACACCAGTCTCCACACAAAGGGGACCATTCCTGTCCTAGACTTGGCTGTGGCTGCAACCACCCTGGGGCAGGGATGTGTGTGTCCAGATGTGCCCCACTGTGGGTGCTGGAAGCCCTTGGAGGGTCAGCAAAGGGAGGGGGATCAGTGTTGCCCCCAGTGATGCCTGGATGGCTGCAGCACTCACCCTGTCTGGGGCATTGATATCCACCCCGCAGTGGATGAGATGCTCCACGATGTCAAGGTGTCCGGTTCGGGTGGCCACGTGAAGGGGTGTGCTGAGCAGCTTGAGGGGGGGTGAGATGGACATCAGGGGGGATCAGCACCCACACCTGCTAACCCAACAGAGGGTCAGCTCTGGTACTCCAGGGTATGCCCCTGCCCTGTGACCTGCTCTGCCCTGCTCACCTTGTCCTTCACATTGAGGTCTGCCCCACGGTCCTGCAGCAGCTTGACAGCATCCAGGTGCCCACCCCGGCAGGCCCAGTGCACGGCTGTGCAGTCCAGCTGGACATACAGTGCTGTGTCATGGTGGGGGACACCCCTACCCTGTGCCTGTCCCCTGCCCCAGCAGGTCCCCGTGCTGGAGCTGAACTGGCAGAGCCCTGCCTGCAGCCACCTTCATGATGGGGACAGCACTGCCCCACTGCAGAGTCCCCAGTCCTGCTGTAGTTCTGGCTGCAACACACCCAGATGCTCAGACCAGCATGCAGCTGGAAGCAGAATCCAGCCTCACCCGGTCCCTGAAGTCAACAGTGGCCCCAGTGTCCAGCAGTTTCTGCAGGATTTCCATGTGTCCCTCCAGCGAGGAGCGGTGCAGGGCTGTGCGGTGGAACTGCGGGACAGGGTGGCACATTGGCAGAGGGATGCATCCTCCCCTGCCCAGTCTGGCTGTACCTCCAGCCCTGTCCCAAGGGTCCCAGCCCTCACCGCAGGCACGGTGGGGCATGGCTGCAGGCCTTGGTGGCATGCAACAGGCCAGGAGGCAACCAGTGGCTGCCAGGGATGCTACCTCATCACAAGTGTCGGGGGAGCCTCCATCTGCCAGAAACTTCTCAATGATGTGCATCTTGCCCTGGACAGCAGCTCGCAGGAAGGTCTCTGGCTCCACAGGACCATCCTGACAATGGCACAGGCTCAGGGCTGGGGCAGCACAGGGGCGCAGGAGAGGGCACAACATGGGGGCCCCCTGCCCTGCTTCCCCAGGGAGGTCTCTGAGTGGCAGGGTGACCTGGGGGCTGGCCTGTGGGTGGTCCAGCCCCTAGCCCAGCAGCCCCCTCCCACACCTTGGGACCCCTGACGTACAATCTCCAGGGGCTCAGGTGATGGAGTGGGCTCAGGGGTGGCTGCCCGCTCTGCCCGGCGCTGCCGGCGCTGCTTGCGGAGCTCGATGAGCCGTTGGATGCTCCCCACGTCGATGATCTCCCGCCTCAGATCCACTGAACTCCTCCGCACCTTCTCCTGGCCCTGCCGACACACACAGTGCCCCGTTTGACTTGTCTGTGACCAGCCACCCCTGGCCACCCTGTAGCCCAGCCCACTCACCTTGATGGCCTCAAGGCCCCAGTTCCTGGGCCCACGGCGTTTCTCCTCCTCCAGCTCAGGCGTGTTCATCCGCTCCACGGCCGGCGGCTCCCGTGGTCCATCCCCTTTCAGTTTCTGCACAGGCACAGCGGGTGCTGCATGGTCTTGTCTGGGCACAGAGCAGCCCCACTGCCTCCATCCTCAGCCTGACGGGGAAGGTGGCTCTGGGCATGGCTCCACTCGCCGCTGAGGTCTGCGGGCTGCTTGGCAGCCCTCGGGATTGAGCTTGCCTGCCCACCCTGCCTGGTAAGCTGGGCACCTGCCGGCTGCTCAGTCCTGCCCCATGGGCTAGAGCTGCTGGGAACTTGGGAACTTGATCCCCCTGAGAGCCCTTGGACACATTCATATATCCCCCAGGATGGCAAGGTCGGTGCCAGCCTCCTCACATCCAGGTCCCTAAGGATGGACAGAGTACAATGGGGGTTCCTACTACAGCCCAGGAACGTTCCCCTGCCCTGTGGACCCACCTCCTCCTTCTCCTCCTCTGCCAGCTTCTGCTCGATGAGCTCCTTGGCCCGTTCCACATCCAGCTCCATGGCTGCCTGCAGTGCACAGTCCTGTGCAGGATGTGTCCTCTTCTTCTTGCTACCACGGGCAGGGAGTTCCCAGTCCTGGCTCCCGGTGCTGCCGGCGGCTTTGCTGGCCGTGGGGCTTTATGCTGCTGGCCCCTCTGTCCCACAGCCCAAGGGCACCAACAGCTGTGGCTGCTCCAGGTGCCTGGGGCAGCTTTGCCATGAGCTCACCCTCCTGCTTTCTGGCCCTGACTCACCTCTCCAGCCCCACACTCTCTTAAAGAGCCCCCCCCCACCACACACACCCTGGGTTGACCAGGACATCTGTGCTTGTTACAGGGAGTTGTGGTGTGCAGAACCTGTGACAGCCAGTCAAGAGAGGCTCAGCACTACAGGGACATGATCCAGGGTCATCCCATTGGCATGGCACCTATGCCTGTGCCACCCACCCTGGGCAAGCAAGATGCTCCCATGGCTCCCATCTCTGTCCCATCAGATGCTGCAGCAGCCACCAACATTGCCCGAGGGTCCCTGGCACCTTGGGTAGGGTGGGGGCCTGGGGGGGCCTGCCCACCCCAAAGGGAGGCAATGGGTCCTCTCAAGTCTCAGCCAGCAGCAGGCAGCATGGGATGCCAGGAGTCACAGCCCCTCTGTGCTGCTTTAGAGGATGACCTCAGGTGTGGAACATTCTGAGCAGCGCTGCCAAGGTACCCAAGGCTGCCTGGCCTCCCCCACAGCACATGGCAGGCTGGCAGGAGGAGAGTGGCCTCATGTGGGGCCAACAGGCAGAGCTGGCAGCTATTCCCGGCAGCAGGAACATTGTTCAACCCTCCTGAGAACTCCTCCCTTGTAAGGTGAGGCCAACACTGCCTTGTGCTGGGACAGTTAATGCGCTGGGCACTGTCCACCAGCACAGGACCTGGGGGAGGGACAGACAGCCACACGTCACTGTCACCCTCCTGGGCAGTTCCCAGGGACATCCTGGCATGCCCTGTCCCGTGGGTGTGACAGCCTCCCACAGCAGAAGGACACTATTTTCACCAGGGCAGGCCATGGTGGCCATGAAGGTAGTCTTGGGACTGTTCCCCTCCACGGACTGTCCCACATAGTTCAAGGGCAGACACAAGCTTAAACCTCTAGAGGGGAAGCACCAGGAAAGGGAGGTGGTGATCCCACGCTAAGAAGCAGCTGGAATGACAGTGGGACAATACAGAGAAAGGGTCCTGGCAAGCAAACAGCCAGGGCTGGCAGAACAGGGTCAGAGTGGCATTAGGGAGCAGAGCCAGGGTATCCAGGCTACTCTTGACCACCCTGTGTCCATTCTGACATGGGAGCAGATACAGGACAGGCACAGGGACCACCCATGGCTATGGGTTACAGCCCCCTCCAGCCTGTCCCCAAGGCCAGAGGAAGGATGAAAAGGCTTTATTGATAAATACAGACTATGTACAGAGGGGAGACATCTCCACCCAGCCCAGCACCCCACGGGTCTCCTGGCCAGGGGGAAGCCAGAGCCCAGTGGGTCACAGCCTCTCGCTGCCGGCACAGCCTGGCAGAGGAGCCCCAGCCCCAGAGACATTTGGTCTCGAACCTCCTTCAGCAAACACGGCGCCTGCCCGTGTCCCCGGCCAAGGAGAGCCACCGTGGTGGCACAGCCCCATGCAGACCTTCCTGGGGGGTCACCTGTGTGGCAGCCTCAGGGGGGAGCAGGACCAGCTCCGGGTGGGCCAGAACACAGCACAGGGAATCCCCAGAGGTGCCACTGTCCCCCAGGCCCCTGCCCTCTCCCCTCAACCAGTAGCGGGTGGCTCAGTTCCTGGGTGGAAGGGGCTGGTTGACAATCACTTGCACAACAAAATCCTTCTGGATCTTGGTCTCCTGCAGTCGCGTGCGGTCGGTGAGCAGCTTGCCTGAGAAGAACCAGCGCTGCCAGGCCAGGTCAATGCCCTCCTGTGCCTGCAGCTGCTTCTTCAGCTGCCCGATGGTGTCGCTCATGCTGGCGCTGAGGCGCAGGTCCTTGCCGGTGGAGAGGCGCACCTTGAGGGTGAACTCCCGCCGGGCGTGGGGCGGCGGCTCGGCCGGCTCCACCGCCTCCTCCTCGCTGCGCTCCAGGATCAGGTTGACCGGGGGTGCCAGGCAGTAGACGGGCAGCTGGTACCGGTTGCCCAGCTCATCATAGCACTCCGTCAGAGACCCTGGGGACAGCAGGATAAGATGCTAAGGGTGGGCATCGCCATGGACCACTCAAATGGGGACAGGGACACCTCAAGCAGCGTGGCACAGCCTCCCTTTCTCGCCTGGGCTCTGGATGGCCCATGGGAGCCCCTTTCTACTCCAGCCTGGGAGCCCCATGTGCACAGATATGGGGTACTCAGCACACACCCCACCCAAACCCCCAGTGCTGACCCTCACCATGGGGCAGGGTGATGCTGGCTCCATCGAGGATGGCCTGGGCCAGACTGTGGTCATTGGCTTCTACAGCATAAGCAGCTGCCTTCAGGGCATCCCAGATCTCCTTGCGGCCTTCAAAGGCTGGTGCTGTGTCCCAAAACTCGTCCCGCTTGCTGCGCAGCTGCCCGTCTGTCATGGGGTAGTCACTCTTCCACTTGGGACACTCCTTCTTCAGGGGCTCATTGCGGCCTGCAGACAGGGGGATACTCAGCCAAAGGACAGGGTTCCCCCTCGGGTCTTGAGCCCTCCACCTCCCCACAACCACAGGTTCTTTCTGGAGACCTCCTGCACCCCAGTAAGGGTCTGAGGGATCACCCTGTCCAGTGAACAACAGCCCCCAGTGTAGCCAGGGGTAGCTGGCCTAAGCGAGCCTGGCCCAACATCCCACTGGCCCCACGGCAGTTGCTCCCCCAAGTGACACCCTTTGCCCCCAGGGGGGACAAGGGCTCTTGCTTCCTTGCTTGGGGGACCAGCAGCTGCCCCTTAGGGTAGCCACAGGGCCTTGGGGCCCTCTGAGGCAGCGCAGTATTTATAGCTGGAGGAATTAGCCAGGAAATAAGCTGGTGAGTCGGAACGAGAAGGGGATTACAGAGGCTGAGCTGCAGCAAAGGGAGGTCAGGACTTCACTGTCCCCTGTGCCCACCCTGGGATGACAGGGACCAGCTGCAGGCAGGATAGCAGGCACACAGCGTCCCGGGCACCAGGGGGACAGAGGGCATCGCTGCCAGACTGCAGGTGCCCCAGCAATGGGCTGAACTGAGCTGGCTCTCCCCAAAACAGCCCCTAGCCACGTCCCCACAGACCTTCAGCAGCCAGCACTGCCCAGGGATCTGAGCCACCCCAATGCCAGTCCACACAGGCACCATGCCTTCACCACACTGGGCTGTGGCCCTGTGGGAACAGCCCTGTCCCACCGGTCCCACAGCCAGGCCGGACACGTGGGGCAGGAAGGAGTTGTTGTCACGCCCAGCTGAGCTGGGGACAATGAATGATAACAGCTCCTTCCTGTCACCCCACACCCTGAGCTGGCCAGGCAGCGCCCCTCCTGTGGGGACAGGATGAGGGGAAAGTGAGGCTCCAGCTGGGCAGGAAGATGCCTGTTCCCACACAGGGACCTGCCAGGCAAGGTGATGCCACACAGCCCAGCCATTGGGGACAGCCACCACCGCCAGCTGTGGCTGAGCCAAGCTCCCCAGGCAGCTGCTCCTGAGCAAGTGTGTGCTGACACACAGCACTACAGGACCTTTTTGATTGTACCAGCCCTGCCTCACCCTGCCCAAGACCACTGGAGCCAGCATCTGCCTCCCAGCAGCACCCACCTCAGGGGTGCCCAAGGGGCAGAGGTGCTCAGCCACCCCGGGGCTGGGCACCAAGGCTCCCTGGCAGGCAGCATCCTGCCCACAGCTCCGGAGCAGCAAGGGCAGCCGGCTGCAGCCAGCGCTGCCGATTCAGCAGTCACCGTGCTGGGCCACAGGGATTTGCAGCACCACAGGACATGGCAAGGTCAGAGGCAACGCCTGCCCCAGGAGGGCAGCAGAGAAGTGTCCACAGCCAGCCTGAAGGACATGTCTGGGATCGTGTCCCCACGCTGCTATGGCCACCAGGCTGGGGCTCATGTTCTCACAGCCAGGACTCCTGGCCAGCACTCCCAGTCAGCACCATTCCCCCAGCTCTGCTTGCAACAAAGGGAAGAGGCTGGTCCAGGAGAGGTGGCAGGACTGGAGCTGTGGGGGTCGGCTGTGGTTGCCTCGTGTGTACAGACATGCCCAGCAGCCTTGCCCAGGTAGGCAGGGGCTTAAGCCCAGTCTATTTATTGCTACCGCCCAGCTGGGCCTGCACCTTCTAATCACCTCCTGCTGCTCTATTCCTAGCCCCTTGTGCAAGTCTCCACGGCAGCACCACCAGACAGGTCCATCCGCTCTCTGTGCCCGGCCTCGAGCCAACAGGATCTGGCTGGCAGCCTGCTCCTCCTGCCCTGTGCCTGCAGCACCCTGCCTGTGGCTCAGCCCCCATGGTGCCCCGCTGAGGGACCCCCAGGCAGGAGGATGTGACCCAAAGGCTTCCCTGCCCTGGGCTTGCTCCCTGCCTGCAGGAGCCTTAGGCAGCCCCAGCTGACAGGTCCTGGAGGCCCCCAGAGAAGATGTCACCCAGAAGGCACACACCACTGCTTCCAGCAGTGCTGGCTGGTCCACTCCCGAGCCAGGCAGGGCTGCGATGCTGCGTGCCACGGACATCCCCAGGTCCTGCTGTGGTAAGCTGGCCACACCAGGGACAATGCTGTCACCTGCTGCCAGGAGTCCTCAAAGGACCCCTCCACAGGGGGTCACAACAAGCCCCAACCAGGGCAGGAGCTCGTCAGGCAGGTGGGCTGCTTAGCAGGGCCCCTGTGGCAGCAGAGGTGGGCAGGCAGAGCCCCTCTCCCCACTGATGGTAGGTCCTCGTGTACTGGGACCTGCTGGCCCAGGGCAGTGTCCCCATACTGCCGGTGAGAGCGGCTGTAGCCTTGCTTCATTCCCCATCACCTGCTGAGCAGCTCCTACGGGCTGGTGGAACCAAAAGGCAGGAACCAGCCAGGGCAGCCCTGCTCTCTGAGCTGCAGCAGGGACAGCCCTGCTCTCCCAGGAAGACACATACTGGAAGAAAGCAGCAGCAGCGACTCCAGCAGTATACCAGGAAGGGACCATGAGCCATCCCAGGAGAGCAAGTGGGGATGGAGACACAGGCTCTGCAGCCAGCTGTTGCCCGGCACGGGAGGGGATCGCGCAGATCCAGATGTTGGGATCTGACCCCACCCCCCATCACAGCAGCCTGAGCCACAATGCAATGACAACGGCCCCACATGCCACCAAGCTGAGGGAACAGTCAGCCAGGAACCCCAGGCCTCACGGATACCCGCAAGAAGGCACTCCTGGGAGGCAAGGTGAGTCGGGGGTGGGGCAGCTATCACCCCAATCCATACCAGCAGGGCATCCCGGGGCAGGTTGGCACACCGGGAGCCCGGCACGGC
>NW_005054300.1:6109542-6110920 GCF_000277835.1 Geospiza fortis | reverse complement strand
GTAGGGTGTGGAGGCGCGGGACAGAGCGTGTCTGTGGGTTGTGGGGGCGCCGTGCGGGCAGGGCACGTGGGAACGGGGAGCGTAGGGCCCGCAGCTCGGAGCTGCAGGAGGTGCGCGGTAGGAGCGGGACAGCCGCGAGGGTCAGGGGCTCCAGGAGCGAGGCACATGTGGGTGGCAGGGAAATCGGCAGTGGGACGAGAGCTCATGGCCTTGCTGAGGGACCGTGGGAGATGGCAGCTGCAGGCTACCCTCACTGTGGTTTCTCCCCCTTTCCTAGCAAGACTTTGGCATTTGCTTTCGTCGGATAATTTATCCTTCTCCTTCTAACAGCAATTGGGTGACCTTATTGCCTTAGGGAAGTTACAGCTTCAGGAATGTGGCTTTCTAAGGATTAGGTGATATTTTTGTGTGTGTAGGCAGTGGCTTCAGCATGTTTTGGGAAGGAGCTCGGGGAGCCGAGAAGGGCTGTCTGTGTATGTTACATTACACAGGCAGGTACCTTCTAGACCTTTCCCAAGGCCTGAGGGGTTGTGAACTGCTATGTAGTGTCTTGGTGGTGAGATGAGCTGGCAAAACAGAAAGGAAACCCAGTGGCCCATGTAACACAGATTGAAGAAAATGCCAATGAAATTGGGAGGAATTCACTAAACTATGTGACATTCAAGATGTTGCAGAAGGGTTCAGAAGGGTTACACAGTCTCGGACATACTTGGGGTATACCTGGGGAAGGATAACCTTACAACTGCTGTTGTCATGTTACAGAAGTGCCTAGAGAAAGCTTTTTCAAAATAGAATTGCTCCCCTCTTGCTCCTCCCAGCTCTTTTCAGCCGTGTGGCTCTTGTGGCATGCCCACCTTCACAAACTGGGGCTGGCAAGTGTCCTTGAGTCCCTCTGACCTCGTACAGAACCACACATCAGAAAGGATTAAATTGCATTGTGTATCCTTGAGCAAAAGGATAGGGAGGTCTTTTCTAAGCTCATGGCCATTGTGCAATTGCTGTAACAAACACATTGAGCTTCACCAGTTTGTTGCTAAGGACTAAAATGAGCATAACTTGGCAAGTGGCCTAAAGGCCTTGGTGCTGTCACGGGCAGGTTGGGCTGCATGGGTCAGTGGGTGGCAGGAGGAGGCTGAATTCATCTTTAAAAATGGGGAGAGAAGGATACTGCTTTTGCAGAATCCATCACACATTCCCTGTGAATGTTGTGCTCACATTTTGAAGGTGTGGGGGAAACAGGAATGAAGTCCTCCAGAAGCGACTAATACCTAGAAGGACAGTGAAAGGAAAAAGACCTGTCAGGAAAGAGAGCAGCTTGGTTCAGAGTAGCAATCCAGCACAGGGTGAATGGCTTCCTTCTGCTAAGTCTCTGGGAGCT
>NW_005054300.1:6108530-6109532 GCF_000277835.1 Geospiza fortis | reverse complement strand
AGCAAGGCAGACCCTCCTGGTAAAGGGATTCAAGGTGCCTAATTAACCTTGGGGCATATGTGCAGCTGCCAGATGTGGAGGCAGCAGTTTCAGGGCTCACCACTGTGCCTGCCGTGCTGATGAGGCAGGGCCAATGAGCTGTGCTGGCCACGGGCACACCACACTCACAGGCTGTGCCAGGGAGGGGTGGCCACACCGTGTGAGGCAAAGCAAAGCTGGTCACACCTGGGTCCTTGAGAGCAGAGGGAGCTCCCTCACTGAGCTGAGCGAAGGAGCTGCTGACCTCAGGGTGTATCAGTACCTGACTGTGGTTTGGCCATCACACTGCAGCTCTTTCCTGTTGAGTAGGGAGCCTGAAGCTTTGTGTAGAGCTGCTTTCAGTCTATGCAGACACAGACAGGCAGAGTACCTGGCCACAGAGATGGCATTTGTCTCAGACTTCTTCTGTGATGGTGCAGAGGCACAAAGGCTCTTCATGAGCTTGCACAGTGAGATACTGGGATGCTGGATGTGGAGGGGCCATCCAAGCTCTCTCTGCAGCCCACTCTGCTTTGACTGGTGCAAAGCGTCTGCTTGCTGTTCCACTGTTGTTTTTCTGCAGGAAATTTTGCCAGCACGTCATGGCTGTCTCTGAGGGCGCCCCCTTTTCAATCTGTGCCCATCAATTCCAAGACCTGCTGGGCTCTTTTTCCACACAGCTCCCCTTATCTGTTCTGTTTCTCAGCTCAGGCTCCCTCTCCCTGCTGCGCCAGGCAGGATTGAAAGCTTTGTCTCTGGAGTCAGGGCTGCCTGCTGTCAGAACACACTGTCAGAAAACACTGTCATCCCATCCTTAGAGACAGCTCTGTGATGAGCAGTGTGTCTTAATACTGGAATTAACTGCTTAGGAAGGGACAGTAAAGGCTTGCAGCAGCAGGAGACACTGGCTGGAACAAGGCCTGGGAAAGCCCATAATGAAACCTTTGGGCTTCTGAGAGGGTGAGTGCCCTATCAGTCGTGTAG
>NW_005054300.1:6108268-6108406 GCF_000277835.1 Geospiza fortis | reverse complement strand
TTAGTCCAGGCAGAAAGTGAGGGGTGCTGCTTGTTTTCCAGCAATGTCACTTGACACCTGACTGCAGGTTAGGGGTCTGAAGGGAAGGCAGTCCCTTGCCTGCCAGCATATGTCTGAGCAGAGGGTGTACACAGAGCT
>NW_005054300.1:6102499-6108237 GCF_000277835.1 Geospiza fortis | reverse complement strand
TGCCAAGGATCTTGTAAGGTGCAGCAAGCAGGTCCTTACCAAAGCCTCCTGAGGAGTGACTCTTCCCCCAGTTGAATTGCAAGAGTACGGAGGCCATAGGTGAGTGAGGCAACCTGGCAAGGAATCTGAGTCAGAGTTGGAAATAGACTCCAGGAATCCCAGCATTTTATCTTCCTCTGACCACAAAACTGCCTTTCTTTGTGCCCTCCATCTTGGAAGGAGTTAGTGCAGTTCTTACACAGCATGGAGGTGATGGAGGCAAGGTGGGAAGCTGAATGATCAGTAGTGTCTGCACTGCTTGTTCAGCCAGTTCTCCATCAGGAAGCACCTGGAGAGCTGCCCTCTGTCTCCTCACAGCATGCTCACATTGCAAGAGGGGGTTTTTGTATCTCAGAGGAGTGGAACACAGCAAGACTTCTCTTAGAGCCACACATACAGCCATGCTGCAGGGAGAGGGTGAGGCAAATGCAGGCAAGTTCTCCCCTGGCTCCTCTCAGCTCTCAGTCTCAGAGGTGTTTGCAGGCAGGACTGGAGGCAGCCCCACCAGCTGAGTGCACATGGCTCCTTTGGTGCTTGGTGAGGAGTCAGCACTGACTGGCAGTTCCCAGGGCAGTGCTGGGATGTGTCCCAGCACCCATCTCCAGCAGCATGCCTGCATGATCTCTCTGGTTCACTCTCTTTACCTCCTTTCTCCAGGGGTGAAGGATGGAAGGTGGACAGTGCTGCAGCTTGTGGAAGCCCTGGGGTAAGAAAAGCCTTAAGCAAGTTATACATGGGGTAAGGGCCTTGCAGGGGACATTCCCAGAAGGAGGCAGAGTGAGAAGGACAAGTGTGCTCATCCAGGATGAGCTTCAGCACTGGATGACACATTGCAGTGGGCAGGATCTTATCTGTTCACAGTGTGGGGCTTGAGCAGTGCTTTGCCCTCCCTGGATGTGGGAGCTCTTTGGGAAAGAGCAAGGCTGGAGCAGCTCCTGATGCTCTCCCAGGACAGAGGAGAGATGCTGTGGCAGGCAGCATGCTGCAGGGTCACTTTTCAGTTGGGGCTGTCCCCAGCAGGAGCTGTCTGAGCACACAGCTGCACAATACCATGTCACAAGTTGGCTGGCACTCAGCTTCTGCTTTTGTCTCCAAATTGTCATGGCCTAGGCTCATTTCTCCCAAGCTGGGGGCTGGGTGTGCCTCACTGTAAGGGGTTTTATCCTTTTTGACCCTTGTGATCTTGGGAGCATGGTGCAAGAGCAATTTCTTTGGTCTGACTTGAGAACTTGGATTTCTTTCTGCATGGTTCTGGGGCTGAGTGCACACATGCAGCACAGACAGGGGGAGAGGAGTCTGTTTCCACTCTGCCAGCAAGTCAGGCATGGTTGGGCCCACAGAGGGGCACCTCTTTGGTTTTGTAATGTGGCCTGCTCAGGATGTGCTTCCTGCTTGGATGTACCTGTTCACATCAGGCTTCTTGGGCTTTCTCCCCTCCTGGCCTAGGTTTTGCCTGGAGAACACAGATCCTCGGATGCGAGGGCGAGGCATCCAGCTGTTGTCACAAGTCCTGCTCCAGTGTTACTCCCTGCTCCAGGAGAAGGAAGGTAAGGGCTTTTCTGGCCCTCGAGTGTCTGGCTGGACAAAGCCTGTGCCATTAAAATGTCTGTCTTGCAGTTAGCAAAGGGATTGATTTAACACTGTGACAACCTTGTACATGTCTCTAAGAGTCAAAGTCCCAGGTCCATGAAGCTCTGTGCTGCAACCTTTTTGCCAAACTCACCACACAGTTCAGGTCACTGTCTGAATACACCAAATTGCTGGACAGCTGGGGCCCCTGACAGTGTGTGGGTGTTGCACACCAAGGTGTGCTCAGCACCACGTGGGACACATTGGGGATACATCTGCATGTCAGAATCCTTGGTTGGTGACTCAGAGCAGGAAGACTGTCCTACACAGACCAAGTCATACTGCAGACCTGCAGCCTGACCACATTAACTCAGGAGGAACCCTGGGGCCTGGGGAGGAGGGAAGATCAGTGTAAGGATGAGAATGGACTGGGGGACCAGGGTGGGGAGGGGAAGATGCCCTGTTCGTGGAGGCAAGGAGAAAGTCTGCCTCTGTTAAATGCCCCATTAACAGCTGGCTGGCAGCAGGGAAAGCCAGTAAGTGCTAACAAGCTTTGGCTTGGGCTTGGAGGCCTTGCAAATGGGAAGCTGAACTTATGCCAGCAGGCTGGCTAGACAGGGGGCCTAGCTAGTAAGTAAGGTGGAGGAAGGGGAGGATGGAAGTAAAAGATGCTTAGTCTTGGAATTTGGCTCTCTTTGGCTGCAGCCAGGCAGGGCTGAGAGCAGCTGTGCATAGAACCTTATCTACTGCAGTAGCTGGAGACAGGTGTGATGGCTGATGGGAACTGGGGTGCTCTGGAGGGACAGCCAGAGGTGGGGAGATTCAGTGGGGATACTTGAAGGAGAAAAGAGACTCAGCAATTGAGCAAGGGGAGCAAGCTGTGTTAGAGCCTCGTGTCCCTGCTCACGCAGGTGATTTCTCAAGCGCTGCGTCAGGCTGCCTCCTGGGGGGCTGAGTTTCTGCAGCAGCTGTGGGCACAGGATGCTGCTAGCCGGCTCTTCCAGTCTGCTTCCTGCTGCCACTCCCCAGGGCTGGGGTGTGCAGGCGCCCGTGGCCGTGACTCAGGGGCCAGGAACGTGTTGTGGAGCCAAGTTGGAGGAAGGCAGAACTCCTGCCCCAGCTCTGTACCCCACCCCATGACATCCTCCAGCCTCCGCTGAGCAGACTGCCACTCTACTGCTGGTGTCTGCATCCACGTGTCTGGACAGGCCAGGGCAAACGCCTCTTGGGTAGCTCCTGCACTTCTGCAGCAGCCAGAGGTGCTGCTGCCCTGCTGCAGTTAGGTGTGGGCTGCTTACAAGAGGAGGGAAAGGTGTTGGAGCCAGGTGGGTGCACCCAACAGCAGCAGTTTGTCCCATTCACCAGTGCAAGATGCACTCACTCTTAATCCATCAGTTTGTGGTTGAGCTGGGGCCAGCACCCAGCAGCTGCATTTCCTAGGGCTAACACACGCTGGTGTCTGTTTCTGACAGTGCTGCATCTGGTCCTGTTCTATGAGAGCCGGCTGCAAGACAATCACCTGGTGATTCCCTCGGTGCTCCAGGGACTCCGGGCACTGGTGAGCTCACACCCCCAGCCCACAGTGCTGGGATGCATTGTCAGGGAGGTGCAACACCTGGGTATGGGTTGGGGCTCTGTGTCAAGCAGGGCCTGGCTGGGCTGTCTGGCAGCATTGCCCTGTCTCCTCTCTTCTGCTGTGCCTCTTGTGGAGGAGCCGGGGACAGGAGACTGCCTTGATTTCTTGCCCTGTGTTGGGTACTGGGGCAAGGATTCCCTGGCCACCCTGGGGAGCAGCACAGATGATGGGCATCTTATCCTGTTCTGTCTGGGGAAGGAGTGCTGAGCTCTCCCTCTTGTGGAAGAGGATCCTTCAGGCAGCTGCTGCATGGAAGCAGGAGCTCTGTTATATGGCTGCCGTCATTATATTCTATTCTTGCTTTTCTCTTCCTGTCCCCAGAGCATGTGTGAGGTGCTGTCCCCAGGGCTAGCAGTGTCTGTGCTCAAAGCCATCTTCCAGGAGGTACATGTGCAGGTGAGCAATTTGATTTCCTATCCTCCTGTCCTTGATCTCTGCTCCCTGTGTGTCTGGGAGTGGCTTACTGCCCTGAGGACTGGCCATTTAGCACAGTGCAGTGCTTCTGCAGAGCTCAGAGACAGCTTGGATCACTGCAAGAGTGACTGTGGGAGACAGACAACAGCCAAGAATCCTGTTTGGCCCTTGTCCTCTTTTTTCTCAGCCCTAGGGGAATTATTTCCTTTTGCTCCATTCTCTGTGTTTAAGTGCCCCCAGTCCAGTTCTCCTCACATATAAGATTGTTTCTGCTGGCAGTGCCTTGGGCAGCATGCGTGGCCCTGGTGTGACTGATAGTGCATTCATGCAGTGATGGGACAGAGTCATGTTCATGTGCCATTGCATAGGCATGTGCACACTTTGCATGTGATAAATGGGATCTCTGTGCTAGGAAGCAGCAGCTGAGCTGCTGGGGGTCCTGCTCTCTCTCAAGTGCATGTGTTACCTGTGGGGTAGTGGGTAGCTGTGCTGCCGTGTGTAGAGGATGGTTTTGATTGGTCTGCTCCTCCCTTCAGTCCTTGCTGCAGCTGGACCGCCACACAGTCTACAGCATCATCACCAACTTCATGAGCACCAGGGAGGAAGGTGAGGGGCCAGATGCCAGAACCACTCTGGGATTGTTGAGGCTGGGAAAGTGACTCACTTTCACCTTCTCCAAGGGCTCTGTGGCTCTGCCTGGGAGACCTGGATAAGGACTGTGGGGCTGGGGCAGTTTGGCTGATTTAATGCCGTGTTGTGAGGTCTGATGTCCTGCACCTGCTCACGCTCCCTCTTTCTGCAGAGCTGAAAGGCCTGGGTGCCAACTTCACCTTCGGCTTCATCCAGGTCATGGATGGGGAGAAGGATCCCCGCAATCTGCTGGTGGCCTTCCAGATTGTGCATGATCTCATTGCCAAGGACTATGCCCTGGGTGAGCCTAAACCTGCCATGCAGAGCTGACTGGGAAACATGGCCCTTTTCTTTAAGCTGTTGGAGGGATGGCTCCTGGGTCTGACCAGGCATGGGGTAGTCCCTAACATGCTTTAAAAGCTGCAGAGCTGGCCTATCATGGGTGCTGAACATAGCTGCTGTGCCTTTTTTGCCCTGTATCTTTGCTCACCCCCTCTCTCCTCTGTCTGCAGGTCCCTTTGTGGAGGAGCTGTTTGAAGTTACATCCTGCTACTTCCCTGTTGATTTTACTCCAGTGAGTGAGTCTGCCATGTGCCACAGCCTATGCTTTATTTCTTTCTGGTGTTTTCTTAGGGGGGTGTGTCTCCTCCAGGGAATGGGATGAGAGAGTGGCCAAGGGTCTTGGCTGGGCAGTGTTCAGCTGTGAGCTGTGGTACCCAGGCTGACAGGCTGGTGCCAAACTAGCTGCAGTGAGTGGTGCTGCTGCTGCCTTGTTGGAGATGAAGTGATGCAGCCTCGGCTGATGGCTGGGTTGGGATGTTTCCTCAGTGGTGGGTGACCGGCTCTCTGCTTCCTTCCCAGCCCCCCAATGATCCTCATGGCATCCAGAGGGAAGACCTGATCCTGAGCCTCCGGGCTGTACTTGCCTCCACAACCCAGTTTGCTGAGGTACAAAGCTCCTTGGGGATTCTTGAGTGCCTCACTGTTCCCTTAGCACAGGCTGCCTTTCATAGTGCTGCAGCTCCTGCTGTGACTCTGTGGGATGGGGAAAACTGGAACCAGGAGCCTGCACTTGGGCAGCCCTGTCTCCTGCTGGGCCTGGTCATGGGGAGGGTGCTGACTGACACCCTAGGAAGGGGCTGCCTATTGCAGGTACCCCTTCACCTCTGCTCTCCTGGCAGAGGCGGAACTTGCAGCTTTGCAGGGCCATGGACAAGGTGGTGGGCTGAATTAAAGGTGTTTCTCTCTGCAGTTCCTTCTCCCTCTGCTTATTGAGAAGTTGGACTCAGAGCTGCAAAGTGCCAAGCTTGACTCGCTGCAGACTCTGGTAAGGAGAGATCCCCTACTCCCTTCAGCCAATCTGTGGCAGTAGCAGCTGCCAGCCAGTTCTGAGCCCGTCTTCCTGCCAGCCAGAGACTCTCTCTTGCAGAGCCACAATTCCAGAGGCCTG
>NW_005054300.1:6092166-6102456 GCF_000277835.1 Geospiza fortis | reverse complement strand
GCATGAACCTGCCACGATGGGCAGTGTCCCAGCACCGTGTCCTCCTGGTTCTGGCTTCTCTGTGATGCTTTCTCCTGTCTTCCTCTTGCAGACTGCCTGCTGTGCCATCTATGGGCAGAAGGAGCTGCAGGAATTCCTTCCCAGCCTCTGGTCATCCCTGCGCAGAGAGGTGAGTACTGCAGGGCTCCACCTGGGCTGGGCTTCTGCTGAGCAGGAGTTCTCACACAGACTGGGTGAGCTCCGTATCTTCCAGCAGTCCACACCTGTGACCTTGGACTGCCCCAGCTGAAAAGTGGAGGGGACAAGGCCAGCCCTGTCAGCATGTCCATGTGGCTTGAATGTGCCATGCTGCACGTTGAAATCACATGGGAAGTGAGGCAGGAGCCTGAGCCCTTCAGCCTGCATTGGGAGCCTGAAGCTCATGGTTGTTGTCAGCAGTGGAGTTCAGCTCATCCTTTGGCCTTTCCTGCAGGTGTTCCAGACAGCGAGCGAGAAGATTGAGACGGAATGCCTGACTGCACTGCGTGCTCTCTCTGCCTGCCTCTCCCGCTCCGTGCTCAGCTCTGATTCTGAGGATCTGCTGGATTCCTTCCTCAGCAGCATCCTGCAAGGTAGCTAACAGAGACCTGCCCCATGCAGCCAGGCCTGAAAGCATCCTCCTAGGTAGAGATCTGCCTTCCTCTTCTCTTTCAAGCCTCTTTTCTTTCTAGTCCTCACAGCAACTTTTGGCTTCTCCAAGGTAATTGGCTGCAGAAAGGGAGGACAAGGGGATTGAGCTGCTTCCACCTCTGCTGGAACTGCACTCTGTGTGCTTGGAGCTGTGGGAAGCTGCTCAGTTGGGGAGGCTGTGCTGCAGCTCAGAGCTGCGCCCTGGCAGCACGTCCCAGCCCACTATCAGCTGTGTCCCTGCACGCGAGGCAGAGGAGCTCTGCACCAGTGCAGCTGACGCCCAGCCTATCTCAGATTGCAGGCACCATCTGTGCGAGCCCGACATGAAGCTGGTGTGGCCCAGTGCCAAACTCCTGCAGGCAGCAGCGGGTGCCTCCCTCCGCACCTACCACCGCATCAGCCACAGCGTCCTGCCCCTGCTGCTGGAGCAGTACACCAAGCACACGCAGGTGAGGGGCACCCACAGGGCCTGGGGCAGCAGGGTGTCTGAGAGGATGTCCTTCCCTGGCTGTGGGTAGAGACCCCGTGCGCACCCTGTGGCCTCGCAGTGCTGGGCTGAGGTGCAGCTCTGTCCCAGCAGTGACGGTGATCTGGGTTACACCTTTGTGTCCCTGCAGAGCAGCCAGAGGAGGACAATCCTGGAAATGCTACTAGGCTTCCTGGAGTTGCAGCAGAAATGGGGACATGTGGAAGAAGGTGAGGGTGGCTGGTTCCTCTGGAGGCATCTGCATCCCAGGAGCTCCTGGCTCTGACCTCACTTTCCTGTATGCTGACATACAAGGAAAACTCACTGGCCAGTGTGGCTGCATGTGTGAGCCCCTGCCATGTCCCAGGGACCCTGCATGATTGGGTATCAAAAGCAGCACCCCAGAAAGGGTCTGTCGAGTGCTGTGATGGTGGCTGTGTGGTTACAGCCAGACACCGGCAGTGATTCCATGCCCCTCTGTCCAGATGAGAGCCCTCTGCTGTCGCACCAAGCCCCGGTTTGTTCTGTGGTGTTCTCGGCGCTGCTGGATCCCAGCGTGCAGCTGCAGCTTGTTGGGATCAAGGCACTGACTGTCCTGGGCTCCCTGCAAGGTTGGTGCCTTTTTTCCTTTGAGACAGAGGGAGGTGTCACTGTGTTCTCAGAGACACGGTGGCTGCTGGGACATCCTTGCCTGCTGCCTGTAAGTGCACAGGAGTAGCGGCAGCGTGTTCTACCCAAGCCATGAGCTCCAGGGTCATTTGGTCTCTCTCTTGCCTGTTTGTCCTGGGCACCTTTCATCTCTGGCATTTGGTGTGCTGCTGCATTGCTGCTGGCCTGGATGGGAAGGATCCTGTCCAGCACACCAGCATCTTTGCCTTTGTCCAAGGGTAGGATTCCTCTATGGCTCTCGTTACAGGCTTCCTGTCTTCCTCTAATCTGGAGCTGGTTGTGGATCACCTCATCCGTCTTGCTCTGCATGAGGAGGATTCCCAGAGCAGGTGAGGGGATGGCATCATGCCCACACTCTGGGAGGAGGAACAAAGCCTGGCTTTGCTGCAGAGAGGGGCTGTAGTCTGAGGGAAGGCACAGGAACTCTCTGAACAAGAAGACTACATGGAATAAACCAGACAGTTCATGGGCTGGAAATAACAAAGTTGAGCCTGTCAAGGCAGGGGTTCTGCTCCGCCTGCCTGAGGGGTGAAAAAAGCAAGTTGCTGAGAAATGGGGCTCTGGAGACACCTTCTGGCCAGGTCTGTGCAGCTGGTGTACAAGCAGCCTGGACTTGCAGTCCTTGAATCACCCCTCTTTCCCCCTGGCAGTGAAGCAGCAATGGAGGCAGCTGGGTCCCTGGCCCCCACCTACCCAAAGGTTTTCTCTGGACACATGGTACCCAGGCTTGAAGAGGAGCTGCAGTCAGGTAGGGCTGGAAAGGAGTGGTGACTGGTTTTGGGGTAAAGCCTTTTCCATCCCCATTGGGCTCCTGCCAGGCAGTGGGGCTGTGTTATGTGGTGTAGGTCGGTGGCTGTCCTTGGGGTTTCCCAGCACAGGCACTGTGTGCTGGCACAGGGGAGGCTGTGGCTGGTCTGGCAGCCAGCCTATGTGGAGCCAGGGTCACCCCTGTGAGAAGGAGCTGCCCAGCTGCGGAGCAGGCCGAGTGCCTTGAGCCTGGCATGGGCTGGGTCTGCTGTGCTGCTTCACCCCCTCCACCCTGGCAGGGTCTGGGCCCTGACTCTGCTTGGGTGGGGTGTCCCCAGGTCCCCCTCTGAGCTGTGTTTCCTCTTCAGAGCGGGAGGAGAGCCACCACAAGCGCCACTCCTTGCAGCAGCGCTGCCTGCAGGCCCTGGCAGCTGTGTCCACCCACACCAGCATCATGAAGGAGACTGTCCCTATCCTGCTACAGCATCTCCAGAAGGTGCAGAAAGGTAATGGAGCTCCTGCAGGCAGCTCCACAGAGCATGTCTGGGTAGGAGCTTCCTGTTACTGGTGATGGCTGGGAGAGAGCTGGAATGGCAGTGGTACAAGGAATCCACACCTGGGCTGTGAATCCCACTGGTGGAGTGGGAGTCAGAAGAGCTGCATTGTCCCAGGATCCTGGTGCAGATCAGGGGGCTGGGTGTTGCTGTTTGACTTGGTGGTGACTGTGCCCTGCAGGAACTGAGGCCAAGAACACCCAAGACGTGATCTCTGTGTGCCAGAGCCTGCACCATGTGGCCCTCCAGTGCCAGCAGGATGCCGAGGGCTGCTGGTACTTCCACCAGACAGTGGTGCCATGCCTGCTGGCCATGGCTGTGCAGGCAGCAATGCCAGGTAAGTGCAGGGCTGGAGTGGGAGAGGGGAGAACAGGCAACTCCTGGGCTCTCAGGGGTCCCTGATCCTGCAGTCAGTACCACTGCTGATGCCTTTTGGCACCCATGGCGCTCAAGAGTGGGCTTCACTGCTCCCTGCCCTTGTCCCAGAGCCCTACCCCACTCTGGTGCATTCAGGGGGCTGTGCCTGCCTCCTCCTTCTGAACACCAGGCTCCAGCAAGTTCCATTCCTCCCACTCCCTGCAGAGAGCACCCATACACTGCCAGGCAAGGCACTGCTGGAGGAAGAGGTGCTGGCTGCCATGATTCCAGTCATCAGTGCTGCCACCACTCACCTGAGCCCTGAGTGAGTGAAGCTGGGGCAGGCAGTTGGGTGCTCCATCGTGGGGAGGGAGCAGGCTGCATGCCCCCTGCTGCTATCTATACAGGGTGACCCTGTGCCTCCTGGGAGGTCTCTGGTGACCCTTCCAGAGCAGCACACTACAATGTCTTTTCCTAGGCTGGCTGCCCAGAGTGTGTCTCATGTGGTGCCCCTCTTTCTGGATGGAGACGTCTCCTTCCTACCACAAAACAGTTTTCCCTGCTCCTTCCAGCCTTTCGGGGTATGTTTGATTGGGGCTGGGGCACCAGAATGAGGATGTTTGCACAGGCTGGCAGCAAGGACTGTGATGACATGGACACTGTTCTTCCCTTGCAGGATGGGGAGCACTTGGAGGCACAGAGACGCCTGGTTGCCCTCCTCATGGCCTTCGTCTGCTCCTTGCCCCGTGATGTACGTTGATGGGGAGCAGGAGGGAGAGGAACCCTGCCCAAGCACCCTCCAGCCTCTGTCCACACCAAGCTCCATGGACACAGGGAGCAGCTGCAGCCCTGGGCCATAACACATTCTGTGTCTCTTCCAGGTGCCAATCCCTCAGCAGGACTGGTTGCTCCGGGAGCTGCTGGCATTGAGCTGTTCCTGCAACTGTCCCTTCACGGCCACCACAGCTGCCAAGTGCTTTGCAGGGCTGGTGAACAAGCACCCAGCAGGTAAAGGGGCTGGGGCAGATGCCACGTGTCCCTGCCCACTGCTGACAGGAGGAATGGCTCAGCTTGTCCCTTCCATCCCCAGGGCAGCAGCTGGATGAAATCCTGCAGCTTGCAGTGAACAGGATGGAGCCCAGCCTTGCAGAGGGGCCCCGCCGAACGCAGGCACTCACCCTGCTGCTCTGGGTAAGGCCTGTCCTGGATGAGTGGGGCAGGGGGGCTGGGGAATCCAGCCTGGCATTGACTGTTCTACCTGCACAGGTGACAAAAGCCCTGGTGCTGCGCTACCACCCCCTGAGCTCTTGCCTGACAGACAAGGTAGGTGGTAGCGGGGGCTGGGTGACGTCTAAGAAACCTGCCTTGCTCCCCCATGGCTGGCTGGGGACCCCCAGGAGCAGGGCACTGTGTCTCAGGGCTCTCTCCCTTGCAGCTTCTGGGCCTGCTGGGTGACATGGAGCTGGGCCCTGCCACAGCCGATGGCTTCTCCTTGCTCATGGCCGAGTCCCCGGACGTGCTGCACAAGGGCTGCCATGCTGACGTGCGCATCATGTTCCGCCAGCGCTTCTTCACTGACAACGTCCCCAAGCTGGTGCGAGGCTTCCATGGGGCTGGCCCTGGTGAGTGGCCACCCCAGCCCAGCCTCACCACTCCTGACCCTTTAACCAGGGGACCTGAGCCATCATCTCCTCCTTCTGCAGGCTGCTTGTAACCATCTCTGCTCTCCACAGATGTGAAGGCCAATTACCTAAAGGGCCTGTCCCATGTGCTCAATCACCTCCCCAAACCTGTGCTGGTGACAGAGCTGCCCACGGTAAGAGCCAGCCTGGGTGGCAAGCAGGGTGAGCTGTGATATTGTGGAGTGCATGGTTTGGGGTTACTCATGACTCCTGTGTTCTCCCTTTCTTTGCAGCTGCTTTCCCTCCTGCTTGAGGCTTTGTCCTGCTCAGATCGTGTAGTACAGCTCTCCACACTGAGCTGCCTCCACCCACTGCTGCTCGAAGCTCCCCAAATCATGAGCCTGCATGTCGACACACTGGTCACCAAGTTCCTCAACCTCACCTCCAGCCCCACCATGGTGCGTTTACCCCCTCCTTCCTCCCTGCTATACCCCTCTCTCCTGCCCCTTGTGCTGCCCTCATCCCTGTCTGTTCCAGGCTGTCCGCATCGCCGCCCTGCGCTGTGCCCACGCCCTTACCAGTCTACCCACAACAGTGGTAAGTGCTTCTGCAAGACCCTGCTGCCTGCTCCTGCATGTAGAGGGGCAGGGGGCTCCCAAACCTCCTGGGGGGCAGCCAGCGTCCATTTCTGTCACAAAGAGCCCCTTCTGTCCTACAGCTGCTCCCATACAAGGGCCGAGTTATCCGGGCACTGGCCAAGCCTTTGGATGACAAGAAGAGGCTGGTGCGGAAGGAAGCAGTGGCAGCACGTGGAGAATGGTGAGTATATGGAAGTGGCTGCTGAGGGGGTGCCAGCGTGTAGGGGATGTGGCTGATGGCACCGTCTCTGTCCCTGCAGGTTCCTGCTCGGGAGCCCAGGCAGGTGAGCACCCTGTGTCCCCTCCCTGTGCTGACCAACAGTCTGACCAGCGCCTTGCTAAGCCACCAAGTCATCCGACCAAATGCCACGGACCCTCTGGATCCTCAGAGCCCAGGAGTGCCCTGAGCGCTAGGGCTGGAGCGTGCAGGCCAGCAGACAGCACCCCTCACTGCAGTCCCTTCCCAGCACCCACAGCCGGGAAGGAGCTATGCTGCTTGTGGCTTGCCCACCCTCTGCTGCAGCCAGGGACAGTGATGGACAGCCCCTGCCACATGTGAGTGGAGAGGACAGGTCTGTGCACACATGTGGTGTGTGACAACCCATGTACCAGAAGAATAAATATATCTGTTTTGATAATGCTCTGAGGGTCTCCATGCAGCTCAGGCTGGGTCCCCGGTGCTCTTCTGTGTGTTCAGCTGCTTAAGATCCTGCTGGTTATAGACCCTTCCCTCCTCTTTTAACATTGTTGTCCCTCTTCTCCCATTCCCAGAAGTCCATGCCCACCACAAGATGAAAAAAACAGACTCCCTTAAAAAAAACAGTATTTAGTAGATGGTCTTAAAAAGACTCCCCAGGGAGCACTTGGGGGTGCCATCCTCTGTGCCCAGCCCTTCAGAGAACTGAGCTGGGCCAATGCTGGCCGTACCTGTGCTAATGAGGGCAGCACCATCCAGCTGGAGCAGGGAGCAGCAGCTCTGCCACCTCGCCCCTGGGCTGCCTGCAGCCACCAAGAGCCAAGAGGGCAGGTGTCCAGGCACCAGCACTGTCCATAGAGTTCCCCATGGCTCTGGCTCCAGTCAGTGATATGTGCCAGCCTTCTGCCAGGCACTTTGGCCAAAGGAAGCTGCAGTGTGGAGTGGGTTCCCCACGCGCTCCCCTGCCCGTGGGAAAGGATGTCCAGAGCACAGGGCCTCAGATTGCCAGGAGTGGCGCGCGTTGCTCCGTCACACATGGAGGCAGGTCCCAGCTCAGGCCTGTCCCGTGGGGCAGGTGAGGAGAGGGCAGCAGGACACGGGTGAGCCAGTGCCTGTGGGGAAAGTGAGGCCACAGCAAAAGGTGAAATCTTGCTGCTTCTCAGCTCTGAGAAACCATATCCCGAGCTGCCACAATGGCTGAGCTCCTCAGCTCAGATTCTCTTGGCAAAGGTGTGCTGGGCAGGCCACCTTGTCACCAGACAGGGCTCCTGAGGCACAAGGCCAATGACGTCCACGTCTTCCACACCTTACAAAGCCTAGTGCAGTGCAGTGTGGGATCAATGTTCACTGTTGTCCTCTCCCCCAGCAGCCCAAGGAGAGCCCCTGTTGTCCCTACAACCCCAAGGGCTGCTGAGCCACCACCTTCTCAGGCAGGAGCTTCCCCAGGATTTTACCTTGGCACATCGACACCCAGGAACACCTTCCAGTTATCCCAGCTGCCGTAACTGTAGGGGTTCCTGAAGACCTGCAGGACAGGGAGAGGCACATCACGTCTGGCTCTGCCCCAGCCAGCCCCCGTGCCGTGGGCTATGCTCACCTTGCCTTTCTTCTGCAGTCTCTGCCTCTCCTTTCTGTTGATGTGCCGTTCGATGCTCGTTTCCCCGCGAGTAATGAGGGCAGCGTGCCACAGCGTCAGGGCACCCAGGGCCAGTGCCACCGAGCTAGGTATGACAAGGGACAGCAGGTGGAACACAGGCCTTCCTTCCCTGGCACTGCAGCTGGTGGGGGCTGAGGCTGCCTCCCTGCACCCACAGCCACCTAACTGGGTCGGCTTGTCTAATCTCCTGTGACAGAGACAAAATCTCTCCTTCTCTGTGGCCCAAAGGCTGGCAGGGCAGCAACCTCTGTGTTAGAGTGAGCAAGCCCAGCTACAGGCAGGTAGATGGCAAGCAGTGTCACAGGCTTCACACTGTTTTCCCCAGCCCCTGGGCCCCCTCACCTGCACAGGACCCAGAGGTAGACCACGCTCTTGTGGAAAGCTCTCTGGCGGAAGGTGAAGGTGGGTGGTGGGGTCTGGTAGTATGTCTGAAAAAGGACCAGATGGGGAGGATTACCCAAACTGCTTTACAGCTTGAAGCCTGACAGGGATCTCTGCACCCTTTCCTGCTGCAGAGCTTGGACAGCAAGAAAGGACTGCAGCTGGAACTAATGCAACAGCCAGGGTGAGGGGAAGGCAGCTGGGATAGCATGAGACAGACAGACAGACAGACACCCAGAGCTGGCACGGGTGTGAGGAACAGTGGGCTGGAGGTAAGGGGGCAGGGAGCAGCCATGGGCCTGGTCAGGACACTGCAGCTGGTGGTCATGGAGAGATGTGTATGTAGTGCTGCAGCTTCACCAGGATACCATGGGCTGAGCAGCACATGCCAAGAAGCTGTCACCAACCCAAGCCCCTGGAAGCTGGGTGCAGAGGCAGACCCCAAGCTGCTGGAGGCATTGTCCACAGCAGAGCTGCCTGACCAGCCCCAGCTCTCTGACATGTGAGATGAACGTGGGGGCTGGTTCTGATGTGGGGTGCTCCTTGAGAACGGAGCCCCAAGCAGGACACAGCCTGCACAGCAGCTCTGCTCCACACTGCCTGGAGCAGCTGGGGGGCAGGGATGTCCCACCTGGTTGGCAGCCACCTGCAGTCTCTCCTTCTCAAGCAGTTTCATTCTCTAGGGGGATGGAAAACAGGGCACCAGTTATGTGTCTCAGAGGAGCGGGACAGGGACCCTTCCCCTCACACCCCACAGGACCAGAGCAGCTGGGGGCCTTGCAGGAGGAGGAAGAGGGGAAGCACAGTCACTATATGGCTGGGCCTGGCCCAGCCTTGTTCTGCAAGCTCAGCCTGGGGAAGCCAGGCAGTCTTGGTGCATGGCAGGAGAAGCTGCTCACCTCAATGGCTGCGTAGGCATCCCGGAACATGTCCCAGCCGCTGATGCTGCAGTAAATGCAGCCCATGGTCATGAACAAGCAGAAAGAGAAGAAGTAGCGGTGGTTGTAGTGTCCCACACAGTTGTTTAGCCAGGCTGCCTCTGGGGTTAAAGGTACATAACTGAGACAGACCATGGGTCCAAACCCAACCCAGGGACCAGGGCAGTTCTTCTGGGCCCTGCTCCCATCACCTATTCCTATGCTGGCTGTCTCCTCGAGAGAAGGGGGAAGCAGTGCTGGATTCCCCCAGGAGTGTGCCACGGGCTAGTACTGCAGAAGGATACGGCAGTGATGGTCCATCTTCAGCACACACCTGGGAGAGAGGAGACCAGTGCCAGTGTCAGAGGCAGTGCAAGGGCTGTGTTTGGGAGGGGACAGGCACCCCCCAGCCCTGCAGGCTACAAGCGACAGGGCAAGGAGGTGGCAGAGCAGAGGAGAAGGGCCCCCGTCTCACACTGGGGCAGGCAGGGGGTGAGGAACAGGGTTCCAAAGGCTGCCCCAGGCAGAGGGAGGGTGTCCTACCTGTTGCAGATGCTGCAGTGATGGGTGCGAGCTGGCTTAGGGGCAATGCATTTCCTGCAGATCGACACACCAGTGAGGTCGTTCTTGGCCTGTGCACAGGTCAGAAGAGATTTGTGCATCTTAAACCCTGCATCTCACACTCCTGCTCTCCTCTGTGCTGCCCCACTGCCTCCCCACTCTATACTGCCTAGGCAAGCTTCCCCAGCTTAGAGGCATCCTGCAACATCACCAGGCTGTTCCCAGTGACCATCTGCAGCTCCCTTGGTGCCTCACCTGTGGTGGGTGCCCAGGTGAAGTGGTGATAGCCATGTAGTAGTGGAAGACAATCATGATGAGGTTCCAGTGTCCGTAGGCGAGGTGCCAGCATATCCAGGCAGGTGTGTAGGTCTGCAGGATGAGGGGCAGCAGGCAGATGTACACAATGGCCACAATAGAGCTCGTCAGCCCGATCACCAGTGCCACAAACACCTACAGGAAAGGGACCTGGTCACTGGAGTGGGCAGCGCCTGCTGCTTGCTGCCTGGGAAGCAGCACGGGCAGGACAGAGCCAGAGGAAACCAATCTGAACCACACACTGAGGTCCCAGCTCACTTCCTGCCTGAAGCACAGGCAGCCCTGAGCCCGTTGCCCCAGCACCACGTGCACCCTGCCCTATGAGGGGGACTCACCACACCAAACCATCGGGTGACATGGTCCACCAGCCAGTAGACCGGCTCGAAGAGAGAGTCAAGCACCACATCGCCGTTGGTGAAGGAGTTGTAGAGCAGGGAGCGGAGGCAGAGGTGCCCGTAGTGCCACAGCTGCTCCACCTGCCGCAGCAGCCTGAAGCGCCGCCGCCGCCCCAGCCGCAGGCACTTGAGGAGCAGGCGCATCA
>NW_005054300.1:6090325-6092156 GCF_000277835.1 Geospiza fortis | reverse complement strand
GGCTCCTCATCCCTGCCACACCACGCCTGGGGGGACAGGAGCTGGGCGTGGGCAGGCCACCCTGCTGCCTGGCTGTCCCTCGGGAAGGGTTTCCCCTCCCTGACGCGCTGATGCCGGCAGTGCAGCTCCCTGAGCTGACGAGGATGCCGAGCTGGAGAAGCTGAGCGCGGACTCCTGGAGGCTGCGGGGCCGCTGTCGCTGGGATGTCTCTTTGCACGGAGCAGGGGGCACAGGCCCCTCAGCATCTGGGCTCAGGTGCTCTCTGGTCCCATCTCGTCTTTCCCAGCAGGGAGGGGGCCGGGGGAGTGACACGGAGAGTCTGACTCAGAGGAAACCAGAGAAGGCATGAGCATCCAGGATGCTGGGCCATTTCCAGGGATGATTTCAGCCCTTCCCAACACGTTCATGAACAGGGGAATCCACACAAGGAAAATGTGGAGGAACCAGTAAAGGATTACCCCTCCTCCCCTAGTCCCTCCCTAAAGTGAAGGATGCTACTTCCTTTCACCTCAACTTCTGGAGCAAGTTGCAGAGGCCACCCTCCCAACCTCAGAGCCTCACTCCAAGAGTCCCAACACTTCCTCGTTCTCCTTGCCTGGATCCTTGAACAGTACCACACACCAGCAAATGAGAGGCCCAGGGACAGCCCCCAGCCAGTGGTCCCCTGCCTGCTGAATCTCTTGTCCTGCCTGAGAGCTTTGCTGGGAGTGACGAGGAACCCGATCTGGCCCAGCACATGGGAAAACGATCTGCAGGGCTGGGGCCCCCAGGCACCTGTGCAGGCAATACCCATCAATATTAAGCAGCGAGGCTGCCCCAGGGTCCTGCCAAGGCACGTTCTGAGCCTGGGCCAAGCACTCGCCTTGGCCTGGTGCCAGGCTCTGGTGCCAGAGCTCAGAGTCCCTCCAGCAGGGATCGTCTCTCTGCACTGCTGTGCCCACCAACACAGCCCCTGGGGAGCAGCAGGGAGGGTGAGGGCAGAAGCTGCAGCACCCAGATGGGCTGCCCAAAGGAGACAGGGCTCTCCCACACCCTGCCTGAGGAGTGTGGGGTTGACCCCAAGGTTGGGATGTGCTGGATATGAGGACCCCAGACCCAGCAGCCCATTCCAGGTCACAGGCATGGCTCCTGCCCTGGTATGGGAAAGGTGGGATATGCAAACGCTTTCATCACTCTTTTCTCCACATTTCCCCTTTGGTTTGCCAAGAGCTTTTCTTTGAAACTCAGCAGGTGCAAAGTGGAGCAACAACTTCCTGCCGTGCAGCCTTTTGGTGGCACACATCCCTGTGCTGTCAGTGTGGTAAAAGACAAAATACTGCAGCCAGAAGCAGGTGTTGAGGTCAGCCCTCTCCTCCAAAGACACAGCACCTTCCTGCCCCCCGAGAAGCTTCCTCACCTACAAGAGTGGCAGCTGTTGGGCAGGGAATGCACAGGGGAGGCAGCCAGCCTGCTCCAGAGCCAGCCCCCTGTCCCCAGGCAGCTGCCTGAAGGCAGCAGCACGACCACAGAAATGAGGCTCCAACAGAGTCACAGAACTTTCCCCTGCCCAGCCGGGCACTGGGATCCAGCCCTCGCCGTGCCCATGGCCGTCCCCACATCCCCGCGGGGCACCGAGCCCAGGGGAATGGGACAGCAACCACCAGCACAGACAAGAGCACTGCCAACCTCACAGCCGAGTGTGGGGATCCTTGGATTTGGCCCCACCCCAGGCTAAGAGGAGGCCTTTCCCTGCCAGCTCCGGGCACCCATGCACAGCCCTGTGGCACCCTCCGGTGGCTCCACAGCGCCCGGCTCCCCGGCTCAGCAGCAGCCGGCCCCACCGCGCCCGGAC
>NW_005054300.1:6084534-6089814 GCF_000277835.1 Geospiza fortis | reverse complement strand
CGCGCGCGGCATGCCGGGAACACCGTCTGCTGTCTCCGGACTACAGCTCCCAGCATGCCTCACGCCGGCATGTCGTAAGAACCAATAGCCGCGACGCTTACAGCGCACCATTGATGTCTGGAACCAATAGGGTGAGGGCTTTCTGGTGATGCCCTGTCGGCAGCGGGCATGGCGCCTCCCGCACGCTACTGCGTCCCTGGTGAGTGCGGCCCGGGGCAGTGCGGGCCTCCTGGGGTTGGGGCTGCTACTGCCCGGGAAGGGGACGCGGTGGCCTAGGAGAGGAGCAGGGGACGAGGCAGTGCGGGGGAGTTTGTCCCGGGGACGGCCCGCACTAGGCCGGCTGGGAGGGAGCGCTGTGCACGGGGCGGTCCGGGCCCGGGTCCCCGGCAGCCCCTGAGCCCCTGTGTCGCAGGTGAGCGGCTGTGCCGTACGGAGGAGGCCACGGCTGGCAGCGGCACCTACACTCGCCATGGCTTCATCTTCTCCTCGCTGGCTGGCTGTTTGGAGAGAAAGAATGAGGACAACGAGGTGAGCGCGGCCGCGGCACGGCTGCTCCTCCCCAGGGCTGAGTGCTGTGCACCCAGGCTGCACAGCCTCCCCGGAGACTGGGCTGCGATGGAATATCGGACTCCGATGGGGTTCGGCTGGTGATCCCTGTGCTGACCCTCGTGTCTTGTCCTGCAGCTGCCCGTGGTGTCGGTGGTGAGAGACAGCGAGTCCCAGCTGCTGCCCAACGTGGGGGCTGTGGTGACATGCAAGGTGGGGCGCTGGAGCGCTGCATTGACAAACTGCATGGGCCTTGACTCTGTCTCATACTGAGCTTCATTCCTGCACACGGATAGGGTGGGGTGAGGAGTCCCTGAGCTTCTTATTCCCCTCTGTACAACTTGCACCAGGGCAGGGGCAGCTCAGAGGCAGCCCTTGAGTCCCTCACTCATAAAGAAAGTGAATGTTGCCATGAGGGACACCTGCCCTGAGACTGAGGTGGGCTTGAGGGAACGATTTTCTTTGCTCTCCTTCCATAACTCTTTCTGGGTCAGGGAGTATGCAGGTCAGTGCCTCAAGCAGCTTGTAGAAAGGATGAAACAGACTAGGGATTAGTTTTCTTATGTTCCTGGTGGCGGGAGAGGGACTGGGATTACTGCAGGTCTCAGCCTTATTCTGGTGCCTCGAATTGCACAAGTATAATCTTCCTCACCTGGCTTGCTGCCAGGTGTCCCACCATTGCTTGGTCACAGGGTGGAGGAGGCCAAGTGAGACCTGAGCTCCCTGTGCAGCCCTGCCTGCTCCCTGCCCTTTCCCTGCCTGGACCACTGAGTCCCCTTTTCCTACATGCAGGTCTGCAGTATTAACTCTCGCTTTGCCAAGGTCCACATCCTGTATGTTGGCTCCACGCCGCTGAAATCCACCTTCCGAGGCACCATACGGTAGGGAAAAGGTTAGGATCCCCTCCCTACAGGGGGAGGAAGGCTGTGGTGGGCAGTGCAGCTGGCTGCCCTGAGCTGGAGCTCTGCCCTGAGCACTGGGCTGGTATCCAGCAGGTCCTGCTGAGCACCCAGGGAGGCTGGGACAGCTTCTGCCACAGGCTGTTGAGTCGTCTGTGCTCATTGGCACTCAGATCCCTCCATCTCCTTTTTCAGGAAAGAAGATATCCGAGCCACAGAGAAGGATAAGGTCAGTGAGCCACTGCCAGGAGCTGTTCTACACCCATTGCTCCCCGGTTTCTGCCTGTGGGGCCCCACTGACAGCAGCCCGGCACTGTGTGGCATTGCCTGCTCTCTCCTGTGCAGGTAGAAGTGTACAAGAGCTTCCGCCCCAGTGACATCGTCCTGGCCAAAGTTGTATCCTTCCCCCTCAGCGACAGTGGGTTGGCTCAAGCTCCCTAGTGGACGTCTTTCCCTTAACCCCTGTCCAACCAGATCTCCCTGGGGGATGCACAGTCCAACTACCTGCTGAGCACAGCAGAGAACGAGCTGGGCGTGGTGGTGGCACGCAGTGAGGCAGGTAGGGGCAGCACAGGGACAGAGACAGGGGCTGGGCTGAAGCAGTGCTGCCTTATCCCTGCCTTCAGGGCAGCTGCTGCAGCTGCCTCCCTCTCCACATGGAGGAGTGCAAGTTTGGGAAGGAGCAGCCCTGACATATTGTGTCCCCAGGGGTGCAGATGGTGCCCATCAGCTGGTGCGAGATGCAGTGCCCACGGACACACACCAAGGAGTTCCGTAAGGTGGCCCGGGTGCAGCCCCAGTTCCTGCAGACCTAACACCTGAGGGGGCAGGGGGCTGCAGCACTGGGCCCTGTGGAGCCAGAGCAGCCGCTGGGCTCCCACCCTCTTCACACGTTCAGCCAGGCCTCCACTGGCAAGGAACAGGTTTGCTACTTGTGGATAATAAATTTTTTTTCAGAGCTTCCTGCTTTGTTCTTTACAGTCAGTGGGAGAGCCAGGGCTATCTACAGCACTCTGGTCTGGCTCCTGCAGCACAGCAGGTGAGGGAACAGCTTCCCCAGCACCAGGGGCAGAAGGAAGCACATTTTCAGTGCTGGTGAAGGGGAGTGATGAAGTGATACCAACAGCACAGAGCCCTGGGCTGCAGCTGTGCTGGGCACTCGCCTCAGCAGGTTGGTTTCCTCACATTGGAGTCAAGTGTGAAGCAGAGCCTGTCTCAGCACACCACTAACCAGTGTGGGCTGTGGCTGAGAACAGCCTGGGGACTTATCTCCTCAGGCCACACATGCATGCCCTGCCCTTTGGGACAAGGGTGTGGCACACACAGAGCCCAAAAACCAGAGCATGACAGGGTATCACCCTCTCGGGCAGAGATTGCAGAGCTGAGCTTTGCTCCTTGAGCCTGGCACAGCTTCTGCACACTCATGTGCGTGCCCAGCAGTGGCTGCTGCACGTGCTGGCAGCATGGAGCCCACACGGCCCAGAGACACGTGGACACCTCCTTATTGCGCATTACTCCTTTATTGAACTGGAACAAGACAGCTGCTATGGTTGGACAGTTACACTGACCCTGTGCAAGCCCAGGCTCACGACACCAGCAGGGGGGAGGCCACAGTGACAGGCCACGTACATACATGAGGGATGGGACACAACAGCACCTGCTTCACCAGCAGGATGAGGATGGACATCACCTGGGGGAAGCATGGTGCAGACACAGACCTCCAGGCAACAGGCTCCCTCCCTCACCCTTGTCTGAAGGCAGTATAGTTAAAGCAGGGGCTGGCAGAGCTGGGCCCAGAGTCACGAGTACCACCCTGGGGTGCTGTACCATGTGCACCAAAACACAACCCTTCCAGTGGCATCCCAGTCACTGTGCCACGCACCCACGAGGGGATGTGGGGTACCCACCTTGGTCACTGCCAGCACTGCACTTGCCTCACTGCTCCCAGGAGGACTAAATCAAGTGACAAAACTACAGTAAACAGGTGATGAGAGCTGCCAAGGATGCAAAGCAAAGGAGGAGCCTGGCATGGCAAGGGATTGCTTGGCCTGTTCCTCTGCAGACAGGGTCTGAGGGTTGGGATCACAGCATGGACAGGTGTGGGGTCGCTGCCTGGCAGAGACAGGGCTCCCTTTCACACCAGACCTCCGTGTCCAGCCCTCGCCCCGGAGCCCCCAGGCTATCTGCAGAGGGGAGCCTGCTCTGAGGGAATGGGCCTAACCGTGGGGAGCACCTCCAGCTCCACAGCTCCGAGTTCCTACAACTGTGGGGGTGTGAACAGAGGGGTGGGGGATGGCAGGGGGCTCTACTACGTGGTGCTCTGCTGCCTGCCCTCACTTCTTGGCCTTGCCCTGAGCAGCAACGGCCTCCATGGCCTTGCGCACGGTCTCCTCATCCCCCAGGAACTGCATGGGCTTGACAGGTTTCAGGTTCTTGTCCAGCTCATACACAATGGGGATGCCAGTGGGCAGGTTCAGCTCCATGATGGCCTCTTCTGACATGCCTGCAAACACAGCAGTGCCGTCACTCTTGCACCTTCCCACAGTGGCAGCTGGGGAAGGAGGGGTCCCTGGGATACCCCTCAGGGGTGACCTACCTTCCAGGTGCTTGACAATCCCACGCAGGCTATTGCCGTGAGCAGCAATGAGGACTCGTTTGCCCTCTTTGATCTGTGGGACGATCTCCTCGTTCCAGAAAGGCAGAGCCCGGGCAATGGTGTCCTTCAGGCTCTCGCATGTTGGCAGCTGGTCCTCTGTCAGGTCGGCATAGCGGCGATCCTGGGAGAACAACTGTGCTCACACAGCAGCCCAGTGCCCCCATCCAGTGTGGGAAGAAGGTGGCAAGATTTTGTCTCTCCCTCAGATTCTCTACCTGAGGACTCACTACATGTAAGCAAAGCCAGACTTGGAAGCAAGAAAGTACCTTTGAGGTTTGGGGCTGCAACGAGCCACAGTCAGGGCCATGAGCCCTCCTGGGAAAAGTCATACATTGCCTATCCGGGCAAAGAAACCAGATCAAACATTCATGAATGGGTCATGGCACTAACGATTAACAGGAGTATTGTGCCCTCTTCTTTGGATCTGTCTGTACAATGCCCAGGGGTTCAACTCCACAGGGAGGAAGCAGGATAAACTCAGCCTTAAGTCCGCCAGCACCACACACAGCAGTCCCAGATAACGCAACAGAGACACAGGAGACCTTATACAGGAAGCCAGGCCACACTGTAGGTGACTTTTAAGAGACTCTTAGCAAGGCAGTAAAAAAGCAATGGGAAGAGCAATGGGTCTTACCTTTGCAATAGTGCTGTAGAAGGGGTGGTCAGACTGCATGGGAGGTGGAGGGATGTCATAGGAGCGCCTCCAGATCTTGACCTGGGCCTCACCATGCTTCGCTGCTGTCTCAGCCTTGTTCAAACCCGTAAGAGCCCCATAGTGCCTTTCATTTAGGCGCCAGGTCCGGATAACGGGCAACCACATCTGATCAATGGCATCCAGGACGGTCCAGAGAGTACGGATCGCCCGTTTTTGTACCGAGGTGAAGCAGATGTCGAACTCATAGCCGGCATCTAGAAAATACGGGGAAAGGGGGAGGCGGGGGGAAGACCAGGAAGGTGAGTGCCCGGCCTTATGCAATCGGTGAAAAAGGCAAGGGCGGCGGCCTCACCGCACCGGTACCGGTCGCGTCCTCGTCTTTACAGAAAGCGGCGGCGGCCAGGACGCGGCCGGTACCGGAGAACCAATACACTGCGGTACCTACGACTCTCCCAGCGGCACTGAACCCCTGACCCGGCACTGGAGGCCCTCGCCCACCATCGGAGAGCCCCAAACCAGCACCC
>NW_005054300.1:6069710-6083735 GCF_000277835.1 Geospiza fortis | reverse complement strand
AGGCGGCTCCTGACATGTGCCCGGCTCTTCCCAGAGGGGTGCAGGGGCACGGAGGGCTGCGGGGCGAACCTTGGGGTCCTCCGAGAGCTGGGGCTGGGGCAGGAGTGGGAGCGGAGCCGCTGACAGTTCCAGGGTAGGCGGAGGCAGCAAACCGGGGAGGACAACCGAGGCCAAGGCATAAGGAGTTAACCTCGTAGTGACACCGGGCCTCAGAAGCGGAATGGGGCAGCGCATGCTGCAGTGCCTGTCGCCCTGCGAGGCTCCCCAAAGCCATGGCCATACGTCCAAGTGCTGCTGTGGTGTCTGGTATGATGAGGAACGTGACAAACTAACATTCAGCCGGCCACATGATGGGGAAGGTAAACCAAAGTGTGAAAGCAGTGGCTGCTCCTGGACAGTGAAATCTTTCTCCTGCAGATGCTGGCTGCAGGCTGATGGCTGGGACTCACAGGGGCATGCAGCATCTGTCCTGGCTGTCTGGTTGCTAGGGCTTCAGGTGGAAGAGGGTAAATAGGGCAGAGTACAAGAAGCACCTCAGTGTTAAAGTCTTGGCACACGGGCACACCTTTGCATGGACATGATGCTCTCTGCCATCAGAGATGACTGGAGTCTGCTCTGGTTTCTGTGTACAGGAACGAGGAGCACTTTACAGTTATTCTATCTATATAGGGCAAAGCAGCACCTGTATTCCACGTGCTGGATATGAGCTCCAGCCAAGCCAGCGGGGCTGGGGGGGGAGGAGAGCGTGGGGGATTTCGGGGTGAATGGTGGAGCACTGCAACTCCTCCGTTCTGACACATCTCTCACCCCGCAGAGAAAAGTAACCTGACGGTGGATGCAGTGAAGCTGCACAATGAGCTGCAGTCGGGGTCCCTGCGTCTGGAGCGGGCGGGTGACAGCGCCCAGCGTATGGAGGAGGGCAGTGCTGAGGAGGCTGCCACAGAGAAATCCTCCGGCACCTTCCTGAGCGGGCTGAGCGACTGCACCAACGTCACCTTCAGCAAGGTGCAGCGCTTCTGGGAATCCAACTCTGCTGCTCACAAAGAGGTACGGGCAGAGCAGGGCTGGGCAGGGGGGGTGTCTGGGGGGATGGCCCCTGGCTGTGAGGCTGAGAGGTGCTGACCTGCTTTGCTGGCTGCTCACAGATCTGTGCCGTGCTGGCGGCTGTGACAGAGGTGATCCGCTCCCGGGGCGGCAAGGAGAGCGAGACAGAATACTTTGCTGCTCTGGTGAGTGCTGGTTGTGTGGAAGGGGCACGAGGGGAGCTGCTGCTGGCAGGCTGGGTGGGCTCTGAGAAGGGATAGAGAAAGATCTGTGCTTGTAGCCTGAGAGTGGCTTTGTTCAGCAGAGATGCTGTTGGGCTGCTCCTGGTTTCTTTTCCCCCTCCCCAGGGGCTGGGGAAGGGCTGGCCTGGCATGACCCCCTGCACCCCATCCCTTAGCCATCCCTTCTATTCGCAGATGACCACGCTGGAGGCAGTGGAGTCCCCCGAGTCACTGTCTGCTGTAGCCTACCTGCTTAACCTTGTCCTAAAGAGGTGAGTGGGTGGCAGAGAAGCAGAGAGAGCTACCAGACCCCATCATGGAAAAGGGATTGGTGCTGTCCTCCCTCCCCAGGCTGGGGAAGAAATCCAGCTGGGATGAGCTGAGTCCTCTTTGTGACTGCTACCAGCTGTCTGCTTCTCACCCTACTGATATGTTCCCTTCTCCTGGCAGGGTCCCGAGCCCTGTTCTTATTAAAAAGTTCTCAGATGCCTCAAAAGCCTTCATGAGTATCGTGTCCTCGCAGGCCTGCAGCAGCTCCACCTCTGCCCTGCGATGGGTGAGTAGCCAAGAGGCAGCCAGGCAGCCATGTCAGCTCTGCTGAGTGCTGGGGTCAAGGCTGCTGCTGTAGGGTGGTGCTGGGTGCTCGGCCTGAGGCCCTTGCAGTGAAAGGGAGATGTCTCTGTGGGGTGATGCTAATGCCCCTGCTGCTCCCTTGTCATAGGTGCTCTCTTGCCTGGCCACACTGCTACGGAAGCAAGACTTGGCAGCCTGGAGCTACCCTGTCACCCTGCAGGTCTATCATGGCTTGTTGAGCTTTTGTGTTCACACCAAGCCCAAGGTGAGAGCCCAGTGCTTCTGGCAGGAGATGATGCTGCTCTGGGGGTTTGTTTCTGGGGATGGCTGTACCCCCAGGTCTGTAGTTTCTGCTCACCTGGGCTCTTCTTCCCGCAGGTGCGGAAAGCAGCGCAGCATGGCGTGTGCTCTGTCCTGAGGGGCAGCGAGTTCATGTTTGGTGATGCAGCCCCTGAGCATCACCCTGCAGCACCTTCCACTGCCAAGTTCTGTGTGCAGGAGATTGAAAAAGCTGGAGGTGTGGGGCACTGGAGCATGGGGTCTGTAGCTGCATGTGGGGGACTCTGTCACTGTGGGAGAATAAGGATTTGGAGGGAAGAGGGGAGATTGCAGCATGCTGGATTGCTGGGGAGGGTGTGAGATATCTTTGGGGCACATATGGTGTTTTGAAGCCTCCTCAGCCATTCCAGTGGTTTCCTGCTCCCAGAAGGTAGGGGAGTGTTCACCCTGGTTCTGTGGGTCAGCCCCACTGCTGTCATGGGGGCTTTGCCTTGGGCAGGGCTTTGCTGTGGTGTCCCACAGGCTCAGAGGTTGCTCTGCTCCTGTAGGTGCCAAGGAGGCCACCACCACCCTGCATGTCCTTGCCCTGCTGCGGGACGTGCTGCCCTGCTTCCCTGCAGCTGTGGTGAAGACCTGCTGTGAGACCTTGCTCCGAGTCATGACCCTTAGCCATGTGGTGAGTGTTCCTGCTCTAGGGATGATAAGGGCAGACCCTTTCCCTAGGAGCTGAAAGGGATCAAATTCTCTCAGCTGTCAACTGGGAGCCTAGAAATGCAGGATGCAAATGGAAAGGAGCCCAGGACAGCTTGTTGTCCTGACTGCTGCAGAAGAGGGAGGCTATGCAGATGCAGCATAGTTGCAATAGTGCTGGGTTTTCCAGGGCAGAGCCTGCTTCGGGAGAGGGGGACTGGGTTCAAAGCAGAGCCCCCTCTCCTGACACCGTGTCCTTTGCAGCTGGTGACAGCATGTGCCATGCAAGCTTTCCACAGCCTCTTCAGCGCCCAGGCCAGTGTGGCCTGCCTGCCAGCTGAGCTCAATGCCCAGATCATCACTGTGAGTGTGGGCTACCAGTGTGGGGAGGGACAGAACTGGCAGTTGCACAGCACCCACCCACCTACCCAACCTTCTGCTTCTGCAGGCTCTCTACGACTACGTGCCCAGTACGAGTGACCTGCAGCCACTGCTGACCTGGCTGTCCACCATGGAGAGGGCTCACATCAACCTGGGCAGGTGCAGATGGGGGCCCTGGCTGGGTGAGGGGAGAGGTGGCTGCTTGGTCTCTAATCTGCCTTTCTTTCCTCTCTCCAGGCTGCAGAAGGACCTGTGCTGGGCTCACCTGCCCCGGCTCTTCTCTGCTGCCATGAACTGCTTCCTCTCCCCACACTCCCAGGTGGTGTCAGCAGCAGCACAGACCCTGGAGGTACCACACTCAAGACACCTCTCCCTGCTTGGATACCCTGGGCCTTGTGAGGGGCTCTACCACGGGGCTTGGCGCTTGCCAGCAAGTGGTATGCCCCTCTGTGCCTGTGAGGCTGGGGGTTCTGTGGTCCAACAGCTGTCCCATTTTTCCTGTTTGCCCTTGCAGACCATCCTGAGTGAGTGTATTGCTCCCCACATGGAGGATGTGGGCACTGTGTCTGCATCTGCCCCAGCCCCTGCTGCCTACCTGTGCAAGATGTTCAGGTGAGGAGCAGCGATGTGGGAGGGGCTGCCCATGGATCTGGCTGAGCTCTGACCAGCCTCTGCCCAGTCCTCAATGGGATCTAGCAGGCCTGGTGGGCACCCTGAATACTGCCAGTGTGACCATCTTCCTTCTTCTCCCCAGATCAGTGGAGGAAGGGCTGACATACCGTTTCCATGCAGCGTGGGATGAAGTTCTACGAGTGTTGGAGGTCTTCTTTGAGACATGTGGGAAGCAGTGCCATCCCATCATGAGGAAGGTGAGCCAGGCTGAAAGGGCACAGATTCATCCATAGAGGCTGGTGGAGTGACTGCACTGCTGTCTGGGCTGTGTTGCCCCCTCCAGCTGGAGCAGGGCCCTGCTGTTTGCCCTGGTCTGTTGTCTCTGTGTGGCCAGAGCATGCACAGCTCTGGGACACTTGGCACAGGGACGTGCAGGGCAGCTGGCATCCCTGGGCAGGCAGTGATATGTGCCAGCCCTGTGCACGTGGCTTTTCTGTGACTGTCCTGCCCCGTCCCCACAGTGTCTCCAGTCCCTGTGTGACCTGCGTCTCTCCCCACACTTCCCCTACACTGCTGAAGTGGACCAGGCAGTGGGGGCTGCTGTGAGCACCATGGGTCCTGAGGTGCTCCTGGAAGCTGTGCCCCTGGAGATCAATGGCAAGGAGTGAGTACAGTCATAGGGTAGCAGCTTTGCTGTAGCTGTTATGTTCCCCTTCATTCCCCATGCAGTGCTGCAGGTATGACTGCTAAGCCTACCTGTGCCCAGCTTTGGGGCTGGGTGAAGGTGCCCTGTGCCCAGGGGCTGATGCTGGCAGTGCCCTACACCCTCCTGAGCCATGCTTTTCTTCCCCAGGGAGACGCTGGATTTCCCCCGCAGCTGGCTCCTGCCGGTGCTGCGGGACAACGTGCAGGGAGCACGCCTTGGCTTCTTCACCAGCTACTTCCTGCCTTTGGCAGCCACCCTGAAAAGCAGAGGTAAGGAGAGCAGCATGTTAGGGGCCTCAGCAGTCCATGGTGTTCTGTGGGACCTCCCTTCTCTGCCCTGGGATGGAGCAAGGCTTTGCAACATCTTCTGCTCCGCTCATCTCTTTCTCTTCTGCAGCCCTGGAGTTTACCCAGGCTGGGAAGAGTGTGGAGGCCAAGATCTACGACACGCTGCAGTGGCAGGGAACAACCAGCTCCTGGGAGCCCTGCCATAGTGTACCCTTGGCACCAGGCTGGGAAGCAGTGATTTGGGCAAAGACTGTGGCCTCCCACCTTTTCCTTTGCCTTCCAGGTCTGGACTCTGCTTCCTGGCTTCTGCACGCATCCCACAGATGTGCTGGGGGCCTTCAAGGGGCTGGCCCGCACCCTGGGCATGGCCATCAGTGAGCGCCCCGATCTCCGCCCCACGGTGTGCCAGGCCTTGCGCACCCTCATCCACAAAGGCTGCCAGACAGGTTGGGGGAAAACAGGTCCTTGTGGGGGGTTCCTGCCACCTGTGGGAGGAGAAATGCTGATCTGTAGCCCCCTGTCATCCTTTCCCTAGATGCGGAGCGGGCAGAAGTGGGTCGCTTTGCCAAAAATTTCCTGCCCATCCTGTTCAATGTGTACAGCCAAGCCGAGGAGGATGGGGGCACAAGTGCTCAGCGCCGCTCTGTGCTGGACACTGTCCGTGCTTACCTGACCATCACTGATCCTCAGGTGAGGGGCCTCTGGGGCACTGGGGCAAGCTGTCCTGGCTCAGGCCAGTATCTCCCAGCTGGACTCAGTCTGATGGGGCTTTGGTGCAGGCCTGATTGATGAGGAAAGGAAAAAAGGCTTTGACCAGAAAGCAGCCCTTCCTGCCCTCATGGGCAGGGAGACCTCTCCAGCCCACAGTCTGGGATTTCCCAGTCTTGCAGTCACATCTCACCCATCATGCACAAGCTCTTTGTGAATTTGTCCATGTCTTTTTGGACTCACTGATGCTTCTGTTCTCCACAAAGTCCTTTAGCAAGTTGTTTGCCAGGTGGATTGTAAACTCTTGTAAAAGCACTCACTTCAATCAGTTCTGATTCTGCTCTCTCTGCCTGCCCTGCAGATGGTGTGTGGATTCCTGGAGAAAGCCAGTGCAAAGCTGACCAGTCCCGAGAGCTCCGAGTTTGCCAGGTAACACCTGGGAGCTGATGCTAATGGGTAAAACTCCTGGCATGCTCCTGGTGAGCAGCACTAGGGCTTTGTCCTGTGTGGGCTTTGCCACCATTGTGCACTTGATGTGACCCGCAGCTAGCGTCCCAGCTTGGTCAGGATGTGATGCCACAGTTAACAGCTGCAGCTGTGTGTCTTTCTCTGCTGCAGACTCTCCATCCTGGACCTGGTAGTGGCAATGGCACCCTATGCTGATGAGCAGTCCCTGGACTCCTTGTACCGTACCATCCAGCCTTCCCTCCAGGTGAGTTGGTCCTCAGCCCTGAGAGGTGCTGGGGCTGCAGTGGGGCACCCTCTGCTTGCTGCCAGCTTGGACCCACACTCTAGGGACTGAACAGCTGCCACAGGGGATAGGTCTCTGCTGGTGGGGGGTGCTGGTGTCCCTTCAGACACCATGGTGAGGGGCTGCCTTGACAGCGGGAGCATGCTGGCTGTCCCTGCAGAGCAAAGAGCGCAGCATGCAGAAGAAGGCATACCGTGTGCTGGAGGAGGTGTGTGCTGCTCCCCACGCTCCCTGCCAGGCCTTCGTCCACTCCCACCTCCAGGAGCTGCAGGCAGCGCTGCTGGACTCGCTCAAGAGCGCAGCATCCCCGGCTAAGAGGGTGAGAGCAAGGGCTGTGCTGGTGGTGATCAGCCACTGCTGGAAGGGAAGGGATGGGGTGGGTGGCAGGGTAACCAGGTATGTGTCCCTGGGTGTACCAGTGCTGGTCTGTTTCTTTCCCCAGCCACGGCTGAAGTGCCTGTTCCACATTGTGAAGCAGCTATCTGCAGAGCACGAGCCTTTTGTCACTGCCCTGGTCCCAGAGGTGAGCATGGTCCCCGTGAGGAGCTGGCTGGTTCTGGCTGCGTGCTGGCAGTAGTGGTGACATGTCTGTGTTCCTCCAGGTCATCCTGTGCACCAAGGAGGTGTCAGTGGGGGCCCGCAAGAACGCCTTCATGCTGCTCGTGGAGATGGGCCATGCTTTCATCCGCTTTGGGCCCACCCCTGAAGGTGAGTTTCTGTTCTACTTGCTCAGCCCCACGGCCACTCTGGCCCCAGGGAGGTCAGACCCAGGCCGAGCATTCTGCTGCAATGGTCCAGGGATGCTGCTGGACACAGAGTGAGTCGGGCCCTGAGTCATCCCCCTCTTGCAGAGGCCATGCAGCGCTTCCTGCTCCTCATCTACGTGGGGCTCACTGGCTCAGTCACCGTGATCAGCTGCACCGTGCTGGCACTGACCCGCCTGTTCTTCGAGTTCAAAGGTGAGCAGGAGGGCTGGGGGGACGAGGCAAAGCCCTTTGGGGAAGGTGGGTGCTGGGAGGAAGCCATCTGTGGCTGAGTCCCACTGTGGTTGCAGATCACCTGGAGTTCAGTGTGGTGGAGCAGCTCCTGCAGAACATCTGCCTGTTGCTGGCCTCCCGCACACGGGATGTGGTCAAGGCAGCCCTGGGATTCCTGAAGGTCACACTGCTGCTGGTGGACACCAAGCTCCTGGCCAAGCATGTCCAGACAATGGTGAGATCATGCACGGGGTGCCTCAAGGAGGGGGTGGGACAGAGCTGTGTCTGCCTTGGGCAGACAGGAGCATCTCCAGCTGCACTCTGCCTGGGAGCCGAGGAAACAACCTTTATCTCAGTGGCTGAGATGGCAGCGAGGAGGCTCCTCTCCTGAATTCTGGCATAGATGTGCCAGAAAATCCCCATGAACTAGCACTGCCAAGCATGGCCACCTCCCCATGGCCTTACCTGGGGCAGACATGGAGAGATGGCAGCAGGGTGAACAAGGTAGCCATGCAGTTAAAGATTGGGAGGCTGGGTCCCCAAGGCAGGTGTGCTTTGGTCTTGAGGGTCTCTGTCCTGACAGCTGGAGGCTGTGGGGAACCTCTCAGATGACATGAGGCGCCACTTCCGTATGAAGCTGCGAAACCTCTTCATCAAGTTCATCCGCAAGTTTGGGTAAGCCAAGGTGTCCTGGGGTGGTGAGGGAGCTCTCTGGGGAGCAGTGCAGGAGGAGGTGGGTGCTGACTGCTCTCTGTGTGTTTCCTCAGCTTTGAGCTGGTCAAGGGGCTGCTGCCAGCTGAGTACCATAAGGTGCTGGTGAACATCCGCAAGGCGGAGTCCCGGAGCCGCAAGCAGCGTGCCCTGAAGAAGGCAGCTGCAGATATGGACGAGGAGGAGGCACCAGCACCACAGCCCAGAGGAGACAGGTGAAGATGGGCTCAGGGTAAAGAAAGAGCAGCCCTCACAGGGGACTTGGCACTGCATCTGCTCAGCTGGTGCTTCTAGAGATGCTGGAGACATCTGCAGGGCTGCTCTTCATTGTGGGGCAGGGTGCACCCCTGGCCTTAATCCATTTTCCATCATCCTTTCCACCTTTTGACCAGTATGGAGGAGATCCTGGCTGACTCAGAGGACGAGGAGGAGGAAGAGGAGGAACGGCATCGGAGCAAGGAGTGGAGGAAGCAAGCACGGCAGAAGGGCCAGGCATGGCTCAAGGAAGGGGAAGATGATGAGCCCCTCAACTTCCTGGACCCTAATGTGTCCCAGCGGGTGCTGGGTGAGAAGTGGAGCTTCAGATGGGGCTAGGGAGGGATGGATGGGACAGGGGCCCTGGGTGTTGCTGCCCCCAGAATTGGATCCTTCTGCAAGCCCTGACCCATTTCTCTGTGAGCAGCCACCAAGCCAGGCCCCAAGCGGTCTAGAGGAGTGAGCCATGACTTCCAGATGTCTGAGGATGGACGCCTGATCATCCATGAAGAGGAAGAGGAGCTGGATGATGATGAAGGCAAAGGTACTACCTGGGCTGACAGGGGCCACTCTAGACTTGCTCTGGGTCTCTGAATGGTTTTCATCCTGCCACCTGCATGTGGGATCTTGGGGAGATGTGGGTGGAAGTGGCAGGAGTTGGTATGGCTTTGTGTCACACCGAGTGGCTCTGTTCTGGGCCGGTGCCCAGGGGAAGCAGTGACCTACATCATCAGGAAGGTGCTGCTTCAGCAGAGGCACCCTGCTGCTGCCACCCCCTCCAGGGGCTAGCACAGTAGCAGGGCTCTGCCATGCCCTCATCACACACTGACCTTCTCATCCTGTACCATAGGAGCAGATGAGGAGATGGCAGATGTGCTGCAGGATGTGGGGCTCCGCAGTGTGAGTATGGGCTCGTGGTCCTGAGGAGGTGCTGGGGGAACTCACCCTTGCCAAACCACTGCCTGTGCCATGGCAGCTGCAGCTCTGCCCAAGAGGCTAGTGGGGACACCAGGGAATTGCCAGCTGCTTGGAGGGGTGCAGGAAGTTGTCTGGGATGGGGATGTGCTGTCTGGAAAGCCTCTTGGTGCCCATGGGAGGAAGGAGGTTGGGGGTTCAGAGAGGGCAGAACTGTAGAGACAAGCCAGCTGCAGGGTTCCTGCTGTCTTTTTCTGCAGAAGAAAAGTCAGAAGCGTCGGTTCAGAGAGGAGCCAGACGACGAGGAAGCTGAGGGTGGAGCCTCTTCTCAGTATAGAGGTAAGTCCTCTGCCTGTGCCCAGTCTGGGGCTCCCCAGAGGGCCGGAACTTTGTGTCATCCCAGAGCACATGGCACATGATTGCATGCAGATGGTTCCTGAATATCTCCATTGTGGGAGACTCCAGAATGCCTCTCTAGGCAGTCTGTTCCAGTGCACAGCCACCCACACAGCAAAGTTCTTCTCATGTTCAGGTGGAACTTCCTGTGCATCAGTTTCTGCCATTGCCTCTTGTCCTACTGCCCAACAGCAGTGAGCAGAGCCTGGTGCTCTTCTCTTAACACCCTCCCTTCAGATACTTACAGATATTGGTGAGGTCCCCTTTTAGGTGCCTCTTTTCTGGTCTGAACAGGCCCAGCTCTCAGCCTTTCCTCATAAGAGACAGGCCCCAGTCCCTTAATCCTTCACTGGACCAGCTCCATGTGTCTCTTATACTGATGAGCCCAGAACTGGATAAAATATTCCAGTTGCATCCTCACTAGGGCTGAGTTAGAGGGGCAGGATCCCTTTCCTTGACCTGCTGGCAATGCTCTCCCTAATGCACCCCAGGACACCATTGGCCTTCTTGGCCACCAGGGCACTGCTGGCTCAGGAACAACTTGTTTTCTACCAGGATCCCCAGGTCCTTCTCTGCAGAGCTGATTTCCAGCAGGTTGGCCCCCCTGAACTGGTGCATGGGGTTATTTCTCCCCAGCTGCATTTACCTTCATTAATTTCAGACAGTTCTCTACGCATCTCTCCTGCCATTTTACTTGTGGGAAATGGCCACCCCTCTGCTTTCCTGACACCAAGAGCTGGAGACAAAAACAGGAACAGCTTCCACAGCCTAGAACTGGGCAGGGGGAGGCCCAAGACCCCCTTCCAACACTCATTCTCTTTTCCAGCTGGAGGCTCTGGGATCCATCGGCCGCTGAACAAGGTGCCAGCCTTTGGTGCAGAGTATAGATCCAAGGTGAGGGAGCCATGGGGTCGCAGGGTTTGTCTGTAGGCATGCTTGGACTTTGCTTGGGCAGGAAGCACCATTTTTGTTGGGAGTCTGGTCCTGTAGCACCAAGGTTGGAGAGGATCTCTGCTCCAAGAGGAGTTGCCAAATGCTCAGTATCTCTGAACACTGCCAGCCTATTTCAAACTTCCTCTCTTATTCTTGCCATGGACAGTTCCTGCTCACTGCTCAAAGCAGGTGTCTGTAGCACCATGTTGGTGGGAAATCAGCTCCCAGGGCAGTGTGCTGCGCTGGCACCCCACTGCAACACAGTCTTTGGGATAGCCAGGTGGCATGGTTGCACTGGAATGGGATGCATGTGTCTTCCCTGGTGCTGCATCTTCTCTCATGTCACTGTCTCCCACAGAAAGGTAAAGGTGATGTGAAGAAGAAGGGCCAGCTCGACCCCTATGCCTACATCCCCCTGAACAGAGCTAAACTCAACAGAAGGTGAGGCTAACCAGGAAGGGCACAGGGGTGGGAGCGGGTTTGATCCTGCATTTTGCTAGGGGTTTTTTGGTGGGTTTGGGAGCTCCCTGTCATCTGCTGTGCCACTCCTTGTGGAGTCTGGAGCAGCATCCCCATGGGTTAGGTGTGCCCAGTGCCTGCACCAAACCAGCTCCCTGCTCCTTGCTCCCTGCAGGAAGCGGGCGAAAATGCAGGGCCAGTTCAAGGGCCTGATGAAGGGAGCCCAGCGCGGGGCCAAGGCCGGCCGCAGGAACCGTCTGAAGTCCCAGCGCTCCTGAGGACACTCCAGTGTTCCACCTGCCCAAGGACACAGCATCCTGTTAGTGGAACAGCTGGGAGTCCTCTTGAAGGTGACCTGCATTTGTCTGAGACTCCCTGGGAAGCTGCTTGGATGTATTATGGACTAATGGCCCTTCTGTGCCTGGTACAGGCATGGGTGTGCATGCGTGAGAGCAAGGAATATGTAAATTCTCTATATTGATAAATATCCTCTGTTCTTACCCAGCCCAGATTCCTCGTCCCTCTCCTTCCCTTCAGATCTTGCATAACTGTGCTGTGCCTTCTGTCCATGTGCAGCGGGTCCTGCTGCCCCTGCAGGGCTGCATCCTGCAGGGATCACAGCAGCATCAGCCTGGGCCTGGGGCCAGAGCTCTCCCTCCCACACTGGGCTTGCCTGGAGGCTGCCAGGAGCAGCACTGTGGCACAGAGCAGTAGGGCTGAGATGTGGAGCTGGCCATAGAACAAAGCCAGAGAGGCTGAAGTCCCTACAACCAGCTTGCTTTACCAAATTCCTTGGCAGGCTCTTCTGCCCAAAACCCTGGCCAGTGGTTCTGTGCCATGTGGAAAGTGACTGCCATTTGACCACTGGACACTTCTCCCATATCAGCCGTGCTTGATGGCAGGGCAGGAACAGTTTACTGCAAATTTCTCCAGACTGGCTGGAAAACTACTACAGCAAATCTCTGTGCCTTGCCATTTCTCTTACCTTTGAGAGCTGAGAGAAGCCCTTTGCTGTGGCCACTTCCTGCCAGACCTGAGCAGCATGAGTAATCCTGAACCTTTTTAGCTGCTCAGCCCTGTCACATTGGCCTGAGCATCAGGTTTTGCCCAGCTACTTCTATGCTGAGTGCAAAAGAAGGTGTTTGGCCAAAGTGTGCTGCAGAGAGCAGGGCTGAGGGTAGTGGATACAGGTCCCATTGCTCACGCTGCTAAGAACATGTGTTGGTGAATGTAGCTGGCTTTCCCTTCCTCTTTCATATTAAAAAGCCTTCAGCCCTTTGTAATTTCCTTTTGTGGCAGCTTACATGCTGGAATTGCAACGCTTCTCAGTTCTGTAATAAGCTAAAGGGATTGTGCTTGTTCAGCCTCTTACTGCAGGCTTCTTTCTGGAGGCTGCAAATCCAGTTTTGTGGCTTTCTTATGCTTGTTTTTTTCCCCAAGATCCTTTTAAAAGCCTGGGATGGAGGAGGAGCTCTTGTACTGATACTAGTCCTGCCTTGTCAGGAATGCTGTTCCCTTTGTGCTTTCCCACCCAGGGCTCTCAGTGAGACCCTTGAGCCCCAGTTCAAGTTGAGGTGCTGCTGCTTGTCCTGCCAGAAGGCAGCTCACAGCCTGGCCTACAGGACAGGCTTCTCCAGCAGCACCTTGTGACCAGGAGCTACACCATCTTCTGCTGCCTGCAGCCTGGGCCTGATGCCCTCCCCTCCCCTGAGAGCAGGGCAGGGGGAGACAGGCAGCAGTCACCTTCTGAGACACCAGCACCTGTAACCTGAGCCTCTAGACCCAGCAGAGCTGCCTGTCTTCCTGCTTTCCCTTCTCTCCTTGGAGACAGGGCCTGGAGAAGGCTGTAGCTAATTTATTTGGGAGCTCCAGCTTACTCACTCTATTGTTCTTCATTTGCATGTTGTTGCTTAAATTAGTCTGTGCCTGGATGGAACAGAAGAGCTTCATTAGCACAGAGGATGGTGTTCACCTGAGCTGGAGTCCAGAGAACAGATTCTACTGCAACAACATCTTGTTAATCAGCTAATTAATCATGTAATGCAATGGAAACCCTGGGTGAGGAGATGTCATCCTGCCTGGGAAGGCTGGCTGTGAGTCAAGCCTGCTCCCCACCAGCAGCTGCCCCTGGCAGGGAGCAGAGCTGCATCCTGGGGACCCTCAGGAGCCTGAGCACGTCTCTGACACGGGGCAGGTGAGGGGTGGTGGGGTTGTGCCTCCTGCCCCTGCCTGCCACAACTGCTTTGCAGTTACCCATGGAGAGGCACCAGCTGGGGACCTGGAGCCGTGCTTGGCTTTTGCTGCTCAAGCTGGGAGGTGGCTGGAAGGCTGTTTCTTCATCCAGCAAGTTCTTAAACCATGAAGTACCAGTACGGAGCCATACTCGCACATGACATTGTCACAAAGTGTTCCTAACCCTTGCAGATACCAGCTTGAGGAGAGGCTGGCAGGATTAACACGTGTCGCCCAGTGCTGGCTAAATGCCCACCCTGATTCTTAAAGCGGGTGTGCCCCATGGGCTGTGCCCACCCACCATCCAGGTGGACCGCCCCATCCTCAAAGCACACTGCAGGGCCTTTTGGGGTCCCCGTTCAGAGTTGGGATTCCTCACACACATGCTGCAGGGATGGGAAAACCCTCCTGGGGACAGCAGTATCAGAGGAGCTTTGGTGTTTAAGCTGAAATGATTGGCAGCAAGATAATTAAGTGTGGAGTTTTAAATGCCAAGGGACCACTCCAGCTGAAATCTAGTCAATTAAAAAATATTACATTAATTCCAAGTCCCTCAGCACTCCAATCTACAGTTTCAATTGTTTCTAAGTTCTTTCTGTAGCTGCCACCTGAGCACTGCAAGTGCAGCAAGTGTAGAGGGCCACAGGGACCCTACTGTGAGCACTCAGATGCTTTCACTCACAAAGAGGAAAAACGGAATAAAACTGCCCTTCCAGTGTCTATGTTCTCTATTTGTCCTTGATGGAGAGCGGTGATAACAAACACACAAGCCGAGATCAGAATTGCAGCTTATGGTGTAACTCGTGTTTCTCGGAGCAGGCTCGGGGTCCGTCAGGCCGGTGTGAGTTTCCCTGCAGTGGAGGGGTTGCGGCGCCGCTCTGCTGCCGCGGCTCCC
>NW_005054300.1:6042303-6069009 GCF_000277835.1 Geospiza fortis | reverse complement strand
GTTGCGGGCTTTGGTAGGGTGATGGCACTATACAGACTGGCTTCCCCTCCAGCCCTCCTTTCCTTTGCTTTGTCCGCTCTGCCCGCGTTATTCTGGCGCTCCAAATACACAGACGATGTCCGCTGCACGTAATCCACTTTCAGCTCACACTTCTGTATGCATCACCCTTCTGTTACTGCTGCAATAAAACAGCAAGGACTGCATGAGCACCTCGCTACAGCAGTGTCGTGTCCGATAACTCTTAAAAGGCTGCAATATCTTTTTTTTCCCCTGTTTTTTTTTCTCCCTCTGTATGTGTGGTGTGTAGCTGCAAACTGAGCATCCTTTGAATGGTAATTCTTGTGGATAAATAAATAAAGTTATTTATAAGAGGGCTGATGCCTCTTAGCCAGCCTGATTCACAGTGGTGCCGTCCTGCTCACTGCTGAGTGGGACCCATCCCGATGGCACTTGCTCTGCTTATCTGGGGGCACTGCTGTGGTGCCTGGGCTGGGGCAGAGCATTGCCCTGGAAGGAGGGATGAAGAGATGGTGCTCATTGCAGCCTATTTGGGCAGGGAGTGCCTAAAATGCTGGACCTGGTAAAGGGATGTGTATGCTTAGTACAGCTGATACTTAAAATTCCCTTTTGGATAAAGAATTTGTAACATGGCCTGGATCAGCCTAAATGACTAGATTTATTTTTTTCTATGTGGGAAGCTATCCTTAGGATATATTCTCCTGCTCTTTATCCCCCACCCTCCAAAGCCAATTTTGTTAATGCAAAGCCTGAAGTACAAGTTTTCCTCCAGCACTGCCTGTCACCCACAGGTAGCGCTAGAAAATCGAGCTCTTGCTTTGCTGGTCTATCACCACACAGGCCACAAAGGTTGCTTTTTTTTTTTTGCTTTTGCCCCCATTTCCTCCCATCGGGAGAGAAGTGCAAGTTAGGTAGTAAAGCTTGCATGCTGTGCATGTGGTATTACAGCACGCTGACTTAAAGACTGGAATTGAAAGCTGGTTGTCCTAAACGCCTTACCAAATGTTACTGAACATGACAAAAGATGATTTGATCTCTCTCTTCTCTTTGTGGTCTCTCTAACCTCTGCCTGGTTCTCCATAACTGAGAATGAAGATTGCACTGTGCCAGAGTGCTCAATTTCAAAAGAGAAACATCTGTCTTTTTAATAAATGCATTTAATGTCCGACTCAAGCAGTGCCTAAACGCTTTGCCAGGCACTCATGTCGGCCATTTGATATGGCAGGGGTGGGGTGAGTGGAAGGGTAAAAGCAATGGGGCTGGAAGATGCTGGAAAAAGCTATAAAGCATCTTGTTAAAATGGCTTGATAGAGTGGCACTGCACAACTGGACATCAAGAGCTCACATCGTAAACAGGTTATGAAAAGAGACACAGTTGCCATCTGTGTTTTACTGGAAATAGCAAAATGTTCACTGTAAACATGACTTAATGGCAAAAAATCAAAGTGACTTGCTGAGGGTCAGGCAGAAAAAATGGTTGATTTCAGAGTTAAAGCCAAGTCTGAACACATGGCTGCTTTTCTCGGAGGAAAGCCTGGGAGCTGGGGACAATCTCATTCACACATTCCCTTTTCCACAGCTCTCATGAGAATTTTTGAGACCTGGACTTGTGTTTGACCCCATACTCAGTCCAAGTCCTGTGAGGTCCTATGCATCTGAACCGAACTCAAGGCCGTGTTGTATTTGCAGTATTTTTATATGTTTGCATGTAACACCCTGTCCTGTTCCCATCCAGGGTGGGATGGGCTTTGACAACAGGATCCTTGTTCTGCTACCCTTCAGTTTATTGTCTGTGGGCATGAAGGGGGAGCATTGCTTCCCACATAGCCCAAAGCAGCGTCTGGGTCTCCTTGCCAGCCTGGCCATTGCCTTGTTGCTGTGTGCACATTTACATGCCTATGAAAATGTCACAGAGCTTCGTTATCACTCCTTTAAAGGTGCCTGGGCATTTAGCTCAGTCTGAAACAGAAGCACTGAGTGCTAGATGCTGCTGGGAATCAAATGCCTTGTCCTAAAGGTCAAAAGTCCTCAGTGTGTGTTGATTTAATAAGTGACACGAACAGCTGGGAAGGAGATGGGGACAGCATGGAAATGTTGGCTAATGTCAAATGGTTACACTGAAGTCAAGTCCATCTTGGAAATACTGTCCCTCTGAGTGTTGGGTTGGGCTCCTCGTCACAGCTGTGCTCTTATATTTGCCAGTTGTTTTGGGCCTGTCTGGTTCTGTAGGATCTCATTTCCACTTGCCCTCCAGCTGGAGGCAGGAGCAGGGAGCCGAGGCCCTTTCCTTGCCCTATGCTCTGCTGGGTTCAGGCACAGCCCCGCTGTTACCAGAGCTGCACTGTGAGCCTAGGGACTGACACCACGGGTTCCTGTGCCCCCAGGTCACAGGGGGCTTGGAGTCAGCATGGGCAGACAAGTGAGAGAAAATGTGGCTGCTTGCTGGGATAGATAGGCTGAAGTTTTTCAAAGCTTCACAGGTCTGGTGTGTCCCTGACCTCTCATCCTGGTAATGCATTACACTTACTGTGGTGTCTGAGCCCTTTTCTCCAAAGTGCAAAACCCTCATTCCTTGACTCCTGGCCTTTCTCACCTCTACACTAGGTAATTGCAATTAAGCCATCTAGAGTTTCCTCATAAATTTTATTTTCAGAAACTATAGATAGCGGGGAATGTGATAAGCTGCTTAATAATTGCCTGCCAGCTGGCTTACAGGAACTTTTAATGTGTTTGCTTTTGGCCTATAAAGCTCTAATAATTTGGACTCCAGCCAAAACATCCTTTCTTCTTGAGCAGTAATGTGGCAGCTCTGATTTTCAGAGGCAGGAATTTCTCAGGGGAAATGGCATTAGTTTTCCTTTTTGTTTTTCTGGAGCTCATACTCAAGGTTGAAACATAGCTTTATGGTTTGGGACTTCCATATGGGCATTCCTACAGCCCTGCTTGCAAACTGTCTTATAGCAGGAGACAAGCATGCTGTGGCTCTCTGTGCCTTGGAGAGCAGGAAGCCTTTTAGGGAACATCCTTACAAGCTCTTGGGGGGTTCCTGGAGCTCTCCTCACGCACATGCCACTCTGCATTCTCTTGAGTGGCCCCTGGAGCTTGTATAAATATATCACAGTTCCCTGGGCTCTGCAGTGAAGCAGAGTTGAGCCAGACAGAGATGAACTGTCAGGCAGGATGTGAAGAGAGGCTGTATCTCACCAGAGTTGCATAAAGTGACACTATAGGTTATTGTCAAATAAATTCTGGTATCTGTGTACAGTATTCCAGTTTTTGACATCCTAGCCTGCCCAGATCCCCTTCAAAAGCCCTAGGCCCCCATCCTGCTCAGTTTGGTGAGTTAATTGGGCTGCTTTGTGTATCTGTGTCTCTCTAGTGCTGCATGCTGTGCTGCTCTGTGGCGGGCCCAGCCTGTTTATCTGTGTGCTCGGCAGCCCTGACCAGATGTCACCAGCTTATTTAAATGCTGGCACGTATCCAGGTGTTCCTCATCACAATTCCAGCTCGTAGGAGTTTACACATCTGGAGCAAGGGATGTGGCCTCTGACATACTCAGTGGTGTCTGCAGAGGATTGCTGATGAGGAGGGATTTGATGTGCTATCATCCTTTGCAAACACCACTGTGATACACAACACAGATGCAAGGATGCAGCTTGCTCACTGCACCTCTGGAGCGCTGTGGAATTACAGAAGTGTAGTGAACAAAAGCAAGAGCTGTGATTCCTGGATACCTTCATTCTCTGTATTTGCCAGGCTGTGACTACCAAACCTCACCAGCAGTACTGTGAGGGGCTGGCTGTGAGTCCTGACCCTGGTCTCAGTGTCCTCAGTGCAGAAAAAACAACTGCAGTCAGGCAAGCCTGTGAGTGCTGCAGCACACTGTACTCAAATTGTGGTGCTTTCCTCAAGCACCAGTCTACCAATTGATGGTGGCAAGGGACTCCCAAATGTGTTCTGGGCACTAGCTGGTGCTACCAATTTTGGGTGTCATCCTGTGGGAGGGTTTAGGAAAACATCTGTCCTGCCTTGCTGGGCTGCTCTGAGTTCCCTGACTGGTTGCTACGCTAGCTTGTTAACTTTGCTGTGTTGTTTTTGTGTAATTGCTTGATTTTTTGTGTCAGAAGTAAACCTGATTGTTATGGGTTGCTGTTTATAGATGGTAGTTCTGCTCTGACCTGGACACTAGCTTGGAACTACTGGGCTGAGCAGCATCTAGATGGCGTGTCTTTGCTGGTCTCTGAACTCCATTTCATCCTGCCTCTGAAGGGTGCCCTAAGACTCTCACCTTCAAGAGCAAGGGTGACAATCAGAGGTGTGTGCAGCAATTTTGGATTGCTAGAGGCCAAGGAGGTATAGGTGGGACTGGGCCATGCCTGGCTTCCATCCAGTACACTCAACATGGGGAAATAAAGAGGATAAAGACAGTTTAAAATGAGAAGAGCAAGGGAATGCTATCATTATTGGCAGCTGGAAAGTACCCACCAGCACACTGGGGATACAGCAGACAGGTTTGGTGGGAAATGGCTGTGGGGCTTCCTCAGGCTGTGTCCCACCCTGCAATGAGGGTCTGGATGTGCCACACGGTGCCCCGTGGCACTGCCAAGCTTCTCCAGCTCCCTGGCACTGCCAGCCTGCCTCTGCCTCACCAGCAGCTCCCAGCCAGTGCGTGGGGCTCAGCTCTTGCCTCCTCAGCCCCATGTCCCAGCCATCCCTGCCTGATAGCTTTCAAACCAGCTCCTTTATGCTCAGTCCCATGTCACCCCATGTGCAAAAGCTGGATTTCTTCTAAATGTCTGCAGTGTGACCTGATTATTTTTCCTGTCCTTCCTCGCCCTCCTTTTTAATAGTGTCTACAGAAAAGCTGGCAGAGTTCAGTTATATCAGTCATGCTGACTGATAGTGCTGCCTCTTCTCTTGGGATTCCTTCTCTTTTCTGTCCCTGCAGCATTCATTTCAGATTTAGCTATCAGCCCTCTGAAGACAGGGTATTGCCTTTGTTCTGTTTGTTCAGCACGGAGCACAGCGGAGTCCCCAGCTGTGACCGAGGTTCCCAATGCCACAGTGATAAAAGTGAGCACATCAGTAACGAGAGGAGGCAGCTGCTGCCATCTAAAAAGATTCAGTTTTGGTGCTGGTTTCAGTGAAATCAGGATTGGATCTAAGGCTCTTCTTCTATCGCTGCTCCCAGTAGGAGTTTATATTAAAATAGAGACACAAATGCATTGACAGTCATGAGAATCAGAGCAGCGTTCTTATTTAACACTGTTCGACTCTGTTAATCTGATCTTAAGGCAGACATGTGAGCTTGCAGATGTTTAATGTAAAATTACTGGATTTCTGGTGGTAGCTGCCTTTCTGCATTTTTTACAGGGTCTTTGGTAGTCAGCTGAGCCATCACAGAGTGTGGGAACACCCAGACCTGGGGTGGTGGCACTGGGAAGGAGACTTGATGAGGAGCAGCAGTGAACATGCAGTTCTCTCTAAGGCACCCCTTGGTTCTTTCCCTCCTAGCACTAGAAGGCATCTGGGTGCTCTGATGTTGTGATGGCTGATTGAAGTACTGCTTGATTGACTTTAAAATATTCCAGTGGCTATTATTAAAAATATCACAAAGAATCATTCAGGTCAAACTTGAGAAATTTCATGCTGAAATGCAAATTTCTTGATGTTTCACATATATCAAGCTGTCTTGCTACTGCTGTTTTCTTTGACGCTGGTAATATATTGCATTTTCATTTTCTTCCAATGCACAGCCCCCCACCCCTCCCAACCCTTTTATCTTTTCAGATAGGTCCATCTCCTCCAGGTTCATGTCACAGATGTGTAGCCAGTGTTGGCAAGATCTACTCTGAGTTGTTTACTGACACAGAGTTTGAATTCATAGATGATAGCAGTGACAGGGATAACCAATATACCTGGTTTCCAAAAGGTGGCCAGGAGTTACATTAGTTCCAGGTTGTTGAGCACAGGCCACCATCAATAACAGCAGCTTTCTAAGCCAGCTCCTTGCCATTAAATTGTATATTATTATCTGGTTCTCACAGTCAGAAGGCTGAATCACTCTGTGTAAGCTATTTAAATGTGAAGAAAGCAAAGCAAAAATTAAAAAGACAGTGATGTCTCATAAGGCTTACTTGTGTCAAGGCTGGAGACAGTAGGCAAGAATTGGCACCCGCTGTGCTGTGCACTGTGTTCTCATCACAAAAGGACTCTGCCCCTGAAGACCTTATGAGTATAACCCTGGGCAAAAATTACTCTGTGTTTTTCTTGACATTTTTCAGAGGCTTTATCAGTCATCCTGTGAAAAGTTAGGGTGCCAAGTGTGAGGCTTGAATGTGATCTTTGTTACACCATCTTACAAGAATGTCAGTCTGAAGTACAGCCCTCAAAGCAACTTTAACTGTGAAGTCTCTTCTAATGTCTCTGCAGTCCATTCCCATTAGACTACTTTTATTTTTTTATTATTTTTTAATCTAGAAAATAATTTGTCTTCTAGTCCTTTTGTTCTTAAAATGATTCCATATAATTCCACTATGGTTCTTTCATCTCTTTGCAAAATCTGGGATGGCTCCTATCTGGCTCTGGAAATACTGTCTTCAGACATCCTCATTAATTGATTCCTTACTCTGGCACAGCACAGGAGACAATGCTACTTCTTCGTCCCTGGGGAAATCCGAGCCTGTGAGCATCTGTCCCATGTCCCTTTGTGCTTAGCCAGGCAGAGAATTGTTCATGTTTTGTGTTCTTCAGCACTGCCTGCTTATCACCCTGCTCTTAGTATTTGGTACCAGCCTGGCTCTTTCCTATAATCTAAAGATTTTGTTATTATAGAGGGAGATTTTCTCCTATTATCTGCCTTATTTTCAAAAGCTCTTTAATCCTTTTACTCCTGTATGGTAAAACTTGTCAGCTGTGGTGTGTCTGAAGCATAGGGCCTTCGTGATGACATACAAAGTGTGCAAAATGGCACTGGAGATGGATTTTGTCCACTGAATTAGACACATAAGGCTCCTCTGAAATCTTTAGCTTTCGGTGTATCCCCTTTGCCAGCTAGACAAACACAGCTGATGCCTTGCCCCAAAGGTACCTCTTCCTTCTCTTTCTTTCTTGCCTTCTGTTCTCCTTATGCTCTATTTCATGCTTCTTGGACCTTTCTTCTGTCACATGTGTGGATTTAGACCAATATCAGAGCTGTGAGAGCCACTACAGCAGCTCCATCTCACCTTCCGAATGCAAACTTGCTGCCACATGAAGTAATCTGCCTGCTTGCCAAGCTCTTGCACTGCAGGTTTGATCACCAGGTTTTGGCAGTTAAAGTCTCATTTTTGTCCTAGTTTCCAAGGCATTTCCCTGGCCTGGATCTAGTTACCTTAGGGATTAATTGATCCATCATGATTTTGACCTCCTGCACCATCCACTCCCCATGAAATGATGGGGCTGTCATGCCTGAAGCAAAAACGTTGTGTGTGACAGACAGCTTTCTTTGTGACTTGGCTGGGATCACAGGCTTTGCCTCTGAAGGATACTAGAATGGCAAGAATCTCAGCACAATATAGGACCCATTTTTTTTAATCTGCTGTCTTAATCACAACCCTATTAGAACAAGGTTTTATTATTCATTGGGATTTGATTATATTCATGAGACTGGAGAGGAAGCTATTTATTCCTTTACTTTATTGTCTTTTGACGTGTCGTGAAGCAATCTGAGATCACAGCATATAGAAAATATAACTTTGTAATTAGAAGCAAGGCAAAAAAAAAGCAATAAACTCCATGAATACATGTTTGTCTTCCCTTTGCTGCTGTTATATAAACTGTGAGCATAGGTAGATTACATCCATCTCTCTTTTTTAACATGAAAACAGCAGATGGGGCACATGGCTCTTTCTGAAGGTTATGGTGTGTGCAGCAGTGAGGATTGGCAGGGTTATTGTGTGTAAAGCCAGTGGGGGCTTTATCTTTGCTCAGAAATAGGGGCTTGCTTCACATTTCCATTTTGATTAGCAATAATGATACAAAAGCAAATTTTCTGTGTAAGGAAGAGCTGCTAATAAAGTGACCTTTCAAAATGAAGTAGCTCATTGAAGTGCCATATCACAATAAGCGTACACAAGGCTGGTCCCAGCTGCAGCAGGCAGGGAAACTGCACGGGAATCCAGAGAAACGTGGAACAGGAATCCTGAAGTGGGTGAACAGCACATGGTGGCACAGCAATGGCCAGGTGCTGTTTCCAGCTCAGAGGAGCTGATCTACAAGTTTTTTCTTTGAAAGGATTGGAAAGTGTGAAAGGCAGGCACAGAGAGTGTTTCCAGCAAGGTTTCTGGGCACGGGGTTGTGCAGTTAAGGGACTTGGCTATTGTCCTGCCAGTGCTGTAACATCAGTTGTGCTTGGATGCTGTTGGGAATGTGTTTGCCTGGCTTTACTCATGGTAAACACAGGGTAGACTTGGAACTATTTCGTGGATTCCTCTTGGATACAGGTGGAAAGCACTTAATACCACGCTGGTCCTGATTCAAAACCCTGGTTTCTATGTAGGAATTATTTGCAGTTAAACTCCAGCAACGCAGCCTTTGGCAAGAGACATGAATCAATTTGTCCAGCTTTTCTTTTCTGTTTTGTCCCTGTGTGAAGGCTGATGCCCAGTGTGTGCCAAGGGGGCCTTTCAGACCCAATAATGCGCCCTTGTGTCTCGTAGCATGCGTGGAATTTGCATAGGCTGTGCTGGGACAGGCAGGTTTCTTTTGTTGCTGGAAACAAGGAGCAAGTTCTTTTCCCTGTCTCTGCTTCCTAATGCCTCTTCAAAAGCTCTCAGCACTCATGTAAGAAATTTACTTTTTTCTATTTGTTTTTGCATTATATGTTGTTGGACTTTGTGCGACTTCTAACACAGGCTGTGCAGAGAAGTCATATCAGTCAGTGCTAGTTGACAAAATTGTTTAATTTTCTTTCTGTGAATCCAGATATCTAATTGTCAGAGGGAAGAGATAATCTGTGATGCTTGATGTAACTGCTTCAAAGTATTTGCATATCTTCTCTGTGGGGAAACAAAACTGCTAGTGAGTGAATAACAGTGCACGGATCATTGCAGGCAGGGTCACTGGGCCTATACACTTGCTATTAACCCTTCTCAGGATCTGTATTGCCACAGAATGAGTTGTCATGGGTTTCAAGCAAAGGGCTTGCTCCACATTATGGGCAGAGCTGGCACTTGTTTGTGCATTGTAGCCCTATGCAATGAAATGTGAATATGATCAGATCAATTGGCAGTTGCTTTTTGGCAGCTGATACTGAATTGTTGCATTTTGGTCTTGATTTATTGCAGATAACAAACTGCTGAAAAACTGGCTGGGAGGTGCTCAGCAAAATATGGCCCCCATTTGGAGTCAGCAGTGTGCTTGCTAGGCCACTGAGCCAGGCAGCTGGGAGCCTTTAAGAGCTTTCTAAAATTTTAGATGACCTGGCAGATTGCCGTGCAGTCTGCCTTGCAGACCTTCTTCTTCTCCATCGTCTTGAAGGGCGTCTTTGGCACCCACGGAGAGCAGTGTAAAGGGGAGGGGGTTTGCTATGGATTCTCACGATGCAAGAGTTGCTGAGAGCCTCATTTCCTCTTGTTTCAACAAGTATCTTTCTTCTTGTGGAGCCTGAGTCCCAGGTTCTGTTCTGTTATGCTGATCAGGCATCCTGGAAATCCTGGAGATTGTCTTTCAGGTCAAAAACGTACAGTAGCTCAGATAACTGTTGGGTTCACAGATAATGTGTGGAGGTGGGCTGGAGTTCAGGTAACTTGCCAGTATGTGCTTTGATGTGCTCCTGTGGTGAGCTACTGTCAGTTTACATCAGAACAGGAAGCTGCTGAGGTCTCTGAACTAGCAGTGAAGTGTTCTGTTTCTTGAGCCAGTGGATGTGAGGTTCAGGGGGCTGCAGACACTTTTGGTGGCAGCTGTGTTGAGCAGCGAGCAGGGATGCCCAGCATGGACTGGACACAATGGCATGGCCTCCACCCTTCAGCAGGGAGGAGAGGAAGATCGGGGTGCTCCAGTCTTCTCTAGAAAAGCCTGTTTTGAAGAGAAAGCCCTTATGGGCTATGGGGTATTCAGATGTAGATGGAAATTGGGATAAAAGTCAAGTATGAGCATTGAGAGTGCTGATTAACATGAGATATCTCTTTAATAACTCTTTGATTTGATTTTCTACATGGTAAATGTACCTACCCTCTGGTAGGGTTACGCGCCTGTTTGAGATAACTCTTAGAGCAGTGTCTCGGGTTCATCCCTTTTCCCATGCCACATGAGAAGCTATGACATGAAGAAAGTAGGTGTCAGTAGAGAATAGGGAGGGCAGATAAAGGGCATGAAGGGATGACAAAAATGTAAGAACTGGATGAGCTGAAAAGGGATGATCTAGGTGAAAAGTTAGTAGGGGTTCCTCAAGGACTGATCTTGCATGGCTCATGGCAATGAGTTCTCACTTGCTCCAGACTCAGTGAGGAGCTGGCAGAGGACAGTAACCAAAGGTTTGGCAGCATGTCACCTGGGAGCATTTGACCACACCCACAGCAAAACTGAGCGTTCAGTGTTTTACACGTTTATGACCTTAAAAACAGAGTCCCAGGACATGGGAACTATCTATTTGTTGGTAGAAAGGTAGGTGTGATAGAATGGCAATAGGAACTGATGAGTGTAAGCTGGCCATGAAAAAATTTAGATTCTTTTTCAGACTTTTGGGCCACTGGGAGTGAATTTCTGGGGAAGAAGGGACATAAAACCAAATTTATTTATGACTTAAAGTAATAAGTTAATGTAAAATATTAGGTGTCATCTCTGCCAGAGCTAGTATGATGTAGATACAGTGAAACAAGTAGTAAAGATGTAGATGTAGTTTTCATTGGGTGTTGCTTATGTCATCATCACGTTGTGCAGTGCTAGTCTTAGGCTGTGTTCTACAAAGAGTCCAGAAATGATTTTGCTCCACAGGGAAATGTAACTGTGCTGTGCTGAACACTCACCAAAGTCAGACAGTGCTGTTGGTGTAGACTGGTAGCTCCTGTGTCAGCAGATGTCTCCTTCAGGGCAGACCAGCTGGCTGTAAAAACCAAAGTGATGAGGAGTTACTGTATTTTTTTTCCTCTTTCACTTTTTTCAGAGATGCCATCTGCAATTTTGTCATCTGCAATGACTCCTCCCTCCGCAGCCAGCCGATCATCTTCAATCCCGACTTCTTTGTGGAAAAGCTGCGCCATGAAAAACCAGAGGTGTTCACAGAGCTGGTTGTCAGCAACATCACCAGGCTCATTGATTTGCCTGGGGCAGAGCTGGCCCAGCTCATGGGAGAGGAGGACCCAAAGCTGCCCGGGACAAACAGCACAGCCTCTGGATTTTTTCGTTCTCTGATGTCTCTGAAGCGCAAGGGTGAGTATGGATGGCACAAAGTCTGGTGCCCACCTTTGCAGTGATGCTGTCACCATTTGTTACACTGAGTTTGCAAAACTTTCAGCCCATAGTTTTGAACTTGTGGAATGCTAAATACTATGGTTTCATAATCTCTGGGGATGCCACTTCCAGAAAGGAGCAAAACAGGTCAGGAAATTGATCCTGGCAATGCCCTGCACTTTGAGAATAGTTCCCCTTGTTCTGGGATTATTGCTGTGGTGTGTGTCAGGCTGGCTTCAGTGGGTCAGCTGCCCACTGTGCAGCTCAGAAATCTGTAAGTATCTTCCATCCAAATGCTAGTGCTGCTCTGATCCACATCCCAGTCCAGTGAGTCAGTGACAAAGCTCTGCAAGACTGAGTGATGAAGCCCAGTTTCAGCTCAGGGAGGTGACATATTTCTCTTTCTCTCTTAGACAAGCATTCCACTGGAGTTTTCTTCTGCTAAACTGACTATTCTTATCTTCTCTCAAGTTCAGCTGTCTTGGTTGTGAAACATTAGCCCCAGGCCCTTCACAGAAGTCTTCTTTTGAGTGTGGTTGTGTTCAGGTCCTTTCCTTTTCAATGGCTGGCATTTACCACTCTGGTTTGTTGAAACTAAAAGGGTGTTCTAGGTGTGTGTGTGTCTTCTCCCACCTTTGCCCACACTCAAGGGAAGCCTGGTTCTCCTGATAAGTTCAGTTAAACCTTCTCACTCATCTAGGCAGAAGCAGCCTCCATCTGGGTCCCTCACATTCCTCCTCAGCTCTGGTTTCCCAGCTTAGACTGGCTGGCTGCTGGCAGAGAAGCTGTGAGCTGCCTTCAGATGTTGGCAGCCTGAGGTTGAACACTTCTGATTAGTCTTCCCCTTCCTTTAAGCAGTTCTGCTATTGGAAGTATCTCAGAGAAGGGAGCTATTGCTATGGCATAGTTTGACTACAGCTTTTTTCTGTCTTCAACCATTATATAATTTCTCTAAGTGATTCTGATTATACCAAGCCTATTCCTCCATGTGTTTCATAAGGACAAGATTTGCAGGCTCACTGATGAGGCAGAATTTTCTGGTGGCAGTTTCAGCCCTCCACTTCTGTCTGACCCATCAAGAATCTTGGTACATATACTCATATTTTAGGAAAATAAAAGACTTCAAGTCCTTTAGCATGCTTAGATGAGAATTACTTTATATTGCCATGACTTGCTTTGCTGCTCCACAATAACAGGTCTTTGTGCTGCCCCTAAACTGCAGTTAGACTGTGCTCATACCTGTTATTGCTTCTCCCTCTTCCCAGAGAGTAGCAGGACACCTTAAATTCAAGCACTTGCCACTTGACAAACAGAAGTGAGTGAGCAACCAAATTGAAAATGTTTTCTTAGTGTGTATGGAAACCCCCATGTTCTTGTCAAAACCTTCCAGCAGGGGCTGGTGAGCCTTCTCCAGCTCAATTTTTTTATTAAATTATCTGTACTCTGTTGGGAGCACTGCTCTTATCAGAGCTGACATCTCCTGCTAACTCTGTTCCCCAGGAGCTCTGCTTTCCCCCATTCACATGTCTCCATGGCCGTGTGTCACTACAGCTAGCAGATGTTTCCAAGTCTGCTGGCTGCACTCCCAGGCTGCAACAGCAATGTCTCCCAGCATTGACAGGCACTGTCTGCGAGCTCCTTGGCCAGAGTCTGAGAAAAAGAGGTTTGTGCCTACAGAGAAAATCAGTTTCATGTACTATGTGTTTCATCTTGGAGCCATCATTTGTTTTTCTTCATGTTATAGACCAGCTACAACAAACAAGTTTTATTTCTTCAAAGCCAGAGGCCGAGGACCATGGAGCTCAGAGCTGATCAAACTGCAAATGCTTACAACTTCTTTGAGCGTCAGGAAACTCAGTCTCATGCTGCTGCTTAGTTTCAGAAGCAATTGTACAATAACATCTAAGCCTTTGTAATGCAGCATCCATTCTCCAGACACATCTTTCAAGTTTCTTTGAGAATCAAATTCTCATTCAGATGCCGGCTTCTGACTTCAAAACTAAATCGAATTTGTCAGGCCCTGCATGTCTCAAGAAGATGTATTTTCCTCTTCTATTCCTGGCCACTATTGATTCTATCTGTTGAATGTCTAATGAGTTTGGTTTTCTTCAAGGACAAGAATCTTTTGCCGATCATTCTCTCCCTTTGCACTCAAACCTTTCAGATCTTTCGTGTGGATCAAGAGCTCGCATTGCCCTCCTTTCTCTTGCAGGACTGAAGCATGTGCTTTATCAGAGTGAGGTCAGAAAGTTCTTGATTTAACAGGAGGCTGGAGTTCCTGGTGGCTTACCATGTATTTCAGAAGTCCTGGAAGAAAGCAGAACATTCTTCAGGCGGAATAAATTTAGTTACACAGGATGGCTGCTAGAGAAGTGCATAGGGTTAACAGGTCTCCCTCACATGCTGTGAGCATCAACCACAGAGCAGTAAGATCTGTAGTACAAGAGACCAAAAGCAAGTAAAATCAAAATGAGATATGAGGGGGGAAAAAGCAAGAGAAAGTTTGTGGGGGAGATAATTTTTATCAGACCAGCCAATGCATTGCTTGGATTACTGGGCTATCAGCTGTAGCATTAAGGAGGGAAACCTTCAGTGCAAATGGTGCAGATGTCCAGCCTGCCCTCAGAAGTGACCCATGTTCCTGGCAGTCTGGTCATGGAGAAGGGAGGAATATTCTTTTCTTATATCTGTTGTCTATTTGAAGCCTAAGTACCAGAGCAGGACAAACCAGCTCTGTACCTGGTTCCAGTTCTCAGTCCCAGGCATCATGTTGTGGTACAGTCTCTCCAGCGTCCTGTCTCCAGTCCAAACCTATACTCATCTGAGGGAAGAAGTGTGGTGCCCAAAGTTCTGGTTGCTGAATTCTCTGGGAGTTGTCTCCACCTTCTGAGGGACAGATCATACTGACTGTGTGTGTTGGACAGAAAAATCCATTCAGTAGCAAGGTTGCATTTATTAGAAAACACTGTCCTTCTGGATAATCACTGTCTCACCTGGGAAGTTCCTTTGTGGACAAGAAGAGTATTCTACATTGGTTCAACAAATGCCGTTCAGTTAAATGGATTTCTCATCTAACGTTTCCTTCCCTGCAGGGATCCCCTTCCTTTCAGCTCAATTGCTTCCATCTTCTGGGACTGTAACCTGTGTTATTTACTGGAGTTCTGGAGCTGCAGCTCATCCCAGTCTCAATCCCATGAGGTGGGAACAGACTTCAAGAGAGGAGCCCAGCTTATTGCTTTGCTACTCTCCTTCTGCCTTGTTCAGCTTTCATACTTTACTCAGACCAGGGCAGCTGACACAGAAGAGAGATTCACTGGGATGAGGGAATTCCATGTGTTACCCATGCCTGAAAAGGAAGCTAGTTTGAGCCAGTCAGAATATGTCTGCTCTCCCCAGTAGTGCTTATTTGCCTCTCCCATAAAGTCATAGCTGCAACTCTTCTTTCTGCTCCACTTCATGTCAAGCCACAGTGAGGATTAATTTGGACATTTCCTTCATGGTGTGGAGTGTGCCAGTGTGGCAGGCACCAGGGCTGTCCAGGCTCTTACATCTGCCTTTCCCACTTTGCTCTTTTTGTGAGGTCTGGCCTTGCAGATTCTGTGCCATTTTAAACTGAAGCATCTCTTCTGGTGTTGTTTTTTCTTCAAGGGCTAGAGAATATTTGCTTTAGCTGATAAAAGCTGTAATTAAAGTGAGGTAAGAAGCAAGGATGATGAAGCCCATGTGAGTACAGCATGGTGAGATGAAGTCACTTATTTTGGAGTGTTTGTGATACCTCACATCTGTGAGGGTCCTTGTGACCTTCACCCTTAACATTTTGGGGCACTGCTCTTTGCATGTTGAAATCCTGTTCTTTGGGGAGGTTAGTTTCTGGGGCTGTGGGTTCTGAGCTGCCTGAACATGTTGTTTTCTGTTCTGCAGAGAAGGGGGTGGTGTTTGGCTCGCCGCTGACAGAAGAAGGCATTGCACAGGTTTCCCAGCTAATCGAGTATCTGCACAAGAGTAAGTGCCTCTGTTTGCTGTCTTCCTGTCCCCTTGGGTATCTGTCTGGCCCATCTCAGGTCTCTGGTGCACAGAGTGACAAGCTCTGAGCTCTCCAGCAGCAGGAGTTTGGGACTGCCCTGGGCAACTGTTCCCCAGAATTGCCTAGCAGATATGTTGGTCTATTTCCCTCTGTACAAGGACTTTCTGTACTGGTGGGAGACAGTTTGAAGTCATGTCTCTGAATGCAGTTTGCTGTGGTTTGCTGTCAAGCTCTGGAAAGAGGAGGGAACTGCTTTAGTAAGAAGCTGGGAAATCAACCTCTGATTATTCAGTGCCCTTTTTTTCCCCTCTGCTGAGCAGATCTAAGAGCAGAAGGCTTGTTTCGAGTGCCAGGCAACAGCATCAGGCAACAGATCCTAAAGGATGCTCTGAACAGTGGTACTGATATTGACCTGGACTCTGGGGAGTTTCATTCCAACGATGTGGCCACCCTACTTAAGATGTTCCTGGGTGAATTACCAGAGCCGCTGCTGACACACAAGCACTTCCATGCCCACCTCAAAATTGCAGGTGAGTGGGCAGCAAGAGGCAGGGATGGGCAGAAGGACTGGAACTGGCCTAGAAAGCACGCTAGGCTGTGAAGTGTATCCCTCAAAGGCAGCCCTAGAAGGAATCTTCCTGCCACCTCAGCCTGGTGGTGGAAAGACAGGAGTTGATTAACGAATCAGACCAAGTCTGTCTAGACCATTCTTCTCTTAGATACCACAGTGGTAAAGCCCACAGTGATAACCTGGGTCTCCATCTGTTTTATGTCCAGGGTTCTGAGCAAGTTGTGGTTTCTATGGATTTAATAACTGTTATTGAACTACCTTATGTGAACTTGCTCCATCTTGCCTTCAAGCCATCACAGCTCTTAGCAGCTCTGTTGTTCTGTGGGAGGAGTAGCATAGATTAACACATCAAGTGGGGAGCTTGGGAGCTGAGGGGAAGAGAGTTGGAGGGCCAAGAGCTGTGCAGGGGTTTGTAGGAGATCTGCATATGAAGAGGAAAGGATAAGCAGTTGCAGCAGACTGCTCTGAGGGAAGGTAATGTGTGTCCTTCATGTTCTGCCTTGTGATTTGCAGACTTGACGCTGTTTGATGAGAAGGGGAATAAGACCAGCACTCCAGACAAAGAGCGCCAAATCGAAGCCCTCCAGCTGCTGTTTCTGATCCTCCCCGCTCCCAACCGCAGCCTGCTCAAGCTGCTGCTGGACTTGCTCTACCAGACTGCCAAGAAGCAGGACAAGAACAAGATGTCTGCACACAACCTTGCCCTCATGTTTGCACCCCACATCCTATGGCCCAGAAATGTGAGCAATGCCTCAGTGTCTGTGGGTGGGACATTGCAAGGTAAAAAGCAAAGGCTTGGCAGAGGAAAAACAAAGGTTTGAGAAGGTTGAGTACTGACATAATGATGTGAGGGTTGGAGGCTGTGATGGAGAGGTGGTAGCTTCCTGGCAGGACTCAGTCCCAATGTTCAGCCCAGACCTGCCATGAGTCTTATTTGCAACTTATGCATCTTCTTTTTCAGTAAAATTGAAAGCACAGCACAGTCATGCTTCTTAGAATGTCAGCTCCAGAAAAACCTTGCAGATCTTTCTTCAAGGTTTCTTATGCTGCTGGTGAACTGTTTTGCCTCAGAGTTATCTGACTCTCCTCTCAGAGCAGCTTTGGCTCTGTGAGTTCTGCTGTGGGCTATAAGCCCTGCCTGCCTGTCATCCCAGAGTAGATCTCCTGCTGTGGCACTGTGTGTGTCTGTGTCCCAGAAGAGACCCCTCCTCCTCTCCTTCTAATGGATGGCTGTGTCCCCTTGCCAGGTGACAGCAAATGACCTTCAGGAAAATATCACAAAGCTAAACAATGGAGTGACCTTCATGATCAAACATTCTCAGAAACTCTTCAAGGTGAGTGTGCCTTGGCATCCTGCTCTCCTGCCTCCATCACCAGGAGGCTGAATGCCCCTTGTCCAGACAGATCCCACATGTTGAGTGTGTGTTCTGTGGGCTCTCTTCTGCGGTAGGAGAAGGAGACTTTGTACCAGAAACCATTCCAATAGTGACTGGGGAGGAGGTCTTTGCTGGGCAGGCAGTGCTGGAGGTGGCTTTGCCAGGGCAGGTCAGCAGCACGGTGCGGTGTAACACTCCCCTCTGCTGGACAGCAGCACCTGCAGCCCAGCAGCAAACCTGGCTCCCAGGGCAGGTACACACCGAGCTGCACTCGGGTTCTGGCAGGATAAGGGAATGGAAGGGATTTGTCCTGCCTGAGTGCTGCCAGGAGCAGAATACCTGATGCACTGGGTTGTTTTGTTGGGAATTTCTCTGCAAAAGGTCATCAGCCCACTGCTGTTACAGGCACTGTCCAGCTCTGAGGAGGGTGCTGGGTAGGACAGTCAGGAGTGTGGGACTTTAAGCTGTTCCTCCAAGGAAACGTTTCTACAACAGACAGTCTTGACTTCTCAGGGCCTTCCTGGTCACTGGAGGCATCTGCTCACTGCAGAGTCCTCCCGTGGAGAGTTCCCCTTCTACCTTCTTTGTCTGGCCCCAGTTTGGCCATCTCAGGACTGGGGCAATTACTTAGAGCAGGGTTCCACAGGAACTTCTCCCTACTCTGAGTTCCACTTGTGCTGAATGTCTGCATGTAAAGGATACTGTGAAGGGGATACAGGGAGGGAACATGAAATTCCATGGCTTTGTTTGCCCAGAATGGCTGAGTCTTGATACAAGTGGCTTGTGTTGTATGGTTGAAAAGCAGTTCTTGCTGGAGTTGCCCCAAGAGCAGAGATGTTAAACATACATTTGGCCTGTTCTCTGCTCATGGTCACAGGCTCCAGTGTACATCCGGGAGTGTGCCAGGCTGCACTATCTGGGATCCAGAGCCCACACATCAAAGGTAAGGCCAGCCAGTGCAGCCTGCCCTCCATGAAAGGGCAGAGGCTGTGATGCTATGAATGGATCTTTGTGAGTGATAGAAACTGAAAACAAACCAAGTCATGAAAGAGGATCTGTCAGAGGGCAGGAGCAGGAGAAGCATATGGTGTGGTAGTGCAGGCGGCTGCATTAGGGAAATTGGACAGAGTTGAAGCATCTGTTAATCAAAAGCACAGGGAAAGAAAGCTACGAGCCCCTGTTTAGCAGCAAACCTGCTCCCTGTGCCCAGTACATGCAGCACCTGCTCCTTCACAGAGCTGTGCCTTCCAAACAGACAGACACGCCTGCTGCCATGGCCAGGATGCTTGGCAGAAGTGCTGAGATAAAGGCTACTTGCTGCCACTGGGACAACATTCGTGTCTTGCCAGCAAATGCTTCCCTGCCTCATGTAGCTGCAGAAGAGGGAAGATGCATGTCAAGGAGCTGCACTGACCCTTCTCAAGCTCGGAAGGGCTTCTGCAGCTCTCATCTGGGAGGGGAGGGAAGAAGCAATGGGGTCACCTTTGTATTGCTGTCACCTCTTCCTGGCACGGGGCCTGCTGATGCAGTGCTGCTGCAGAGGGGTAGGGTAAGAACAGTCCTGTGCTTCCACTGGGGTTGAGGCAGCTCACGAGACTCTCCTGGGCTGGCTCAGATGGGTGGCTCGTTGGGATTAAAGCATGGCAAGCGGCTCCTGTCTCCACTCTCCCAGGACGACCTGGATTTGCTGACGTCTGCTGGCTCCAAGGAGCTGCAGCCCCTCAAGTCTCAGAAGCGAAGCCGGCTGGACTCCTGCCATCAGGAGGAGACCCAGCAGCGCACCGAGGAGGCACTGAAGGAGCTCTTCCTGCACGTCCACAATATGCCTGACTCTGCAAAGAAGAAGAAGCTTATCCGGCAGGTAGTGTGGGGAGGAAAGATACCTTGGGGTGTGCTTGTCAGCATAATCCTGGGCACAGGGCTAAAGACAGGGCCTTCTTGAGAGCTGCTCCTAACCCTGGGCAGGCTGGGAAAAGTGGGTTCTGGGCTGTGTAAGGGGCAGAGCTGTAAGAAGACAGGAGGAGGAGGTGTCCTGCATGTTACTGCACCAAGCAGCACTTTTAAGTTTGGTTTTTCAAGCTAAGGACTTGCTAGCCAGCAGTTTCCCAGTCCTGATCATGGCCTTGTTGAGCTTCCTCCCTCAGGAAGGGAAAAGTTTCTTTCTCTGTGGCCTGCAGAGAGTGGACAAACTGGTCTTCTCTTGGTCTCAGACAACTTGCTCAGCCTCCAGCTGCTTCCCAGCCTTCTTTCTGCTCCCAGCATCTGCCACTTTTGGTTAATCTGGTAGCCAGCACAAAGCACCTTTTCACCCAAACTCCCTGTAATCCTGGGTGGAAGGTGAGGCCTTCCTCTGCTTTCTTCCTCCTGCAGTTCTGAGCTGCTCCTCCATTTTAGGGGGTGAAGGAGAGAAACTGAGTTCTGGGACAGCAGGTAGAGCAGCACGCAGCAGCAAGGGACAGGTATAACTGTGCTAACATACTGCCCTCGTGTTTCCTCCTAGTTTAATAAGCATCCAGCTGCTCTGACTCCTGGCTCTGATGTGCCCACATCCCCAGCACCACGACGCACCCGCTCGCGCTCCTTCAGCGGCCTCATTAAGGTGAAAGCAGCCTCTGACCCTTGCTCTCTGCTGTGAATTTCTGATGTTGCTTTTTGCTTCTGCCTTGCCCTGCCTTGAATGAGACCCTCAAAGGGTAGGGACTCCTCAAAGTATTGCCTGCCAAACAACATAGATCCACTGGGGCAGAAAAGGCAGCAGAGTGACAAAAAGCCTTGTTAGTGTAAAGTGTAATTATCTTGAAACACATGGCTGTAGGATCTTTCTGGAAAATTGATTGCTTCCTGAGATGAGATGAAGATTGACAGGGAGCTGGTCATGAAGTCTAGCATGTTAGCACGGGTTTTAGCACATTATGGGCTGCCCTACAGCAGCATGTCCCTGCTTCTGACAGGCTGGGCTCCTGGCTAGGCCCCAGGTCAGCTCCCAGACTCTTTACATTCAGGCGGGCTCAGCCTAGTGGTGTGGTATTTCAGGTGGTTCTGCTTTGCAATCTTTGTCCCAGCTTGGCTTCCTTTTTTCTTTCCCAGCATTCAACTGCTTACCAACAAGGCATCCTGCTCCTTCCCTTTCTTTTTTACTTTGCACTTTAAGCACTAGCCAACAGCCCTTTCTTCTTACAACAGCGGAAAGTTTTGGGAACTCCAGTTATCCTGGAGAGGAAGAGCAGGGATTCCACTCCAGAGCCTGTGCGGGTCAGCAAAGAGAACGTCCAGCTGGTAAGAGCTGCTCCCAGCACCACTGGAGCTGCTGGTGGGGAAGAGTGTGGGGAGTTTGAGTGCAACTTCAGCAACCCCTGGGGAGCTGTTCTCTACTCAAGAGAAGAGTTCCAAATTTCTTCTGTATGATAAAATAAGGTCCTGAGAAGCTGCTCTGAGGAGAACAGAGCAGATGGCAAGGGCACCGTCAGAGCAGGGATGACAGCTCTGTACCTCTACCCCAGTTTTGTCTCTCTGGCTGTGTCCTGCCCTGGGGCATTGTCTTGTTCCCCCTTCCCTCTCGCTCATCCTTCTCCACAGGTTGTACAAAGCCTGCTGCCTGTATGCAGTAGGGTTGTCCCAGACAAACCAAGAGTGGATTTGGGTGATAGATGCTCTTTGGTGGTACAGGCTGCTCTCAGGGAAGGCTGTGGATGCCAGCTCATTCACCAGCTCTCTACTCCTATTGCCCTCTCTTGTCCAGTTACAGAAATGTGGCTCTCCAGCTCATATGTCCCAGGCCAAGCTGAAGTCTTTGGAAGGCCAGAAAGAGGTGAGACACTTCCCCTTATCCCCCATTTCTCTTCCTGCAGGGAACCTGATGTGCTGAAACCTGCTGAGGTGACAGCACACACTCAAGGCTCTGGGACAGCTGTGGTGCCCCAGCTCGTAGCAGTCTGCTCCATGCTGAGCTGCAGGCAGGTGACATGCTGGAAACGAGATCCTGAAGGGTCTTACAGCCCTTCTGCCTGTGACTTGGCAGGCTGGATGTTGCAGGAAGCAGAGGGAAGCTGGCAGCACAGGCTGGTGCTAACAGCCTGTCAGGGTGGCAGTGGGACAAGAGGTTGGTGCAGCCCAAGACCGACTGCTGTGTTTGCTCCTCTCTGCTCCCTGCCTCATCTCGAGCTTTAGCAAGGGCGTGGGAGGCTGACACCAGGGAAGGGTCCTTGCAGGGGGAGAATGTCAGCCTTTTTTTGCATGGTATTCTGTGTCTCAAGCATTCAACTGCAGCCATTCTCTGCTCCAGGGATCCTGCAGACGCATGCGAGCCCGCCTGCTTTCCAAGGATTCATCTTCCCTCTGAATCGCCTGGCACCAACGCATGGATGGGGATGGCCCAGCCTCACAAGCTGTGAATGTGCTGCACTGAGAGGGGAGTGCTGCAGCTCACAGCAACCCTCACCAACACAGCAGCGCTCCTGAGACTGGACCTTTGCAAGGATTGCAGGGATTTGTTTCTGTATATAAATTACATTTCATTCTACTATGGGGCAAACCACTATCTAACCAAAACCTGTGCAGCATGTCTGACCTGCTGGCTCTGGGAAGAGCTGGAGTGCTTGCTTACAAGGAGAGCCCTGTTCATTGCAGGGCCCTGTGTGCACTCCCAGCTTTCTTGTAATGTTGCTAGGCTGTATTTTTTTGCTTTTCTGCTCCGAGTTTTTAACATGTTGGCTTGTTTTTGCTTCCTTCCCCCTGTTAGCAGTGAGAATGATGGGCTGTAACCCTTACCCACATCCTGACATCCAAGCTTGCCTCCAATCCTCCTCTGGAGACATTCCCTTCTCTGCTTCTTCTTGGTTCCATTTTGCTCTGCTGTTTCCCAAGGGCTGAAGTGCACAAACGGTACAGAGCATGGGATGGGCCTGGAAGGAGAGGCTCTGGATGCCATCTTTTCAAGTAGGGCCAGGGGAAAGCAGCTGCCCCAATAAACTCATCCCTCTATTTTAGCTTAAGCTGGAGGCAGCCCTGGCTTGCTGCCTTCATGTTTCAGTGGCACAGTTCTGAACAAGGAGTCTTGGCTTTGTGTTCACCCAGGGAGGCTTAAGCTGAGGAGAGCAGGAGGCTGGCAAAGGCTGTCTGGGGCAGAACAGCCTAATCTTTGGAAGTTAAGGTGCCTGGGGCAGGCAGAGTCTTGTGGCTGTGTGTGAAAAACAGTGTGAGAGATGAGAGAGGGCTCCATCCATTTGTGCTTTGCTGCAAATGGTGCCAAAGGCTTTGGCTCAAGATATGTGGATGGCTGATAGGGCAAGTGGCTGATTAGTCATTAAACTGGGGGAAAGGGCTGAAGCTGGGTTCAGCTCTTTGGTCTGAGCTGCAGAAATGAGATGAAACCTTCTAGATAGAGGATAAACCCCAGTCACAGCTGGCTAATGTCAGTGGTCTCGTTAAGCCAAAGTGCTCCAGTAAGCCAGTCTTGCCAAGAACCTGTCTGCAAGCACTCTGAGGTAGGATACACACAGGGTTGCTACTGTGAAATGAAGATTTAATCAGCTGGGGGACCATCTAAGCACTTCTCAGCCCTTCTCAGCAAAGTAAATAATCTCTGGAATCCAATTATATTTGTCTTCTAATCTTTAAGAACCAGCAGCCAGCAGGAGTTAGAGCTCTGCTCTTGACAGCTTTCTGAAACAACTGGTGGCAGGAGGTGTGAATATTGGGATATGAACAGGGAGTTCAGTCTGATTGGCTGGAGCTGTCAGAACAGGGCATTGGAGCCCTGTGCAACTTAGCTGGAATTTGTCACTTTTTTAAATGGTGAAATTTTTTAAAGATACAAATCCTTGTGCTGCTCAGTACAAAGGATGGTTTTTGGTACTTTATCAGGGATGCTTGTCCCTAGTCTGACCCCAAGTTGGAGCCTTGAAAATATAGGGGGTTGGGGGACTGTAGATGTGTGAGTTGGGAGTTGCTGGTGTTGGGAGCCTCTGTCACAGCAAAGAAAGAGCTGTGGTTCTTCAGGGACCAGACTGATGGTGATGCTGTGAGGAAGGGCAGAGGCTGTTTGCTGTGGTAGTAGTATGTGCTTTTTGGATGTGTCTGTAATCATTCCCTCCAGAGGCTGAAGCTGTCTGTGTGCTTTTCTCCAAAGGGCACTATGTTTTTCTGACTGCACTTCTGCCCTGTCCCTGCAGCCTGCTGTTAGCAGAGACCTGGGAATCTCAGCTTTGCCTCTGAGCAGAGATGAGGCACAGACAAAGGTCAAGTGGCAGCACAGGGAGAGCTGGGTCTGCTCCTGCTGTCTCTGGTCTTACTCACATTGGGGCAATTGCTGGGTGAAGCATTTGTTCACTCCTCCTCTCCCCATTGTCCCTACTTGGCATATCTCATATCTCTCTGTATGGGTGACTGCTTGGCAAGGCAGCCTTGTACCTGAAATTAAATGCACTGCTCCCATATAGATGAGACAAATGTAACTCTCCACTGTCCCCCCTTACTGATGGCTCTAGCTCAGGGGCTCTCTGGCTTCTGGCACAGCTGAGATTTGTTCAGCTCTAAGAAAAGTTACCTAAGGGGCACTGGCCAGGCCTTCTGCATGTGTCACATGCCTTACCTGCCATGGGTGTGGGTGCTGTCTCCAGTCCTGGCAGGTGTTCAGTGCCCTGGGCTTTAGTCTGTGCTGCTGGGCTCGCCATGTGTGGCTGGCAGATTCCACCCCTAGGGCCTTGGCTGCTGCTGTCCCAATGCATTCCCACTGTCTCCCAGGCACGGGAGAGTTTTAGTTATGCTTGGATGTGTCTCGTTTGTCTGCCCTGTGCAATGACTCATGAGGATGCTTCTTCCCAGAGCAGCCGCTAACTGTTCCCAGAGTCTATCATTTCCAAAGTATTTTTAATCTTTGTCCTTATTTATATACGCTATGTCAGTACTGTTGCAGACTGTTGCCTTTCTGTGTGTTATGTGAAAACACCACATTAAATGCTTTTATTTTTAGTGGGTTTGCTTGGTGGCTTAAGCAATTTCATTGGGACAACAAGGACTCCCATCCACCTTCAAGAAGAAGGAAATGTCTGCTTCAAAGTCCAGAGCTACTACTCGTAAGTGTGGGGGTGCTTGGTCAGGTGCTGCCCACCTGCAGGGTGGCCTCCCATGGCACTAGGGCTCGAAAGCCTCTGGGATACTTGCATGATGCCCAGACAGGCTGTCTTTCCCTTGGAAGTATGAAGTTGGACCTCTTCTTTTCCTGTCTTCCCCCTGCTGTCATCCAGGGTGATGGGAAATCAGGTTTACAAAGAACACTTTATATAAATAATGGATCAAATGAATAAATTTTTCTCTGTAGGGCCATTCTTCTCTTGCCACTCTTGGCTGCTGAGAGAGGATGCTTTCTGCTTGCATTTTCTTTTCCTCCTTCTTAATAATGGCGTCTCAGATTTTATGCAGATTATTTCTCTGTGAAGTTCTTCCACGTTTGAAATGCCCTGGGCTTGCCTGCCATAGCTCAGACACTCATTAACATCCTCGCCATGCAATTGAAAAACAAGCAGGAGAAGGAGCGCGTTTGAAAGCGGCGCTGCCTTCCTGCGGGCTGAGCCCCAAGCCAGCCCCCTGCTCCTCCGTGCTGCACTTGGGTGTCATGGGAATGGTGAGCCCCATCTCCCTGGAGCTCAGGCAGCGGGGGTGATGGGCCTCTGTGCACTTCAAAGTGGGCATGGGAGTCTAGAGAGACATTTCTCCTCTTGAACGTGTTGAACAAAGGAATGCAAAAACTCACAACAGCTATCTTCAATACTGAAAATCCAAATATCGCCCCCCTGATAAGCTGTGATTCAAAGTGACAGCTTTATCCGGCTTACATAATTCAAAAAAATTAGTAGGTTTTGGCTTCTGAAGCCACAATCCAAGCACTTATGCTTGACTGCAAGTGGAAGGGCAGTAGCCACTGGGACCCAACACTGGGTGAAGGTTTATATTTAAAGGGGGATCACTCATCTCTCAGTGTGTTTGCTTTGGCCTGTTGGTATGTGTGCACAGCAGTGGTGTTACAAAGCAAACAAGCAGTGCTCACCTTCATTTCATTGAACAGTTTTTATCTCAAATTGCACAGCACAGACTTGCAAATAAGTTCTTCAGGGTGTCACTGCTATCTAAATCAATTTTTGCAAGTTGTCTTGATTTTTTTAAAACTGCTCTGCCCTGGTTTGGAGTTGAAATAAGATATTTTCTCTTTCTTAAATTATCATGTGTGGCTGGGAGCTGTCATGTTGCTGCTGCATCTCACTGCCTAGGGCAACAGTGTAGACAAAAAACATGACTGTTGCTAGCGATAGATATTGGCATCAGCCAGACCAGTTATCAGGCTTTGCAATCTCATTGGCTTGGATTAACTAATATTTTTTCATGGAGTGAATAAATTACCATGTTTAGTTCTGTTTGCTCATCTCCCAGCGAGGGTTTTGTGTTGAAGCTCATAAACTGTTCAGGCATGTAGGTGCCAAGATCTCCGTGCTGGCTCCCACACTGACCTTACACTCGGGCTCAGAGTGGGATCTCAGCTGGCACCACCTCTCTGGCCCCATCCTTTCGCAGCCCAGCTTTGTTCCTGGGGAGTGCCCACACATGAGGAATGTGATGGGGATGTTTTGGGGCTCCTGTGCAAGGAGCTGCTGTCCCCGGCCATGCATCACAGGGTGAGGTTCAGATACTTCCCAGCTCCAGCCTTCAATTTTAGTCTGGGTCAGAGGGAGACAAGCTTTCCTTTCTCTGCTGAGTCACAGCTGGAGTGGTCATTTCTGTGGCCCCCTCCCCAGTTCCTCCTCTCCCAAGCTAAACCAGCTCCCCTGCCTTGCTGCTGGGGAAGATTTACAAATCCACCACCCAGCCCTCCCATGCAGGGCCTTACATGACATTAAGCTCATCTCCTTTTCCACTGGAGAGAATTGTGTCCCATTTGATGCTCTGCTTTTGGCTGAAGCTCCTGTGCCACTGGGAATTGTGATGAACAGAGGTGCCAGCCTGCCTTGGCCATCATGGCTGCATGTGACTTGATGTGTGCACTTGATATGGGGGTGTCTGTGTTGACCTGTGCTTCTTTTAGAGTTTGTTTCTTCCAACCTTTTCGCTTACAAAGCTTGAGCCTTGCGTCCCTGTGGAGGAGGATCTCAGTAACCTCTTGCACAGCAGGCTCTGGCTGCATTGTGCCTGTGCCCGGCCGTTCTGCAGCGGCAGCACAAGAGGGGGCTGGCAGCACACACTGCGGGACGGGACCCCCTGCCCGCCCGCAGCCCCGGGGGCCGCGCCAGATGTGC
>NW_005054300.1:6036332-6042222 GCF_000277835.1 Geospiza fortis | reverse complement strand
AAAGTGAACAAAAACTTAAAGAGCACTCAGAAGGCTGGGGAAGGATGTCCTCAAAAATCAGCTCTGCAGCTAGCCCCTAGCATGGTCCTCCAGCTCTAAGGAGAGTCCCTGCCTGCATCCAGGGCCAAGCAGAGCTGTCACAAGGCAAGCTGAACCCTTTCCCTCTCTTTTTCAAGTTATTTATAGTTACTGGCATCCTCTTGCCATTCTTCAGAGCCAGACCCTGGTAGTCAGTCCTTCAGGCTCATGCCTCTGGGGCTGGTGCTCCTTCTTGCAGAACATGCAGCCTGAAAGTTTGGCTTCTCTAGTGTGGAAATTTGGGTGATGGAGGCAAAGTGGATATGGAAGGAGTTCCCTGGTCCCAGGTTGAGCAGAATCTGACTTTCATTCTCTAGTAGCTTGTGACTCTGTGAGGGCTGGGGAAGGAGGAGCAAGGATGCAAAGACACATGCTCACAACTTTGGGACTGACAAGGCACAGAAAGGCCATCTGCAACTGTGGAAGCACAATGAGCCCAAGCGGGCATGGAGCTTATTGATCACAGCCCAGCATGGCACCAGCTGCCAGCTAGCCATAAATATGGAGCAGAAGCATGCTCGTCTGCACCCAGGTCATCTTCATCAACAAACCAGGACAGAGCCTCTGCCTCCCTCATCCATCAGGCTGAGGCACTGAGGCACTCCTTATTTCTCAGGTTAGATGTTTTCCCAGTCCAGGGATGTTAGTGCAATGGGGGGGTGAAAGGGCTTGGTGGGAACAAGCCCTGTTCCTCTAACAACAGAACACTGTCTCTGCTTACCCCGTGGCCAAGGTCATCAGCTGAGTCCTGAAAACCCACCTGCTCTTGCTGGGAGGCAGGGTTTTATGGCAGAGGAGCTGCAGTTTATGGCACCGTGGAGAAATATGTTGGATGTGCTTGGCAACAGCAAATGGAAAGTTAGTCTATTAAACAGTAAATTATCCCTCCAATGCATCTTCATTGAGGAGGGTTAATGAGTGGCTGCAGGCAGAGGGAGTGGGGAAGAGTGTGTGTGTGTGTATGCACAGCACGGATGTGGAACAATTGCTACATCTGGGGACCCTGGAGCCCCTGATCCAACAATAGCATTTCCATGTGCAAGGCGCTTCACAGACACCTCCTGGAGTGTGGTTTATTCAAACCAGCTTGCACTGCTCTGCCGAGCTCCCCGGCGGTCTGTGTGTCCAGCCGTGCTGGGAGCAGCATCTCCTCATTGCATCTGGGCTGCCTGCTGCAAATGTTCTCCTTGTGGGCTAGAGCTGGTTTGGGGAAGCCAGGCTGCAGGGCTCAGCCCCTCTGCTCAGCCACACCACAAAGCAGGGATGCAGTGCCTTGCAGACTGTCCCTCTCCTGCTGTTCCACAATGGAGCAAGGCAGTGAGACAGACTGCGTTCTCCCTACCTGGATGGTCCCTGTTGTGTTAGGCTGGGGCCAAATCCACCTGCCTGGGAGTCCTGGCACCTCCTGCATCATCTGAGAGCAGTCAGTGGATGCTGTTCCTTGCACTTGGTCCCAGTGGTGAAGATCAGCAGGCAGTAGAGCTGCCTGGCTCCTGCAGTCAGTGGGGCCACCTTCACAGAGCAGGGCTGGCCGTCTTTGGAGGGGGATGTTGGTGGTGTTCACAGGGCAACACCGGCAGTGTCTAGCAGGTGATGCTGGCTATGCTCACAGGGCAGTGCTGGCAGTTTGCAAGGCAGTGCTGGCCACAGTCACAGGGTGATGCTGTTTGTGAGGAAGGGCTTGTCCCTAGAAAGGCACAGGAAAGAGCACATCCCAGCCCTGCCTGCTGCTGCTGCTAACCAGGAGAGATTTACTGTGATCCCAGTGCCCCCAGCTGCCTGCACCACTCTATAATAAACCCATCAAGGGCATTGTCGTGCTGCAGGAGCCCAAGAGGTACCCTAATGGGGCTGACACACAGGCCTGCTCCCACACAATGCCTCGCTCTCCCAAGCCCACTGTGTCAGCCAGTACAAAGGCAGCCTGGCCTCCCAGCATGAGCCAAGCTGGCCAGGCATGACAGATGCGGCCCAGGACAGCCCAGCAGCCCACCCTGCACAAAATCTCTGGGGGACACTTAGAAGCTGAAGGTTGTGGCCACTCTGCTCCAACACGTCTCCAGCTGGGTCTTATGGCCACTGCTCCCCAGACAGGTGCTGCTGGTGGAAGGAAGGGCTCAAAGCACAGCCCCAGTGCAAGGGATGACAGATCCTGCAGCTGGCAATGCTCCTCAGCAGGGAGGTTGGAGCAGGCGCCATGCACCTGTGCTTGTGTTGGGTTTGTGTGGCAAGGCTTTGGTAGCAGGAGGACTTCTGTGAGAAGCTGCCAGAAGCTTCCTCCATGTCCAATGGAGCCAGTGCCAGTCAGCTTCAAGATGGATCGATCTCTGGCCAAGGCTGAGCCCATCAGTGATGGTGGTAGCAGCTCTGGGATAAAGTATGTAAGAAAGGGAAAAGTTTCTGCAGAACACCAGCAGCAGCTGTAGAGAAGAAAGAATATGTGAGAGGAACAACTCTGCAGACACAAAGGTCAGTGAAAGAAGAGGGGGTAGGGGTGTTCCAGGCACCAGAGCAGAGATTCCCCTGCAGCCCATGGTTAAGCCTAGGGTGAGGCAGGATGTAGCTCTGCAGCCCGTGGTGGAGCCCAGGGTGAGGCAGGATGTAGCTCTGCAGCCCATGGAGGTCCACAGTGAAGCAGAGATTCACCTGCAGCCTGTGAAGGACCCCACAGCAGAGCCCAAGGGAGGAATGTGAGAAGTCCCTGTCCTGAGGAGGAAGAAACAGCAGAGATGAAGTGTGATGAACTGACCACAGCTCTCATTCTCCATCCTTTCATGTCACTGGTGGGGAGGAGTTAGAGAAAACTGGGAATGCAGCTGAGCCCAGGAAGATGAGAGGGATGGGGAAAAGTGTTTTTAAGATTAGATTTTATTTCTTATTATCCTACTCTGATCTGATGAATGATAAATTTAACCAATTTCCCCAAGTCAGGTCTGTTTTGCCCCTGTTGGTAACTGGTTATCTCTCCCTGGTCTTACCCTGGCCCATGAGCTTCTGATTATATTTCTCTCCCCTGGCCAGCTGAGGAGGGGAGGGACACAGTGGCTTTGCGGGGACCTGGTGTCCAGCCACAGCTAACCCACCAGAACCCTGCTGCCTGTGTTTTAAACACTTCTGCTCTGCAGCAGCCTGATCTTACCCTGAGAAAGGCTGAGCACTGCTGTGGACAGGTGACCGCAACAGCCCTGCTTCAAAGCGTGGTACAAATGAACCAGGGTGTGCTGCCCAAATCCAGGGTACAGGACACTGCCTTGAAGCCCAGGCATGCTGGAAGGTGCTATCATGGCACCCAGTGCCAGGCCAGCCCACAAGAGAACTAACAGGGGTGAGCTGTGACCTGTCCTGGGTGGGAGGAAATGCTGGGATGCTCCCCTGGGGAGCTTGGCTCCCAATTGGCAGCAATGTTTTGTTTGAAGCTTTGTAGCTGCTTCGCATCTTTTTGCACGACAGGTCTGGCGCGTACCCTGGAACCCTTCCCCAGATCTTCCCATGGAAACTCCTACAAAAAAAAGCTTCTGCTTCATTTTAACCAAACCCAGAGCCCATCAGACGATCCAGATGGTCTCTCTCTCTATCAAGCAGTTTGGCCCAAATCCCAGTGGCAGACGGCAGGACCAGGCCTCCCCTGATAAAGAAGTTTGGGGTTTATTTTTCTCCCTGCTCCTCATCCATATTCAAAGGAACCCTGGGATTTTCCCAGGCAGCTGTTGCTCTCTGAGGCCCACCCCATCAGGCTGCCTGGGTGACTTGGGATCACCCAAATGCACCAGGGGCTGAGGTCTGGGTACACAGCCTGTCCCCCCACTGCTGCCCTGGCTCAGCCCTTGCTGTGTTGGCAGCCCTGGAAGGGTGTTGCTCCTGCAGCTGGAGCAGATTTGAGGGGTCAGCCAGGGCTGGCAGCCCAGCTCAGTGGAATGCACCGTGGTGCTGGGGCATGGGGCACTGGCTGCATGGCAGGCAGAGGCCAAAGTCTCACAGAGAACAGCAGGAGCTGAGGTACCGACAGGAGAAAATGTGGATGTCAGCCTGAAATGGAGTTTTCAGCTTCCCAGTCCTCTACTCCCACTGGAACCAGGACAGGTGTGGGGGGCTCCAGGCACGCCCTGCTGGCTCCTCCCTTTGCCAAGACCACAGCCCCGTGTCAGTGACTGGCTGTTGCTGCACCTCGACGCAGAGATGGACAGAACTTGCTTTTTCTGCAGATCACAAAGGTTTGCCTGGGGTGAGTGCTGCAAAAAAAACGGAGGAAACAAGATCCCTCACTCCCTCCCACCTTCCTGCCAGCACCAGAGGTAAAGGGCAGGTTAGGGAGACCTGGTTCTGCTCTGCCAGCCAAGGGGTGAAGGGGAGTTTGTGAGGGAGGGCTGTCACAAGCATCACACTGATAGCAGCCTTTGGGGGGTACCAAGCCATTCTGAAACAACCTTCACCCCCCAAAATTCAGCCAAGGTCTACAGTTCAGACCCTTTCAGGTGCCATTGCCTCCAGGCTCTCCCTGTGAGCCCCAGGACAGGCCGCAGGGACACCTCTGCAGAAGCTGTGCCAGCAAGGGGTCGGCACCCAGAGTCCTGGGAAGCAGCTCATCTTCCTTGCTGTCAGGGCTGCTGGGTAGCAACGAGGAACAAACCCCTTTCATCCATCTCAGGCACAGCTTCCTCCCGGGACTGGGGCCAGAGGAAGGAGATGTCACGAAAATGCAGACAGATGATGGGAGCCGGCATTTGGGATGGAAAAGAGCTGCTGATCTGGGCCAAGCGGGTGCAGCCCTGTGTGTGTGTGTGTGTGAGGTGGCCCTCACTGGGCAGGACCCCAGGCAGACACCTCCCTTTTGCCCTCATTAAGGAGCTTGTGGAGCTCCATGTGCAAAGGGCATTGATTTAAGAGACACTCCGGACCCTGGGACCTGCCACCATCCCTGTAAATATCCACCATGCCCTGCTGCACTGGGGTGTCCATGCTCACACACCACCCTCCCGCCGTGCTCCTACAGTGCAACAGGCTCCCATCTCCCCTTCTTCTCTGGATTTCCTCTCTGAGGAGGACATTTGTAGCAGTTGCTGCCAGAAGCCAGGGCTGCGTTGGAAACATCAAAATACCTGTTGGTTTTTTTAAAAGACCCAGCACTTGGAGCCATGGGGTTACAAGTGTTTCAGGTGTCATTAATAAAACAGGGGACCAGCTCTCCTGGTTACACCTTCCTGCCTTGCATTTGCAGGTCTCAGGGAAAAACAATGGAAGGCAATAAAATGAATGCAATGTTTGTGGGTTTGAGAAGTCAACTGTTTAGGATCAAAGTTATAAGATTTCTTGGCTTCACTTCCTTTTGCATTGAAGTAGGTGTATTTTGCCTTGTTCTTCCCTGTAGGTTAGCCCAAAAGACAGTTTGGTTATTTTATTTTTAAAGGTGTTCCTCTGGAATGGAAAACAACATAGCTAATGCCACAACCAGGACTTCAAGATTTGCTGTTTGTGCGTGGGGCAAATAGCAAAGCAGAGCTGCCACCCAAGTCCCTCCTGCAGGCTGGAGCGCTGAGCCGCGGGACTCCCGCTCAGGGGCCAGGCGCCATCCCGGGTGACAAGCGCCAGCCTGTCCTGTGCTCCCCGTGGGCTGCCAGGTCCCCGTGCCTCGCGCGGACTCTGTGGATGATGGGATGGGGTTTCGGGCTGCCAGGTGGGAGACAGGCCAAGGCTCCCTTAGGTACATCAGGGCATGCGAAAGCTCTTGGCACCCCCGAGGAGAGGAATGCGCTCTCTCTCTGCGGCCGCCTGGCTCCCCGGGGTGCCGCTGCCCGCCCCTCTCCCGGAGAACTCA
>NW_005054300.1:6025293-6035577 GCF_000277835.1 Geospiza fortis | reverse complement strand
TGGCGGGGGTGGGCAGCAGCCTGTCTGCGGTGTGTGCGAGTGCCCGCCGTGCCTGCTAAGGGCAGAACGCGTGCAAATGCCCGTGGGGCCACGGTCGGGACCGCCCAAAAGGTGCGAGTGCAAGAACCAGGTGGGGTGGGTGATGTGCGGTGTCCCGCTACGCCCGGGGGTTGTGTGTCTGTAAATTCCCGTCCAGAGGATACGTGTGCAAGGGCCTGTTGGGTGAGTTTGCATGCATCATCCCCTTCCTGAGGGAGGTGCAGTAGCCCGTCGAGGTGGAGAGCAGGGTGTGTGTGAGAGCCTGCTGGGGCAGGCTGTGTGTGTAGCCCTTTCTCTGTGTGAGGGTCGTGCAAGGGGTCCGGCATATGCAAGAGCCCGCGTGTGCCAGTCTTTGTGCAAGTATGTGCAGCGGGGTCGGGGTTGGAGCAGTACCCGAGGGAGTGGGCTGCTCGGGGGGCACTTGCGCTGGGGCAGCCCAGAATGGATTGCGTGTGTGGGTCCGTGAGCCCCATGGCACCCCGGCAGGTGTGTGGCCACCCCTCCAGCGACTTGTCGCAGGGTAGCTACACAGCCTGTTCAGGGGTTCTCTGAGGGCTTCTGTCACCCCAAGCCCCTACCTGTGCTGGGCACCCCTTTGTCCCCAGGAAGCTCTCCTGGGAGTGCTGCACATCGTGTTAGGATCAGGTCCCATTGCCCCAGCCCCTCTTGAGCTTACCCCACGCTGTGACCAGCCTTTGGCCGTGCAGATCACCCATCGTGAGCCAGCTCATCCATCCTCCCCAGTCCCCTGTGGCTGCACCTCACTGCTCATCAAATCCCTTGCCACATCCTCAGGGGTGCTGGGAGGTGTTCCTGCCTTTCTTAGCCGGGCCCCCATGAGGAAGGTTTTTCTCTCGCAGTCAAGGTCCAGCCGGCTGTGTGGGTCCCGTGTTACCAGCTGAGCTCCCCGGAGCAGGAGAGGGCTCTGCTGCTGTGCCTGGCTGGGCAGGTCTGCCTGCCTGGGGTTCTGTGGCCAAGCAGGGAGAGCAGCATGAGCTGAACATGTCCAACCTGCTGCTGGCAGGAGGTTCCTGACGCGCAGGAACAGCAGGAGAGCAGGGCTGTCCCCAGCCTGTCCCCTCTGCTCAGTAGCAGCAGGTGCCCCATCCCAGTAGCTGCAATGGACCATAGTGGCACAGGAGCTGTCTGGCCCTGGGGCCAGGCTGCTCCCACATCCCCCTTGCAGCGCAGGGAAGTGTTGAGCTGCTGTCTCCTTGGGCAGCCACACGGTGCTCCTGTCCCTGTGCTGTGCTGTTTGCAGCTCCTGGAGTTTGACTGTGCCCTTTGCCTGCAGATGGGCCAAGACCCTGCAGGCAAGGACTGCATGCATGGACTGCAGAGAGCCTGGCAGCTGCCAGAGCTGCACCCAGCATGCAGCATCAAGAGCTCTGCAGGATACCACTTTAGAGGAGTTTTCTTTTCTCCCACCATAATTATCCTCATACAAATGATTATTACCCAGCACGGCAACCAGGCTGCTGTGATTGCCATCCCATAAACCAAGTTTATGAGGTCTGAGACAGGATCCCCCTTTCTGCTGTGCCCAGGGCAGAGGGAAGGTTTATGCATAGCCTGCACCAGCCCTTTTTGTCTCTTGGAGAGCTTAATGGGGTCCTTGGCATCAGCTCTCCATCCATGCACCTGGGTGCAGGGTCCTGGGGGAGGGTTGGCATCGAGTCCCCAGCTCTGCCCACATCCAGTCCCTTGCTCAGCACTGCTCAAATGAAGCAAGGCTGCAGTGAGCTAATGGAGGATGCCCTGTTGGGTGTCTCACTCCTGCTCTGGCAGGGCATCTCTCCTGCCCTGGAGGTGACTCCTGCTTGCTGTCTCCCATTCTGCCTCCCCTGACCTGGTCCTCCATGCCTGCTGCCATTCAGCAGCACTGGGTTTTCTGGATTTTAATGCAGCTGGTGGTGCCGGATCTTCTGTCTGGACTGAGCCAGACATGCTTGCTCTCTCGTGGGTGTTGTCTGCTGGATAACTACTTCCTGCTGTTTTGCACACCCATGCAGGTGCTGGAGGGTGTCTACACAGAGCAGATCTATCTCCTAGCAGTGAAATCCTGCTGTAGCAGCTCGTAAGCGAGTTTCAATTCCCTGTAAGCAGGCTGCAACCTTGCAGTCTGCAGCTTCTCAGTGTTCGATGGAGCAAGGCCAGCAGGCAGCCACAGGGGAGCCTGCAGCAGGGGCCGTGCCAGGACTTGCTCTCTCCAGGGGTCAGCTCTCCGTGGGCAGTCATCAACCTCTCACCAGTGCCCCCCACTGCATGCCTCTTTTCCCGAGCCCTGAGATGCACAGCACGAGCAATGCCAACCTCACCACGCATCCCACAGTGGCAGTGAGCAGGGATGTCCCTGCTGTTGAATTTCTTGCCTGTTGCATGCCAGTGCAGCGTTTAGAGCCTCCAGGCTTTCTCCAGCCTCCCACCTGGCTGAGCCCCATGGGTCAGCCCCTGGGCAGGGCAGCCAGGCCTGCTGGCATTGCCGTTGCGGGGACTCAGGCAGCAGCGTGCTGTGACGAGGTTTGTGCTCTGTTGCTTTTGCAATACAGCCTTTTCCTTTGAAGAACAGTGAATTACTTGCCTTGCAGAGCCACTGCAACTTTGGGGAATCACGGGCTGGGGAAAAATTGGCTTATCTTCTGCTTCAGTTTGCCCTGTGATATCATCCTGGTGGATGCTGTGCTGTTGGTAGAGAGTAAGGGCTGCAGATGTGTCTAGGATGGACCATGACTGATGGTTGCATGGGGGGACACAGGACCCCTCTTCCCTTGTACCAGGGCACAGCACACTGATCCCTAAGTGCCTTTTAGTCTGCAACCCAACATAGATGGGGTTTGTGCACCTGCCCTCTGGCTGGATTGGGGCTGAGCAAGGTGGGAAGCAGCAAAGTCTCTGGGCACTTTTCACAAATGCCTGTGCTCCTGCCTACACTTCTGGCAAGCACAACAGAGGCCCGAAGGCTTTGTAGGCAGGATGAGGTGATAATCCTCCAGCACTACAGTGTTATCTGCTTCCAGGACTCCCTCAGGCTTCAACCACCAGAGAAGAGTTGTGGGAGAAGGTCACGAAAAACGATTCACTTCCCCATTTGCTTGCTTTTCTTTCTTTCTTCCTTTGAAAGTGTCTCTGAAGAGCAGACTGCCTTGTTGAGGAGGTGGATAGCTCTCCCCACGCCAGCAGGATCAGTGCAAATTTGCCACTGTCAAATGGCAGCTTCCAGCCCAGCTCTTTGCTTGTAGGGGATGAATTGGCTGTGATGGCGTGTCCCGTGTCTCTCTTTCCTGCTATTGAATTATTTTGCTGACAGCTGAAAATTGCCCCACTTGCCCCTTTTGCCTCCTTTCTAATGAGCTGAACATCCCCCATCTCACTGGGGGCTGTGCTGTGTCCCTCCCTCCACGTGGAAGGCAGCAGAGTTGGGTTTGGGGGTCTCCATCACTGCACCCCTCTTGGCTCTGGCTTTTCCTTTCCAGAGTCCCTGGCCTCAGCATTTAATGGGGCTTCTGTTTGCCTTGTTCCCAAACTTTGGGGGGTTTGCCTGTGCTGAAATGGGCCCCATGCAGTCTGTAGCCAGCCTGCCATCCCTCTGTCTGCATCGGTGGAGGGAAGGGGTGCTGAGCTACAGCCTTTGGGTGTGGGAGCCCCGTGCCAGGGTGGCTGCACCTGAAGCACTCCTGCATACTGCCCAACCATCCCCTGCCAAAATTCCAGCAGCAAGCTCTAGTTCAGAGCATGTTTAATCCATTCACCTGCATCTACCTCTCACCAGTTAATCAAAATGTCTTGCAGCAGCCAGGCTGGTGTATCACACCAGCACTCCTGCATTCCACTCCAGTTGCTGGGCTGCTTCTCCTTTCTGGGGCTTCAGGCAATGCTCCTTCCTAGGAAGCACCTTGAGGAAGTCAACCTGTCCCTTCCCTGAAGTGCCCAGGCAAGTTCCCAGTGAGCAGTCTGGTTGCAGAGGGTCTGTGCAGGCTCTGCAGAGCTCTGGAGCAGCATGCAGGACCTTGGTCCAGCCAGGGCAGTGCATGGCTGGCCCTGCAGCCCTCAGCTCTCAGGAGAGATAGCGCTGGGCACTGGGAGGATGCAGGCTGGCTTGGGAAGGTAGCCTGCCCAGCCCACTGCAGTGGCTTCCTTGGGAGCCTTCCTGGACAGAGGAAATTTGCAATTCTATTCCAATTTCTCCCTTCAGCTACGTCCAAGGCAGATGCTGTCTATATATTGCCATGGTAACGCTGCGTTCTCACTCTCTATGGAATTGCATGCTGGAAAAATATTAGTTTAAAAAACTATGTCGTGTTTGTATTGACTGAAGTGGAGGCTGATAGTGGAGGATCTATTGTCCCCTGGTTGGGAAAAGTCACCAGTAACAGGCAATAAAGCCAGGCAGATTGGCCTCTGGTGACCACTTCTCACCCCACACAGCAATTGCTTCCCTATAAACCCTTCCCTGGCTCTGTTTTATTGCATCCTTTAAAACAGATATTTTTGCCTTAAATGTGCTGCCACTTTGGCTCTCCAGAGTGATGCATTGTGCTAACAGCAATTCCTTGCTGCTGAGGTTGGAGCAAGGAAGGGGAGCTGTTTCCAGCTTTAATTGTGGGTCTCCCACAGGCACCTCCCAATGCTGTTGCTGCTGTGCCCAGGTCCCAGGGTGGGCTGGGCATGGTGGCCACGGTGCCAGCGCAGGGCAGCACACACAGAAACAGCTCAGTTACAGAAAGGGACTCCAACAGGATGTGCATTTGCTTGGAGTTTTATTCTCCCCTACTTCATTGTTTCCTATCAAAACTCTGGCTGGCAGAAGAGTGAGGCAGCTATAGAAGGCTAAGGATGCAGGAGGGACCCCCACAGGGCAGCAGAACCTGCAGCCTGGGGGAACAGAAGGGATTTGGGGTACCAGCAGGGTGGTGTGGACAGGGAAAGGTGTACAAGCCCATGACCTCCCACTGAAGAGGGGCTTCTCCTGTATCCTTGCTCTGATTTGCTCTCTGGCAGACGTGGAGGAGAGTACTGGAGCAGGACGGGCATGAGGGCAACCAAGGGAGCCTGTCTTTGTCTTGAGTCTGAGTCCTTCATGGTCCCCTGCCCACTCCAGAGGTACTTGGTGCTGCAGATGCATCCTCTTGGTCTTCATTGCTACTGAAATAACCTTTTCTAAAACCTGAGAGGCACGGAGATGTTTCTGTGTGTTTTACTGAAAAGAGTAAAAAACACAGAGTTGTGTGTTAGCAAATGGCCCCATCCCAGGGGGTTCAGACCCAGATCACTGCTCCCTGGCAGGCTTCCAGTGCAAGGAGCTCCAGTGGCTGGCCCCTGTCCCCACTGCAGGGACAGCCAGGGATGGCAGGGGTAGGAGTGGGGAGAGGAGCAGAGGTTTTCCTGCTGTACAGCACCAGGATGCCAGTTAGCAATGGGGGCAGTAAGGATAGCCAGGTCCTTGGGGCCGTGGCACTGCTGGGAGTGAGAAGGAAATGGGGTGGGATGAGGGGACCTCTCCGTGGTGTTGGTGTGGGGTTGGCCCAAGGCTGTCCCCTCAAGAATCATCTCAGACCTCCCTGCTACATTCATGCTCTGAGGCTGTGCTGACTGCCTGCTTCCCCAGCATGCATTTTGGATGCACTTGCTGCTCAAAATAGCAGAGGCAAGTGTCCTATGGGGGAGAGAGGCTGCTAGAGGAGGAAGATCAGAAAAAGGGAAGATTAATTTTTAAAGCAATGCAGCCAAGGAACAGCCCTGGGCACCAAGAATGAGAGAGATGCAAGCTCCTGGCCCTGGATATTTCTTGGTTGGAGGAAGCCCTGCATCCCAAATGGGATGCTCCAGGAGACCCATCTGGTCTGGGATTGAGTAGGCATCTATAACTGAGCAGTTCAGGTGCACTTGTCCTCTCATCCCTGGTGTGAGCAGCTCCAGGAGGGATAAGCCAAAGAGGTTTTGCTGGGGGAGATGCAAAGTGGAACTCAATCCAATGAGTGGCAGGATGCAGCCTGAGGGCTGGGCAGCCTCCCCTGCCCTGGGAAGCAGAGGAGCTACAGAGCAGCCCTTCACCAGGCTACTCAGCACAGCATAAAAAGCCCAATTTTGTGGGTATCCCAGAAAATCTGTTCTCTTGGCTGAGTCTCAGTTTCCACGTTTGTGATACAGAAATGCCCTGCTGCCTTTTCTCTCTCCCGCTGGGGTTCAGGGAGGTTATTTATTAATTTTTAACCTGAAGGTGGTACACCACAATGCTGTGTGAGTGTAAAGCATTCCCTGACTGCGAGCAGCTAATGGCTGTGGCATGAAAGCCCCAGAGAGAAGTTAGGAGAACAGAAAGCCTTCGGATCCTCGCTGTTACTTGCATGATCGATGCTGTTTGTAATGCTTAAAGATCTGCCGTGATGCTAACCTGCTGTAGGGCCTTGTAAAAGCCTGCAGAGCCTCCTGTGCTGTGGGGCCATGGCTGTGCTTGGGGCTGGGGTCCCCTTTGGCTAAGGGCAGTGATTCCCAGATGAGCCCCAACAGCTGCTCTTGGCTCTGCTTGTTGGGCACCAGCAGGCAGCTGGTAGGGGTGGTGCTGGGTGAGTGACACCCTAAAGGGACTTCCATGTATCCCTCGGGCACCTTTCCTCTTCCTGAGGGGTCTGGTCAGAACAGGGATGGGATGGAAAAGGAGAAGAAGGTGCTGAGCCCCTTGTGCAGCTGTGTCAGCCCAGGATGTGTGTGACCAGTGTCCCCTCCCTGAGCAGTGGGCAGCAGCACCCTGTAATTCCCTGGTGCCTTGGAGGGGATGGAGTTAGCACCCAGCCATGGCCATATGGGCTCCAGAGAGTTGGTGAATGTGGTGCTGTGCTGGAGGGGACCAGCTCTTGCAGGACTGGGAAGGGTCTCTGCCTCACATTTCCTTGTTTGAGCAGCTCAGTGAGCCTGTGCTGGGGCTAAGTTACATTCAAGCAGCCGGGTGAAATCTTGAGAAGACTTGAAAAATGCAATAAAAGTGTAGGATGAAAGGTTGCAGCTGCTCCGTCCCCAGTGCTGAGCACAGGGGTCAGTCTGGAGTCTAAGCCTCATCCGTGTTTCCATTAGCAGTCTGTGTGATGGGACACGAGCTGCTTCTGACAGTGGCAGATGCCACCAGGCTGGGGGAGATGCAGGAGGGCTGGAGAACGGGCTGAGGTTTCAGAGTGGTGAATGGGAGGAATGAGCTGACAAAAAGGAAGTTGTTGCCTGGGGACTCGAGGAAAGTGTTGGTGGGAGGCAATCACCAAAAGCACAGATGTGGAATGGGAGCACAAACAGAGCCCTGCAAGTCAGAGAGGCCCTGAGGGAGAGCTGTGCCCTTGGGCTGGGGGATTGCTGTGGGAAAGAGGCCTGCACGGGCAAGGGAGCAGCCAGATCTGTGCACCATGGTGGCCTGGGCAGGCAGAGATGGGGTTCATGTGCCGTGGGAGGGGTTCAGGTCAGAGTTTTGATGATGGTCCTGGAGGCAGGAGCAGTGATGTGCTGGAATAAGGCGCAGGGTAATGTCAGTCCCTGTCCTTGAAGGAGCAGTGTGTGCATCTGCCTGGATTGATGGAGGGTGGCAGAGGTGCTGCTGTGGGGTGTGTGACCTTCCAGCCTTCATTTCTCTGCTTCCCTGATTATTATCTGACACTGCTGGCTCCAGCTGGGGTCAGGGCTCTGGGATGAGGGCTGTGGAGCTGCTGGGAGGGGATCCATGCCCTTAGGGGCCGGAGCAATGAGGCAAGGGCAGGGAAGGCAGAGCAGTGAAGATCGTCCAGGGAGGGACAGATCTCATGGACAATACACGGACCAACCCCGCCGGGCACCAGGGCAGGGGCTGCCCTTGCAGCAGGCACCACAGGAGCACAGATCCTTCTCCACCAGCCCCTGCAGCCACTGCCCAGAGCTGTGGGCACCTGCTCTGTGCTGGCCCTGATGGGCCAGGGCACATTTTGGTGCTGGTGGGTACAAATGCAGGAATCCATCTCACAGACTTTCCCTCTGCATTCTTTAAAGCAGGATTCCAGGGAGCAGAGCAGTTAGGATTTCTGCCTCAGCAGGAGAGCAGAGCTGAGCTGAGCCACAAGGACAGGAGTCACATGTGTGCTGAATAGCTGATGCTTTGCAAGAGTAGGGATCCTGGGATTGCGCTGTCTGCTCCTTCCCGCTCCTGATAAATCAGTGTCCAGGGAAATATCATTCATGTTGGCTGTATTTAATAAATTAACTCTCAGCATTTGTGCTCTCTGAGGTTGTTACTGAGTTAGTGTAGCTCCAAACCCTGCAAAGGGAAAAGACACATCGGACCCCCTGGGAATGGATAAGCCATCCAAAGCTAGAAACCAAATATAAACCCAGACTATGCAAATCCAGTCTAACGAACCCTGCTGCAGCACAGACATCCCATCTGGGAGTGGGATGATCCACAAGCAATGTAGCAAAGGGACTGATTGTTTTAATGACTTTCCTCTTCCCAGGGAGAAATGGGAGGGGGGGTTCTGAAACTTGGAGGGTTGCAAATGAAAATTTGCTGCCTCTCCATCAGCATTGTGAGATGTGGTGTGCTGGGAGGGCAGAGAAAGGCAGCCTGAATGAACTTGAGGATGCTTTCTGGTGTTAAATCCTTTGAATTAGCGAGGAAAGATCATGCCCTGTGTTTCTGCTTTCAAGTTATAGTCCAGAAATACAACCAATCTGCTGGGCAGCTCCCCAGACACATCAGTCCTTATTGAAGCTCTGCTGTGTGGAGCAGGGCAGAGTGTTTTGCTTCACTAGGAAAGGGCATGGAGGCAGTGGGTGAGCAGCTGAGCAGCAGGGATCCAGCTTTCTGGGCACTGCAGACTGTAATTTATCTCCATGAGGGACTGAAGGGGGTTCAGAGGGGAAAAATGTCATGAAGTTAAATGGCAGTGTTGCCTCGGCATCCTTACAAATAAGCTTTACCTGCTGTTCGTTCCCATCTGGGTTGCAAAGGCCATCATTTACCTGAACAAAGGCATGGAAGGATGCTGGGAGCAGTTGTCAGGGAGCACACAGAGCCAGTCCCTGAGGGAGGAGGAGTGTTAGGGGGCCCTGAGACACAGCCCCACTTGGGGATTGCCACCAGCCCCAGGGCTGAAGTTCCCGAGGATGCTCAGCAAGCACACAGGGAGCAGAGGCTGGGGTGGGCTGTGTGGGCAGCAGACGCCAGGGTAGCTGGTCCTAGCCAGGCTTTCTGGTGCTGCAGTCTTTGGGCTGCACTGTCCCAGATGCCTTGGAGAGAGGGCAGAGCCTGGCTTTGGCATGTGCAGGGACTGGCCATGTTTAGTCCGTGGCTTCCACGGCTCTTTGGTGTTTCTTCATGTTTCCATGCTCTGCCTGTGCTCTGCCTCTGGCTAAGGCTCTGGGATGCTGGGGCTCTGAGGACAGCAGCACCCTGGGGTCTAAGCCCTGCCTTTCAGGTTGGGCAGTTCTAAATCCAGCTCTCTGCTCTGTCCCTCTGCAGTACTGGAGATGTCTCAACTTCCAGTTACACATTGTACTGGAATTGTACTCTGGCTGCACAGCCAGAATAATGTTAGATATGTTTAAAGGAAGGTGACATGGGAGTCCTGCTGGGAACCCTCCCTCACAGGAGCTCGAATGGGTGCCATTACCTCCAGCTTGGTCCCTAGCATGGCCCTGTGGATCTTCCAGGCAATCTTCTTTGCCAAGGAACCTTTGGAGATTTGGAGAAAACCACTCCTGAGGCTGTGATTTCTCCCTGCCCTTAGCTGACTCCGGGGCTGTGGTCCATCAGGAGGTGGGCACACAGCTGTACATATCAAACGACCCCCTTTGGTGACAAATATCCCTAAAACGTGTGACACACCCCAGAGCTTGGTGCCTGGGATTTACAGCCTGACTGACCACGGCTTTTGCTCCCAGTGAGGGGGTCAGCTCCTTCTGATCTGGAGACCTGTCCCCAGCAGCCCGCTGTGCTCTCTGCGAGCCGCTCGGACTGGGAGCCGCGGCAGCCGTGGGGCTGCCGAGCCCAATTGTGGGTTTCAGTTTAATCACTGGGGCTGAGGAACCTCTATTCATTCCGGCTCGCATTCATCCGTGTCCTAGTAACGCTGCTCTCCCAACCTCCTTCCCAGCGCGGCGCACACGGCTGGATAATGGCAGGAGCCCGGCAATCGCGGGGCTGAATAGCGCTGTAATTACGGGGCTATAATGGCGAGCTGGAACTCATTAGCCATTATCAGCCGTTCCAGCAGGACAATGGCAGCACACCCGAGG
>NW_005054300.1:6022777-6025235 GCF_000277835.1 Geospiza fortis | reverse complement strand
TTCCTGCTCCCTGCTCCCGCTGTCAGGGCTCAGGAAGTTACAGACCCCCACACCGTGGTGCTGCCCGAGCACCCCAAGCTGCTCCATGGTCGCACTTTCCTGTCTCTTTCCTTCCCTGGCTGCAGCAGCTCATCCTTCACCTGTCTGACTTCTCCTCCTGTAGTTTATTTGCTTTCCCTTTGTTTGTTATGTCCGTGTTCAGTGCAGGCAGTGGGTCTCCAGCATGGGAGCCCTCCCTGGGCTCTGCCCTCACGTAGGCACCCTCCATGCCCAGCACATGCCTTGGGCAGGCTGGCTGATGGCAAGGAGCAAACGCTGCCGTGCTTTGTGATGTCTCCCGGAATAGGGGGCTGCACAGAGATCCCCAGCTCTGCAGACTGTGGGTCCCAGGGCTGATGGTCCTGCTTTTCCCACAGTAATCACACCCTGTAATGCAGAAAGGCACTGCAAAGCTGACTGCGAGGTGCAAATCTCTGCAGCTTCTGGCTTGATGTATTTTAAAGCAGGATAATCCTAGCAGGAGCATGCTGGAGAGCATGGCTGAGGAGATCTGGGGAAGGTGTAACCAGCAGGCTGGGAGCAGAGGTCCTGTGTGTCCAGCAGTGGGACACATGTCCTGCTGCTCGGCAGAGCCTGAGCAGGACCCAGGCCGTGGGTGGGTGTAGGTACCCCTTATTTCCACCAGCAGAATGAGCAAGGAGGGGCAGCATCTTCTTTCTGGCTGCATTGCCTGTCCCTGTGCTCACCCAGGGCTTTTGAAGGAGAGAGTGATGCCACAAAGCAGCTTGTCCTGTGCAAGCTTCTCTTGGCAGGTGAAACCCGAGTGTGGCTTATTCTCCAGGTAGAAGCTGTGAAATGGCTGTGCACTGAACCGGTTGTGATGCAAGGATAATGGCAGGAGCCATTATCATGTAAGTGTCACTTACACTTGTAAGTGTCTCGCAGCTGGGTATTTGCAGGGATCCTGCTGTTCTGGGAACTTTTGTTTGTTTCTTGTTCCCCTTGCCTTCTCTAAACAACTCTGTGCGTTTGGGATGACCCTAGCAGGTGTTAGCTACATTTGCAGAAGGGGGTGACATGTATCCCAGGGGGGCATCTGGAACGGGAACAGGGAGGAGCCAGAGAGCCCCTTCCTCTTGTTGTCTTACGGTCCGTGAAAGATGCCAGCTTACACAGGCACAGCCAGCCAGACTTCTGTGTGCCCAGCACTGCTGGGCATTGAGGACGAAGGTCCTCTCTGGAGTCATTCCTGGTGAGAGGCCACAGAATTGCACCAGCCCCTACTGTCCTTTGGGCCCTGCCTGCCGTTTTGGGGAGGTACTGGGGAGGCCTAGTGCTTGGCTACCTCCTAAATGCTTCCGTGCTAATTTCTTCCTCTTCTCTCCGCAGGGAGCTCAATGGCAACAACATAACACGAATCAACAAGAATGACTTTGCCGGGCTGAAGCAGCTCCGTGTCCTGTGAGTTCCTGATGAGGGGCCAGATGCCCCCGCCTTGGTGGATATTGTGCTTGGTTTGTGGCCCCTCCTAGGGCTGCTGGAGTTAGTCTCTTTCTGTGGGCTTCAGCCAGCAGGGCTGGAGGGTATTGTGTTGGGCTGAGCCTGGTGGATTTCCAGCTGGGAGAGAGTGGGAAGGGTCTGGGTTGTGTTGAGGGGATAATGGGAGTGAGGTGCCCTGGGTCAAAAGAAGCAATGGGGGCATTGGGGACCACTTCTGCAGAAAGCTGACCCCTTCTCTCTGCAGGCAGCTGATGGAAAACCAGATCAGCGTGGTGGAGCGTGGGGCGTTTGATGACATGAAGGAGCTTGAGCGGCTGTGAGTGTCTGGTCATGGAGGGGGGTTGGTGAGGGGCTGCTGGATTTACTGCAGAGAGCATCCTTTCCTTTTTTCCTTAAACCCTGATGTATCGGTGCTGCCAGACTTCAAACAGCTTCTCTTCTGCGTGGCAGTGGTATTTTACAGTTTGGGAAGCACACCTATTTCTGTTTCTATAGATCTTAAAGTCCTTTCCGATGCTTTTGAAGCAAGGAGCAGGTTAAACACAAATGACTTTTGCTGTATCAGCTGTGTCCTGTGTGTTAGCAAGGGAGCTGTAAGTTCTGGTCCAGCACTCAGTAAAATAGCTCAGCAGTTTAAAAATCCCAAGCTGTTCGGGCAAATATGAGGAGCTGAGCGAGCAGCAGGTTAAGGGCGCAGTTAAGCAGCAGTCAGCAGTTAACAGCTTGGAGTCCTCTCTGCATGTAATTACAACATTGTGAGTGGGCCTATTAGTGCCCCGTGGTTGTCCCTGCCTGGGATTGTGGTGAGCAGGACGGGGCTGTCCTTGCCAGGTGGGATGCTCTGCTCTATTGGCCTCTCTGAGCGAGCCAAAGTACCCAGCTCTGCGTGGTGCATCCAGCTGGGCTGCAGATGGGGTCATTGCTTTGTACTCCCAACCCTGACCCTTTTCTTCTGTCC
>NW_005054300.1:6007356-6022767 GCF_000277835.1 Geospiza fortis | reverse complement strand
TGAACCGCAACCAGCTGCACACCCTGCCCGAGCTTCTCTTCCAGAACAACCAGGCGCTGTCGCGGCTGTAAGTGCCTTCTGTGCCCGCAGGGCTCCCCTGGGGACTGCTGTGGGCTCATCTGGGGGGCTGCCATGGCGTTTGGAGGGACACTGATGCCTCGGGAGGGTGCTGCTCCTGGGGGGGTGTGCTGGTGGCTACAGGTCTGTTGTCCCAGTGAGGGCTCTGGCAGGGGAATGCTCCCTGTTTCTGTGTGAGCCGAGCGTGCAGCAAGGTGGGAAGTGGGCTGTGACTTGCAGGGGACCTGAGACTGGCAGTGTTAAGGATGTCCTTGTAACACATGGGGATATGGGATGAGGTGCTGGCAGTCTTGGCTGGGTCTGACATCGCAGAGTTGAGCTGTGCCTGCACAGTGTCAGGTGGAGAGGTGCTGAGAGCTCCTCAGCCTCCTCCCTGGGTGTGGGTCACAGGCTTTGGAGCAGGGTTCCCTTACACACTAGCCCAGGTTCTCATGAAAGGAGGGTGAAAGAGGTCACTTTCCAGAGACCTCCATGGAGCACAGAGAGCCCCACAACCCTGCTCAAGAGCTGCCTTTCTGTAGGTGTCTGGAGAAGGAGGGGGAAGCTCTGTCTGGAGAAGATCCAGCCCTTCATGCCTGCTGCCCCTTCCTCACATCACTCTACATGTCCCCATCCCTGCCTGGCCCTCTGCACCTGCAGAAACAACTCCAGGGCCTGTCTCTTGCTGTGCAAGCCCCAGCTCCACAGATCTCTCTGCTCCTCCTCCCTCTGTGCAGCAGCAGGCTGCTTGGGGAGGGCTGCTGGGGTTTTGATAAATATTCTCTGTTCCATATTGGGTTTCCCTTGCCTGGGGCTGTTTTGCTCAGGCAATGGTGCTTTCAGCAGTGCCAGCATTGTTCAAACAAAGTGTTTGCAGGCTCTCAGCTATGTCAGGCACCACATACATTGGGAAGGGTGCTGTGAGGAGCAGAGGGTGCGTGCCAGACTGGGGCTGGGTGCTCTCCATCACTCAGAGAAGCAGCTTATACCCTGTGGGTTGGGGTGGTGGTTGCCAGGACACAAGCTTTCTGCTTGCAGCATCTTGTATCTCCATTGATCAGCTGTGACATGAGGATGCCAGGTCCCTGCTGAGGCAAGGCAGGAATGGACAAAATAACTAAATGTGCTGAGATATTCCCAGGACAGGCATGGCCATGTTGGGGCCAGGCAGCCCGGCCTGTGCAGTCAGGCTGTGGCTGAGCCACTTTCTTCCTACAGTGCCAGGGAGTCAGTCGCAGAGTCCAGCCTGGGGCGGGTAATGAAGGGTTAAAACGCTGTGTGGTTGCCAGTATGGGATGTGTGAAGTGGTGGACAGGTGCCAAAGATGGGCCTAGGTAATGGCAGCTGATAGCACAGGCGTTCCATTAATTATCAAATGGCATTTGTTGAGCTCAGCTGTGCCATGTCATGGCGCCAGCAAGGGCCCATCCTCCTCCAGCCACCCATTGCATAACAGAAACACAGGCCAGAGAAAAATTTTACAAATATTGCTCTTTCCTTTTTAATCTTCTCTAGACTTAATACCAGGCTCTTTCAACAAGCAAACCCTAACAATTCATTGTGGAGATGCAGAAGAGCAGCATGTGTGTCTCCTACACATACAGAGTGCCCCTACACAGCTGCCAGGCTCGTGTGGAGCCAGGACTGTGCCATGGTGTGCAGGGGGCTGTACACACCCCGAGGGTTTAAGAGGGCTATGCAAGATGTTCCTTGCAGCCACCTCATGTTCAGGCACATTTCAGCCTCATCCTGTTGTTTTACTGCTTACTGCAATGTGGGGGTTATTTCAAACCTTTTCCCTCCCACCCTGTCTTGAAGTTGTTTTCTGGCAATTTCTGCCATGGCAAACTGCCTGGATTCCAGCACCTGGAGCTTTTCTTGTTCAATCTAGGGCTGTGGGCATGGGCTCACATTTTGCAGCTCCTCAACTATAGCTGGTGCCACGTCTTGGGGAGCTTTGATGTGTGCTTGGAGCAGAGGGTCCCTGTGATGAGCGGTAGGACTGGGGACAGGGGACACTCTGAGACAGCCTCCAGCCTCCTCTGCAGCAGGTTCTCCCACACACATTAATGAGGGTAGGGGTGCAGGGTCTGCCCAGAGAGCACATCAGGAGCCAGTGTCCTGGCAAATCCTCGAGTTCTGCATTTGTGCAATAGAGCCCATGTGCCAGAGGACCTGCTGCTCCCTCTCCTTGAGGCTGCTGGTTGCTGAGGTGCTCAGGGGGATGGCAGGGCAGGGGGTGCCCTGGGTGGTTTGTCTAGACACACATGCTGGCTTAGCAGGAGGTGAGATCGGGACCAGTGCTAGGCCAGCCAGTGCGGGAGGTCATAAGGACACTCTTAAATTGCTGCAAACCTGGGTCAGGCTACAGGGATATGAGTCAGTGGGGAACAGGTTTAAGCTAAATTGAAATCAGCTCTCCTTGAGCGAAATTGGAGCCTCCCCACTGGGCTTTGCACTTGTTTAACTGCTGAAATGGATCTGGGGTGGCCCCACTGCTCAGGACCCCCTCCCTGTCCAGAAAGAGGCCAGGACCTGTGCTGGTCTGGGAAAAGAAGGCTCTTACCAGCACCATTTTCTCGCAAACCTGATCTCCAGATCACTTCCAGCAAACAGGCTTCCCCTTGACCCACGACTGCAGCCACCCATGGCATGCTTCTCAAGTTCTGGAGTCCTTGCTAGGTCCTCATGTCCTCACACCACTGTACTGGCAGGTCTTGAATTAGCAAAAACTGACTGAATGAGTCAGGCTGAGATCTGTGTAGTTGGGAAATGAGGCTGTCTGGTGGCAGCTGAAGCAGAAAGGCAGGGGTGGATTGCAGGAGCTGCTGGGGGTTGCTTAGATGGGCCCTTGGGTGCTGGCCTGGGTGCTCTAGCCTTTTCTAGGCATAGTCTTGATGGATCTTTTTCAGCACATCAGTAACACAGAAGATGAAGACAAGTCTATTGAATTAGGGGTATGTGATACCCACAGAGCAGTTTCCCACCATACCTTTCCTGCTGATTTTTCAGGAGCACAAGAGGAGTCCCTGAGGTTCAGCTTGGGATGGAGAGCTCTTTGTGCACCTCCTGAGTGTCAGAGCCTAATCCACGTTGTGGTACTTTGTGGTCTCCCAGCCCAGCTCGAGCTACAATTACTTACATGGAGCTTGGCTGTAAAGAGCATTTGTGCATCGGGATAATGGAAAGGGTTGGAGTTAAACCTGATCCGTCGGGGCTTAAATAAACTGGGGAATGGCAGGAAAGGGCCAACGGGAAGCAAACCTCAAATGAGGGCATGGGGGAGGTGAGACGCCTGGAGAGGAATGTTTTCCCCTTGGAATTTGGAAATATTGAGCTGACGCCTGCCCAGAGCCCATTTCAGTCTGAGATAGTGGGGGTGGTCCTTGGCAGTGGGGCCAGGACGCAGGGGGACTCCCTGCATGGCTCCTTTATTTATGTGTGGATAACTCATTAAGCAGTGCTGGTGGCTGGAAATGGTGCTGAGCTGAGGTTTCGCTGGAGAGCGCCTGACCTCAGCGACCCGTTCTCAAACTGGGTTTAATTAAACTGTCAGCACTGGACGGAAGAACAAAGCTTTGTGGGCTCAGGGGGGAAAGCCAGGGTCCCCCCCAGCTCAGTGGGGAAAAGCACATCTCCTGTGAAGAGGAGGGGTGATAAAAAGATGGATCTTTCCTTCCAGTGAGGATTACCCAGGCAAGAAGGTGACCTCTTCTGTTGCAGTGCCTGGTGTTGGTCCCCAGTGTGCCACAGCCGTACACATCTTGGCTCAGCAGTGGTGCTCCAGCACAGCCCACCAGGATGCACACCAGGAGCCAAGGGGATGCTGGTAGATCTTCTTTCACCCTCTCTCCCAAGCTGGCAGGAGTTGTGGTTTTTTTCCCAACAGCCCCCAACAGAAAAAGCAAGCAGAGTTTCTCTCTGCTTCCTTGTGGGGGGGAAGGATAAGATAGGAGTTTTGTAACACTCTCTTCTCTGCTCAGCTCCCCTTAAAACCTCCTCCTGAAGCTGTTTCTAAGTCCCTTGGGGGTTCTGGATTGGGGATGGATGCAAGGAGGAGAGAGGAGTCTGGAATGGCTGTAGCAGCAGGGTGAGGACAGAAATGCTGCGGACGCATCATCAGGGAGGCAAAGACGTGGGCTGTTGAAATGTGCTAAAGGCAGCCAGGATGGCTATAAATAAATAGTTTTCTCCAAGGGAAGCCGAGCTGATGCGAGGGAGGAGAGGAGTAGTGGGTGCTTGGCTGTGAGGAGCTCTGGGGAGTAGCTCCTGCAGGGGAGTCACAATCCCAGATGGATGCATCTTCAAAGGAGTAGCTGCCCAGTGGTTTCCCTCAACAAAAGCTGCAGTAGCTGCTCCTTGCTCAGGCAGAATGGGAGCTGAGAGAGAGTGAGCAGAGAGTAGGGGGAAAAAAGTCTTGTCTCCAGAAGAAGGGAGATTTAGGACAGGGGCCACAGACTGTCAGTTTGTGTCGGACCCATGCCAGCTAAAATGGTGAAGGAGATGGTGCCACATCTTAGCTGGCAGCCAAGCCCAGGGGGAAGGGCTGCCGTGCTGCTCTCAGTCTGTAAGGGCAGGGGCTCCCTAGAAACAGCATTAACATCTCAATCAGGGCTGGTGACTTTCTGAGCCGGGGACATGTGAAATGTTGTAGGAGCTGGCGGGATTTTCACGCTCCTGTGAGACTCTTCTGTGGCCAGAGCCTGCAGAGGAATAGTGAAGCTCTATGGCTGCCTCTGTCTGGGAGCTGACAGAGGGACCAGGGGCTGGTCCAGACCCACTGTGGACCCAGGGGTATTTAAAGGGTTTTGAGGTGAGTGGCAGAGAGCACCACAGCTGGGTGTACTGCCTGGTTAGGAGAGATGATATTATGGCAAGCCTGGGGGCAGGTTCCTTGCACCACCCCTGCATTTGGCTAAACCCAGCCCTAATTGCCTTTAGAAAAGCAGGCAGAGAAAAATGGAGGGCTGCTAAATAACTTGAGAAAATGCAAATGACATCCTTCAAGAAGGAGAGGATCACAACCACGCCAGAGGAAGCTGTGAGCTGAGTAGTAGCAAAACAGGGTGACAAGTGAAAAAGGAGCTGTCAGAGAAAGGAATAACAAAACAGGCCCCGCTCAGATGGGGCTGGCTGCGTGTGGGAGGTGTTGCTTGCAAGACTGTACTAGTGACCGTTCCTCTTGGGGCTGCACCAGGAAAGCCCCCAGATAGGGAAGGCAGGGATGGAGGAAAAAATGTGTTCTTGGTGATGGCTGGATAAAGGAGCCGTGCCGTGCCCCCAGAGCGGGTAGTCATGCTGGTGCCAGGAGGGGACACTCTCTGGGGAGTGCATGTGCCACAGCTTTGCTCCCTCCCAGTGGGGGAGACTTGCCTGAGCCCCGTTTTCAATTTAGTGAGGGATATTTGGTGCCTGCGTGCTGGTTGGCTCCCTGGAAATGCTGTCACTGTGGTGGGCTGGCTCTGGCCGTGCCCTGGCTCTCCTGTGCCAGCCCCCCCCCCCCCGTCCCCCAGTCACTCTTGTTGGGGATTTGGTTGAGGTTCACTCTCTCCAGCGAGGTTTATGCTGGTTGTGGAGTTCAGCAAGCGCCCAGGAGCCTGCAGCTGCTGTGTGGGAAGGGGCCTGTGGGCACAGCCTTGTGTTTTCATCTTCCCCTGCTGGAGCAGGGTTGCTTTGGCTCCGTGGGCACGTGCCCCTTTGCTCTTTGCACAGATGTGTATGTGCTGATGTTCTGTGCAGAGGTCTGTGGTCCAAGAGCAAAGTGCCAAGCTCAGAGCAGAGAGCAGCTTTCCTGGAGCAAACCTCCCTGCTTCCCCTTCCCCAGCATCCCTCATTTTGTCCCAGCTCCCCCTCTAGCAGCATCCCCCTCCCCTTGCCGGGTGAGGGCCAAGTGTCCCCGCTGTCACCATGCCCACGTTTTGGACTCCGGGTGCCGCACCCCATCGCGCTCCCCAACAAAGCTCCTTCTGTTGGGGACAGAGCAGGGCTGGGGGGGGCCAGGCTGGGATGTGTCCCCCCGAATACCAATGAGGAGGGGCAGCGTGTTTACCCCGGGAGCTGGGGGGAGGGAGGAGCTGTGGGGTCTGTGTGCTGCAAGACACCCCCCACACCAGCTGGGGGGAAGGGGAAGGGAGGCCTCTCTGCAGCCCCCGGGAACAAAGAGTCAGTGTGGCTCCTGACAGCTCTAAGGAAACGCAGGGAAACAAATGTGCCACTAATAGGTGGGGAGGTTACCTAGGGAAGGATGCTGCCAGGCAGGCGGGCGGCCATCCCCTCCCCGGCGGGCTGCCAGGCACTGAGGGGCTGCTCCTGGCACCCCAGCCTTGGCAGGGCTCAGGGGGCTGCAGGAAGGCCAAGCTGAGGCAGGCTGAGATGTCCTTGTGCTTCTGGCCCATGGGGACAGCATCCTCACAGATACCTCTGGGGCTTTGTGCTGGGCAACCCTGCTGGAAAGGAGCACCCTTGTGCAGGGAGCTGCTCACTGCCTGCTGCTCTTCTTCCTCCATCATTAATGTGCCACGGGTCTCAGCTTTTTTGGGGGGGAGGGCAGTAAGACTCCCTGGGGGATCCTGAGTGCAGACAACCTCAAAGCCTCACAAATTAAACACATTCTTAAGATCTCTTTATATTTGAGCTCTTCCATAAGCATTTTGGGACTTGACCCACAGTCTCCAGAGGCACAGGAGTGCTGGGGTGAGGGTAGCAGCCATGGCCCAAGCTGCAGACGAGCAGCCTCCCTCCTTGCTTCCCACCAGCCTGGGCCCCATCCTGCCAGGGTGGTGGTGCAAGCCCTGCTCAGGGACACCCTGGCTCTGTTCTGTGCCATTATCCTGCCAGCGAGCCAGGGCTGCCAGGAGCGGGCATTGCCAGACGGCTGCCTGGAGATAATCTGCCCCGTTCCCTCCATGCACCCCGTTGTGCTCCTGACTCACGGCCGGCTCCACTTTTCTGGCTCTTGAGACGCTTCCAGGGTTTCCCTGGCAATGCACAGGGTCAAGCCCCACTCCCGGGGTTCTCTCCTTGAGCCACTGGTTCTGCTGGGCACACCCTCTGTCCTGCTTTGGGTGCAAACTTGGATTTGGGGTTTGTAATGTTATTAAAGTGAAAGTCTGTGGTGACGTGCAGCTTTCAGCCCCCTGCCCCTTTCAGCAAAGTCCTCTCCTCCACATGGCATCATGCAGAGCATCCCTGTCCAGCTTCCCAGTGGTGCACTGGCAAATGGGAATTTGCAGCCCATGGGAAAAAGCAATGAAAAATCAAGTCTTCCTAAAGCTGAGCAGCAGTGCTAATTACACAGCTATTAAAACACAGGAATTATTTATTCCCTGCCTGCCTCACAGCTCATTGCCTGCATTGTCCCACATTCAGCCTTTGGCCACCTTTGGTCCCCTGAAAGAGTTAAAAGAGCACTTGGAGGAGCTGATGCCTTTGTCCATCCGTTTTGAGCACAGCATAAAGGCATTTCCTTCCTCCTGTTTTCACAGCTCAAATAGTAGAAGAGTTCAAAGTGATATTAAAGAATCGTGAGCAGAATTAGCCTCTGGTAATTTGAGTTCCAGAATGTGAAGAAAAAAGTCTTATGCAGTGATTTGAGGCTAAGTTGTATCTTGGTACCACTGCATGTGCATCCCACAGACGTGTGAATGTGCAGAGCCAGGTAATTAACCTGCCTTTGCTGGCTGATCTTTCTGCGGGTGGATGCTGTAACCCCTCCTCTCTCATGCTGGGGCTGCAATCAAAACAAGCTGTCAGCAGTTTCCAGCACTGCTCCCAACAGGCTGCCTGTGTCGTGCTCTTTCTCTTCTGCTCCCAAGGGACCTATGGTGCTTTTGGCATTGGTGCTGGACCACACAGCCTGCAACCCCAACACCAGCATTTGGGCTTGGTGGGCTCCAACTTCTTGCCCAAGCGGGCTGCCTGGAGCACTGGGATGCTTCATCTAGTGCTGCAGGTGGGTAAAGTTCCCCATGCTGAAGTGCTGTAAGGGCCAAACAGATGAGTGTAAGTGGGAAAGATGCCCCTTTGCACACCTAGGGGCTTTCCTGGTGCAGCAGGGCTCCTAGGCATTGCCAAGGGCAAGCTGTGCCCTGCCTGCAGGGATGAGCTGAGGGTGTCCTGGTTTGGTGAGCCCATTGTGCCAATTGTGTGTGCCAGTTGACATCCATGTGCAAGGGAACCCTGCTGGCAGTGTGTTGGGTTTGGGGAGGTGGGGATTCACTTTCCCGATTCTCATCTGTGCTAAATTAATTATCATCTCAGGCTTATCCTCACTTAACCAGCGAGGCGCAGACTTCTGTGGCTGGGACTCCCTCTGCCCTGCCAGGGCTAAGCAGAGTATGGATTAGGGGGTCTTACCAGCTGCCTTCCACAACCCTTCCATGGTTGTTGCACCCCCTTTTGCCCACAGAGGCTTTTGTCCTCATTTGTATCTGTATTTCCCTTCAGGATAGGAATAGCTGGATTAATTTTTACTGCTCCCAAGGGAGCTGTTGGTAACTGAAGACATCCTGCTGTCTTTTCTTCTCTAAACTGGGAGGCAGGAAATGGCAGGGATGGTTTAGAATGGTTTCCTCACTGTGACCTCCTTCTCCCTGTCTGGTCCTCGCTGCCCCTCCAGTGAGGGATGGCATTTGAGGCAGAGCTGCTTGGAGAGAAAAACAGTGGCACAGACTTTCTGCAGGCCCTGGGGCTGGAGGAGAGATGTTTCTCTGGGAGGTGCAGCCAGAAAGAGCTTGACCATCCACTTGAGTGTTTGGGAAATGGTAATTTTGGGATTCTAAGGAGAAAGGAGGGAGAAGTGTTAGCTAGGTTGCATGGACAGAGTACTAAATGTGGAAAGCACAGGAATAGCTCTCAAAAAGTGTCTCCCATCCCGGAGCTGGGAAGTTCTCCACCCCTAGACCCCTCCCATGGCAGAACTGGGAAACGGACCTGGGAATTCTGACCCTGTGTCTCCCCATACCTTCCCATCCCTGGTATGACACTCAAAGGGATATTGTCCACCTAGAAGGCCCATAGGTGGGTGGGTGCTTCATCCCCTCCACTTCACCCCATCTAGGATGCTTTTTCCCATATGACAGAGACTTGCAGTGGCAACAGGGGCCTGGAGAGGAGTGTTGAAATTGACCTCACCATGGCACCCTTTTGGGATATTTGCCTATGATCTGGTGATTCTTCTTGCCATGGACCAGCACATATCCAGCAAAAAATGCAGCAGTGTGCTGGTCCGAGGCAAGAAGAGTGGAAATGCAAAATGGGTGTGGGATGGGGGTAGGTATTCAACCCCAGGGATACTCCACTAATTACCAATCATAGGGATAAAGTTGGGACCACGTAACAGGAGTGGGGATCTGTGCTTGTGGGGTAAACAGGAGCAAGGAAGTGAGGAGCAAGCAAGGGGGCTGGCTGCATTCCCAGGACTCGGCGGTGTTTCCAGCTCTCGCTGTCTGACCAGAGGCATTTCCACCTCCCGGTGTTGTCGTCCTGCTCCAGCTCGCTTGTTCTCCTCCCCATGGGCTCAGCATGTTGCTCATTCCTGCATCCTACGATTTCACAGCATCCCCGCAGCCGGGTGCTAATGAGATTAGACCCAAGCTTTAAGATGTCTCTCTCTATCCTTTGCCATCCAATTACACAGCCCGCATGGTATCTGATTGCCTGTGAGAGGGGAGGACTGGGGCTGGCTGGATGGGAGGATGCAGCTGGTCTTTCTGGGTATCAGCCCTGCCGTGCTGAGTGGTTTTCTTTTGGTTTTCTTTCTTTCTCTTTTTGTTTTTTTTTTTCCCATTCTCCCCTTGGCTTTGAGCTGCTTCGTTTGGCTTTTTCATCGCTTCTCGATGTGGCGGCTGGGCAGAATTTGTTTAAATTAACTGCTTGAATGGCAGCGTTTGTGTGTGTTGGTGGGGGGGAGCTCAGACAGCACCAGAATGGATGAGGGGGATTAAAGGTGCCTAATGGGTTCCAGATGGGCATCCTGGACTGGGAAACACCCCCGCAACCCCAACCCCAGCCAGGGGCCGCTGGTAAGGAGCTCGGGGCTGGGAGCTGGGATGCTACAGCAGGCAGCTGCCTGGTTCTCCTGCGGCAGGGAGGCTGCTCCGAGCATGGGCCAGTGGCACTGGGGTGCACATACTATGCAGGTAAAAAAGAACCATTCGGCTACATGGGAATAGTATGAGCCATGCTATCTATCAGGTTCCTAGGCTTTATTGTCTCAGCCCACCACATATTCGCACTAGGAATAGACATTGATACTCGAGTATACTTCACGTCCACCACTATAATCATTGCTATTCCAGTGTGACTGCCCAGCCCTGCTGGGGTGAGCAGGCAGATGCACCACAGGAAGCTCCTTCCCTGGCTGCCCTGGATCATAGGGTGCAGCAGGCTCTATTTCCTGCAGCAAGGCTCTGGCGATATGGGGCTGGGGACAACCACTGTGTGTGATTCCAGCTTTCAGAGGTGCCTCAGCTCAATCATTAGCTGACACTGCAAATACAGCCCACTGGGGCAGCACCACTGGTGCATCAGTTTCTGCTCTGCAGTCTTGGTTGCAATGAGGAATGATAATATTTAGTCTTTGTTGCCCTCCCCCTGGGCTCTAGAGGAGCTTGGGGTGAGCGCTCACTCAGTTCGACATTCCCACCACTGCAGATGTCAGCATATTTTTTTTCGTATTTACAGATGGAAAACTGAGTCACAGAGACAGGAACTAAATTGCCTGTGTGGCCCTGCCAGCTGCATTTCCCAGATCTGTAGGGGTTAGAGACATGGTGACAGCCCTGCCCGTCTTTCCAAGGGCTGTGCCTTCCACCAATGGCCAGATTTCTTCCCCAGAGCTGCGACATGGTGCCAGGGCTGTGTGTTTGCAGCCTGTCTGGTGGCAGAGCCTTGATTGGAAGCATGTCAGTCTCAAATGAGATGAAGAGTGTGGAAGTGAAGGGCTGCTGGGGTTTGATGTCACTGGCAGGAACCTCAAGGTCATTGCTTTTGAGTTTTATTAATGGCTGAGAGCAGGAGGAGGATATAAGCTGTGAGACAGTCATCTGCTGGGAATATCACCTGTGCTGTAGGTCAGCACATCATTTGGTGGGAGATTTTAACTTTTTAGGGGGGAGCAGGGCTACAGAAGTGGGCAGGTTTAATGGAAGTGAATATCACACAGAACCTTTTGCTATTGAAAGCTGGCAAAGCCCTGGTCCTGGTGGGAATGAGCCCACTCACCCTAAAATATTTTTTTGTGAAGGCAGTGGTTTGCTCTGGTGTGCCCAGCTGCATCCAAGCAGATGACTGAGCCAGGGAATGAGGCAAGGCTCAGGAGGGAGACCCACAGCCCCACTCCCCATCCAGAAGGGAGGTGTCACAGGGACACACAGGGTAGTTGGGAAGTGCTGGCTGACCTCCATCACCTGCTGACCCTCGACCAACACTCTGCTGGCCAGCCCTCCCAGCTCATCCTTGGCCTCACGTTCCCCCACCCGGCTCTTGTTTCCTTCCACAAATATTGAGAAAATAAACAGCACAGCCAAAAAGGGACATCCCTGCATCCCTCCACACACAGCTGCCTCCCCAGGGAGCCACAGGTGGTGACCCTGCATTCCTCAGTCTGAGGGTTAACAGAGAGAAAGCAAATATTGGCTTCTCCTGGGGCTGCTCCAGCCTGTGCCTGCTCCAGCCTGTGCCTGTGGCTAAGGCTGCCTCCTGCCTGAGGAAAGGGACTCGTGTTGCAGGCAGGTCCCCATCTCTGGCAGGGGTGGTTGCACAAACATGGCTCTTCACCCAGGTAGCTCGAATTCCCCGTTGTGGCCTTGAGCCTGCTCCTTAGGACAGGATATTCCTATCCCCCATCCTCCTTGAGTCTCTTCATCCTGGTCGCATCTCTTAGCAACGCCCCTGCCCAGGACCTGGGCTCTGTGGGGAGGGATGTGACACTTTCTATGCATCAGTCACTTTGTCACCTCCAGAGTGAGTGTGAGGTCGTTAACCCTGGAGCACAGTGAGTGAGGATGGAGCATCCCTGCCATGCCTCCCCCGGGTGGCAGCCGCTGCTCTGCCTCCAGCTTGACACCGATCCCCGCTACAGTAACAGTACGGGTGGCAATCAGGGAGGAATTAAAGGATAATTAATGCCAATCCACATGGAAAATTGCTCTCGTCAAACAAACCTGATATCATTTTTTTTGATGAGCTGACAAATTGGGTTGATAAGTAGCGACTGTGCTGACATGATATACCGAGACTTCTGCAAGTCATTTTTGCTCTTGCCTGGAGGATATTGCCATGAAAATATTAATATTCTGCAAAAGTCTGTGGAGCATTTCTGACAACATTCTTCACTGGTAGAAATCCCTGGGGGAATTGCAGTGGTCACCTCTCTGTCAGGGTGCAGTGGGGGTCTGATGGTGGTGAACTAATGTGGTGAACTAATTCTCACCATCTCTGCAAAGCTGCGGTGGTCTTGGAGTCTTTGGTGGTGCTACTGACTTTTGCCAATCAGCTCCCAATATCCTGGTCTCTTGTTGCCTCCTCTTCCTGCCTTGCACCAGCTGAGGGTGAACTGAGTGGCGTGGGTGATGCAGCTTGGGAAGAAACCACCTGCAGAGTGACAGAACTCAGTCTGGAGGACATGTGAGGCAGCAGTGGAAGGAGCAGGGCTGGTGCTGCGGGTGGGATGCCGCTCTAGCAGGGATGCTCTCCCTGAAACACCTGCACTGGGAAACAGCCTCATGCAAGGTCATGCAGCTGGGGAAAAAAAAATGTAGGTCACAGCTACGAGACGGGGAGCAGTGTCTGGGGATGTGGTTACACTGAAAAGGACTTAGCAGCCGTCGTGTAAGCCTGCTCTGGGATGTGGGCTTCCAGCTTGGGCAGTGATGGATGCACGGAGTAGCTCTGGGTACTGGGGAGTTGCCAGTTTGGGGGGCAGGAGGGAGGCCTCTGCTGAGCACAGTTTATGCTTCAGGGCCCACAGTTTAGAGAGATGTTGGGAAATTAGAAAGTGCTCAGAGAGGAAGTGCAGGATAATTGGAGGTCTGCAAAATCTGCCTTCCAGTGAAAAGAATTTAAAAGCTCAGTCAATTTAGTGTATGCAAGAGGAGGCTAGGAGAGAAATTTATCTCCATCTCTGCATACCTGCATGGAGAAAGGCCTGGTTATAGGGACGCCATTAATTAAAAAAAAGAAAAAGAAAAGGGAAAAAGCATAAAATCATTCAATAGCTGCGGGCTGAAACCAGACAAATTCAGACTAGAATTAAATTTGTCTTTATCACGACAGAGAGCAATTAACCATTGAACACTCAGCTGGGAAGAGGTGAATTGAATGTCCTTTGAAATTGCAAAGGAGACTGTACTTCTTTTCCCAATGGTGAAAACTGGAAGTGTCAGTTGGAGCAGAAATCCCTCGGAGGGCTCTGGGTCTGGGCTGAGTGCTCAGAGGTGTCCCAGTGATAAAGTGTCCCCTTCTGGGTGATGGATGACGCCCCATCCGCTCTCCCTCTCTGGGTACTGGGGACATAAGTCCAGTGCTTCCAACACAGGCTGGCCAGGTCCTTAATTGCTCTCAAAGCCCCCAAGCATCCCTGCTCTGTGAGGCTGGCAGAGCAAAGCTGGCTGCAGAGGCTCTTCTCTATGTGGGATGATGTGAGTTGATGTCTGAACAGGCATGTCTGTGGGTAGGGATGGGGCTGCCACAGCTGGGGGCTGCTGGAGGGGGTTCCAGGCTGGCCCTGCTGCTCTCAGCCAGGCTGGGGAGATCCACTGGCGCCACTCTTCCCACGCTCTCCCAGAGGATGCTCAGCCGTGGCCTTCTGACCTCTGTACTGCAGTCCTGTCTGAGCATCTTAGGCAGAAATATATTTTATTAGCACTGTAAAAGGGAAAGACAGCCTTGCTTGAATTTTATAAGCTCTAGAATACCTTGCCTGGTGAAGGGCTGGCTGAACTTCTGGGGGCTTTGGCTTGGAGCTCACAGGGCAAATGGCAGTGGTGGTTGAAGTTGTTCTCTCTCCCCTACACTCCTCCCTTGTCTATCACAACTGTTCCTCCTGTGCCCCCACCTCCACAGAGCCAGACAGGACCTGTTCTGCTCCTGTTCCCATCCATTTGCAGAGAGATGCTAGCAGTGACTGTGAAAGCAAGGCCAAAACAGAATGCTCCTGGATTATCCCAGTATGGGGTTTTCCTGTCTGTCAGTGCCCAAAATTGTGCCTGGAACAATAAGAATGTGGAACTGGGCTGTAGATGAGGACATAGCTCTGGGGAAGTTACATTGTATATTTGGGGACACTTATAGAGTGGAGGAATGCTGTGGGGAGCTGTTGGTGCCCCCGTGAGCAGGGCACTTGCAGCCTGCCGACCCCTGATCCCCTGGTTGTAGGACTGTCTTTACGTCCTCTGGGAATCTTTGTGCTCCTGTCCTTGCCGCCTGCTACTGCAGGGCCTGGGTTTTGTGCTTTTGCTTCTTTTTCTTCCCTTTATTTTCCAGCCTCTTTCACAAAGACACCTATTCTCCCCTCACCGTGCCTGGGGATTTACACAGAAAGCTCACCCTCAACATGGCAAAAGAAAGGCCCGGGCGGCCCGGGAGAGGAAGCGCACACAAAATGTGGTGTGTGGCTCTTTGTGTCCCCTTTGTAATTCCTCTGCACAATGAACTGCGCTGGCCACCCACCAGCCCCGGGCTACCCCAGGTGCCTCATCCCTCGTGCCTCTCGATGTGGCAGCGGACAGAGGTGGGATGCTCCTCACAGCGGCCGAGAGCACAGCCTGTGTGCTCAGAAAAGGGGAAATTTGGCCAGGATGGAGATGGCCACGTTCCTGCAGCAGCAAAAAGCACCTTGCATCCCCGCCAGCCCCCGGCAGAGCGCTGGGGGTCCCTCCGGCAGAGCCCTTCCATCAGCCCCGCTCTGACGGCTTTTAACATGCTAATGACCCTCTCAAGGGCAGGAGCAGCTCTGTGTAAAACCCATGTTCAGCCCTCGGTCATGGACATTTGCTCGGAGACACAGTGTTAAATATTTATCCTCCCCGCCTCCCCCCAGCTCCGCAGGCATTAACAATAGCGATTGCAACCGGCCCCTTCCCCCTCGCCGGGAACATGTGGCTCCCGGACCATGACAGCGAACGTTATCGTTTGTACCTGTGAATTATTGATAAGGTGTAAGATAGTTCTTGCGGTGAAAAAATAATGAGAGGGAGAGGCTGCAGCCTGGCAGGGTAGGCGCTGCTTCAAACCCTCTTCTCGAGGGGCAGAGCGGGAGGTGGGACCCTGTTCCTGCTGGGCCCATCCACCAGCTGACCAGGCCGGCCCTCAGCAGCGTGTGGCCCCCGCCGGGCGGCCGGCCCCGCCGGCGGG
>NW_005054300.1:6003734-6007227 GCF_000277835.1 Geospiza fortis | reverse complement strand
TTTCAGCTGGCCAGGCTGAGGGGCCCAGGAGGTCTCCAGGGACTGAAGGACAGAGAGTGGTCCTTGGCCTGTGGCTTTATGGCCACCGATATGCTGTCCCTGTGCCCTAATCTGTCCCTGGAAAATCAGGGATGATGCTGCTGAGTCCCTGGAAAGCAGGTGGCAGTCCTGAAAAGGGGTCAGGTTTAGGGCTGTCGTTTGGTTGGAAGGTGAATGCAGAGTGTCCATCCCCTTAGCTGTGTCCCAGAGAGCCCCTGTGTCTGCCAGCTGGGGCAACTCTGCGCTCCAGCTCTGCTTTGCAAGCCTCTGGGATGCCATGTGGGAAGGTGCAGATGGCTCAGGGGGATCTTGTCATGGTGGCGTGGGCAGTCTGATTAAAATGGTTCAAAGCCCAGCTTTGATATACTTAGACCCTCCATGCTGCTGCTGTGTTTTGCAGGGAGAGCACAAGCAGAAGAGTCCAGGCATTAGCGTGCAGATCTGGGCCAATGTGGGGCTGCACATCTGTGTCCCTGGGCCTGGTGGTGGTGAACCAGGGGCTTCCTCTCTGCCTCACCTCCCCAGAGTGCTCTTTAGGTTGTGTGCATAACGAAGCATTGCTGGGAGAGGAGCACTGAATGGTCTTTCCGCCAGCCTCAGAAAATGGGCTGGACTCCTGCAGGGGCCGTGTCTCCCCTCTGCTGCTCCCCATGGTGCCGCTTTTCCAGGTGTGCTGACACAGGAGCAGGCAGAAAACAGCAAAGCTCTAAAGCGAGAATGAAGGAGTGATTAAGAGAGCATGTGTGTGTGCAGTGTGTCTGCATGCTGGAGGGAGTGTGGACGTGGTGCAGTGGGCCATGGATTGAGGTGCATGCTGCAGGGTATGGACACAGCAGGCAGTGCAGCAGAGCGTGTGGAGAGCCCCCAGCCCGAGGGTGCTCCAGCGTCAGGCAGCATTACCCTGGTACACGCTGCAGCATGGGAGCTGTAGCAAGGAAGGGGATGACTACAGCTCTCATCTCACTGCAGCAGAGCATCCCTGAGCAGGTGATTGATCCTAGCATTAAAGGGTCTGGGAACGTGAGCCCTTGTCTCCCTGCTCACCCTTCCCCTCCCTGACTTGTCTCCAGCTGTGCAGCAAATACAAGCCAGTGCACTCGGATAGCAACTTTGAAGTGTGAATTTCAAACACACTCTGTCCTCATCCCCTCTCCCATGTCTGATGGGATGCACAGGGAGCAGCAGGAACACCAGGCACATGAAACAGCTCTGTTCAAAGCCTGGCACTGCAGCTTCCACTTGCAAGTTAAGTTTGCAGGCAATTACCAGGTGGTGTTCCCTGCCCTAGCTCCCGGCCTTTCCCCCCCCTTCCCACAAACCGCCTGCTCTCTGCTCTGCTTTTAGGGGAAGAGCCTGGCACAGAGCACACACAAACACCAGAGCACACAGACACTGTGTTGGGCTGGGCTCTTGCCTGCAGGTTAAGGTGGGGGATGCTGCAGCCCTCCTGTGCCCCCTCCTGTGGTCGTCATGGCCCCAGCTCAGCACTGAGTTGGGCTCACACCAAGCCAGAGTTGAAGACTGAGGGGTAGAAGTTTTCTGTGCAGAGGGCAAAACAAGACAGCAGCATTTTGGCCCTTACTCATGAGGAGGAGGCCAAACCCAAGCCCTTTTTTCCTCCAGCTGCATTTTGGCTAGAAGGGTGCAGTGGGAATGGCTCATCCCGTGCTGGATCCCAGGGTGCTGCAGGATGCTCACGTGCTCAGCCAGAGCTGTGGCTGTGTGTGCAGGGGAAGGATCCAGCCCCTTCCTTGTGCGAGGCAGAGGCGAGACAGCACATGTAAACTCGACTTCACAAGACATCAAATGTGCTGTGGTCGGATGGAAATTGGCTCCTGGAGCTCCTTTCTTATGGCACAGAGCAGCTCCTGTCTCCTGCTCCCCCCTCAGAGAGTGGATGGGCTGATAATATGAGGAAGTGCCTGCTCCCCTTCAAGCCACTGTGCCTGGGATCTCATCTCCAGGCTCACTGACAATTTGCATTAATGTTTGCCTAACTAACCAGGAGCCCTCTGACATCCTAATCGCCTTTGCTGGGGGGCTCACATGGCTCATGGGGCAGCAAGACTGGCAGAGGTGATTCTAGGCTCCTTTGTCCTTCAGCAATCTCCAACCCTCAGAAAAAAAAAAATCCTTTGCCAGAAGATGGGCCCTTTTCTCAATTTACTTGAAATGATGTCCTGGATTTCTGTCCAATCAGGTCCCTGCATTGTTCCTGAGCAGGATTTCAGTGTGGGAGCTGGCTAATTTGCAGTATTTTACATATGTAATATGTTGTCAGAAATTCTTTTTAATGCCTATAATATTTAATTAGGAGGCAGATTTCAGCATATGAGGCAGGAATGGGGCTGTGTAATTAGTTATTGATGATTTAATATCCATTAAGTCAATTAAATAAAAGCTGGAGGCAAGCTCCCATGTATGAATGCACCCCATTTTGTGTCTGTTCTGGGATGGAGCTGGGTTGTGCTGGTTGTCTGGCCTTGGAGCAGCTTGTACCCATCCAGGGCTGCTGCAGGGCTTCCCCCCTCCATGAGAGCCATTCTACATGTCAGGAGCACCCAGCCCACAGTCCCTGCTGCAGAAGGACATCTCCCACCTGGGTCACATCTCCAGCCTCCTCTTGCAGGGCCTGTGACATGCTTGTCTCTCAAACCTGGTATTTCTGGTCTCAAAACTGATCTGGAATCTGACAAAATATGAATCATCCAAGAGATATAAGAGCAGGCAGAGTTCTGGGCAGACTAGAGTGTATTTTTAGACAGCACGTGTTGGAATTTGAGTGTTTCATAGGGGGGAAAAATGAGGTTTTCAGATCTGAGTGCTCTGGCCATGCTGGGAGCCCCACTACTGGCTCTGCATTGCATTGCTGGCCTTCCCACAGCAGCATAGGAAGGAGGATAAGGTCAGGCTGTGCTGCACAGCCCCTGCTTGACTCTTCCATCACAGAGGACCACACTGGGGCCCTGTGTGTCTTCGTGAATCCCTTTATCCACTGCTGGGAGCTCATGGCATGGGCATGCAAACAGGATTGGCACCTCACCCTTCTGCTGGCCCCAGACAGCAGCCATGGCTCCTGCTGCACCTGGAGCCAGCCACTGGGGCACTTCCAGGAGCTCTCCTGTCTCTGGGGACACCAGCACCCAAAGCTGCATCTGCAGCCCAGCCATGCTGCCATGTGACACTCATGCCAGTGATGATGACTCACATTCCTGCACAGGCTGCCCTGAGATGGCTCCTGCTGCATCTGGTGGCGGGATCCCAGTCTGTAATGTCCCCACTGAGAGATAGGCACCCACCTCCCTCCAAGGGGGCTGGTATCTGCCCAGCTGCACTGGTCTGGGTCTTTCCCCCTCTGTGGGGTTTGCAGCCAGGACACCACTGTTCGGGAGATTTCATTCTCCTTTTTATCCTGGCGGTTGGGAGCCGGGGAGCCGATAATGATGAAGGAGGG
>NW_005054300.1:5996696-6003576 GCF_000277835.1 Geospiza fortis | reverse complement strand
GCTGCAGCCCTGGCAGCCCCAGCCCTGGCCAGCGCCTCCCCTGGAGCTATGAGGAGCAATCCCCCCAAGCCATCCAGGGTGAAGGGTCCCATCCCCTCTTCACAGGCAACATCCTCACTCCCCTCTGTGGAGCTCCTCTCTGCAATCCTGGCTGCTCTTGAGCTCAATCAGGCTGTGGCAGGAGGTGTGGACACGCAGGTAACACAGTCCCCAGCTATTAAGGCACATCCACAGGGCAGAGTCAGCCATGGGCTCTTGGGTTCACAGAGCTGCTTTCCCCACTGTGAGTCAGATGCACTTGGAACAAAGACAGGAGGTGCATTGTTAACCCCAAAGATAATTAACCTCAGGGCAGTTTTGAAAAGGGCTGTGGGGCTGCTTCATCACTTGAACTTTAATACAGAAATTAAAGATCTGTGTGACACCCCTAGCTGCCCACAGACTCAGGGCCAGGACTTTTCAGTCTGTGCCTTGTGGTTGGGTGCTGCTGTTGGGCTTGATACTTCTCCAAGGCTCCACACATGCATGGGTCAGGGAAAGGGAGGAGCACCCACATGTGGCTCCAGCAACTCATTTCTGCCTCTCCAAAACAAGGAGGGGCTGTTGCTCCACAGCACAGGCAGGTCCATGGGTGGGAGCTGCAGCTGTACTCACTACCTGCAGGCAGAGGCTTCCCCAGACCTGTGGTGTGGTTTTGTGCTAGGGGCTCTTCAAAGAGCAGCTCTGTGGAGGGAAGCCTTGTGGGCTGGGATGCAGCTCCCAGTCCCCTGTGGCATGGCCATGACTGGGTGCTGCTCTCCCAAAGCCACTCTCAAGAGCAGTTGTTACTGGGGCAAGGGCAGCCCCAGCTTGGGCCAGCCCCCAAGTTCTTATCTTGGCTTTGATGTGGTTCACACGAGATGGAGTCTCTTTATCTTCCTGTTGGGTTTTCCCTGTGTATCCCTGTGCTTGATTCCCATGCTTGGGTGCTCTTGCAGCTCCACATTCCCTCTGCTGTTTTCCATCTGCCTTTCCTTCTCCTATCCTGGCTGTTTCCTCCTAGCCCTGTGTAAAATCACATCTCTTTTACCAGCTGTTGGGCACGATTTGAGATGTCCCACTGGCTCCTTCCTGGCTGCCTTTCATCCTGCAATGCATCTCCCACTTCTCCTCCCACTGCCAGCCTCTCCCAAGAGCTCTCAGGAAGCCCCAGGCCATGAGATAGAAGAGTTTTACCTGTCTGAGTGCTAGGGCCAAACACGAGAAGTGTGAAGGATGCTTAGTCATGTCAGGGCATCTCACCAAGTTCTCCAGCTGTCTTGCAAGGTTCAGCCTCAGTTTCAGAATATCCTCCAGGCCACAGGGAGTTTGCTTTAGCTCTTCTTAAAGCCAGTTGCTGTCCCAGGACCTGTAAAGCTGAGGAGCAGCATCACAAATCCACAGCATCGCTTCTTGGCTCACCAAGATCTGGGACAGATCTGGGACAGCCGGGATGCAATTCTCAGCTTGGCTCAGCCTCATTCACACCTCGGAGGAATCCAGGAGGCTGGCAGGGCTGGCTTCACACTTATTAGCAATTAAAAGCCTCAGAGCCTGGGAGTCAATTAGCTCTGGGCTTTGCAGTGCTGCAAACCCAGGGGATGAGCCTGCTAACCAGAGCTGCAGCCAACTCCCCACAGGGCTCAGGGCTGGCTCGCCAGAAGAGCTATTTGCTTTTTCATTTACACCTTGGATGAGTGTTGCAGCATGGAGTTTGGGGTATCTTCTCGGGTGTGAGCTGCCAGGCAGGGAGCACACGCTGCATGCTGCAGGATGTAAGGCTGCATGGCAGGCAGGGCTGGAGCCTGGCACTTCTCAGGGCATGGCACAGCCATGCATGGGGTTGTGATGGGGTGAGGGGGGATTGACCTTGTCCTAACTGTCACAGAGCTACAGGGAGGGTCTTGCTGTGGCACATTGTTGTCTGCTGGAGGTAGAACCACACATGGTCTAGCAAATCCCTGCACCACCCTCAGCTCGCTCTGTCCCAGGCTCTGGAGTTGCTGAGCTCCTCTGATTTGCTGGACATCCTGGAACATGTGGGTCTGTGAGTGCTGAGGTGCTACGCTCTGGGCAGCAGTTTCCCTCTGCAGGGTTGGGGGGCCTGGTGTGCAGCCCCAGGGAAAGGGATGTCTCTGTGCCTTTCATTTGCAGCGTGTGGGGAACATGCTTGAAATGAGCTGAGGTATGCAGATGTGAAGCAGGCATTTGCACAGGCTGAAGGGCAGTGTGGCAGCTGGAAGAACATGCTTTGGTGGAAGGTTCATGCAGGGATTTCCCACTACTAGAGGGTAAGACGGAAGCAAAAACATGAAAAGAGGTATGAGAAAAGATTTGCTGAACATCAGGGCTAAGGGGACTTGGAAGTGATGAGAAGCAGGGATGCAGAAAAGCAGGAGGCTGTGCAGCAATGGGGCCAGTGGCTGGGTGCCTTGGTTCCCAGTGGCAGTGGGACACGGGCTGTGAGACAGGCAGGTGCAGTTTTAACACTCGGTGTCCAGCCAGACACTTGCTGGGGACAATGAACCTTTACCCAGCAGATAGTGAGAACCGGGGTAGGTGTGTCAGCCACGGAGCAGGTCCTTTTCAGGAAATGACAGGCTGGCTGCTCCCACAGGTGGGTTGCAGGAGACTCCCCTGCTCACCCCGGGCTCTGCCAGACCACAGGGCACTGGACACAGAAGGAGCTGTGGCTCTCTCAAGGCACTTCGGGACGCGGGGGAGCTGATGGCGATGCCTTAGCCTCGTGTTAGCTCCACTTCCTGCCGATAACGAGGTTTCAGGAACAAAGGGACACTGTGGGGAGGGGGCGGTGACAGGCACGCAGGGTTTGCAGCTTGTTATTTCACTTGTGTTTCCATTAAAGCTGGTGCTTTTAACTTGTTTCAATCTCTGAAGAGGCTCCAGGGTGCGCAGCAGATGCTTTATTCCCCCTCCCTCCCACCCTCCCTCTTTTCCTTCCCCAGCTCCCCTTGTTCCCATAGCATCCCCCTTCCCACAGAGGCCGAGTCCGCAGCTCTGGCACTGCAGCTCAGCCCACGCAGGAGCCGATCCTCACTGGGGCTGGACCGGAGCCACTGCCCAGGCGCTGCCCTGGCAGAGCTGCTCAGCAAAGCCTGGCTCCTGCAAGTGCCCTCCCACTCGCTGGGGACATTGCACTGTCCCCAACTTCCCCAATGCCCAAACAAGGGGCTGCTGGTGTTACCCTTAGTGCATGGACCCACATGCCTCAGCATCCCCAGGGTGTCCCCTCAGCACACCCTGACACCGTGGTGGCACCCGTGGGTGATACCAGCCAGAGTCAATTGCTGGTATCAGCGGGTCGTGTGATGGGTCAGCAGTGTCCCTTTGAAGCCACTGAGATTTGCATGCCCTGAAATGTTTTGCTAAATCAACACCACCATGCTGGGGCTGGGACTCCTCTCACTAACTGTTGCCATGAGCATATGTTGGCTTTTACATATGCTTGGCTCATCTGTCCAAGCAACAAACCTCTCCAGCTTTAATGTTTTTGGAAGCATCTGCATCTCCTGGGAGGGAAAGAAGCAGGGCCAGAGCCTGGGGTCAGCACGGCACTTTGGGAAGCCTGGGGAAGGCAGGGTATTATGCTTGAAGCATTGCTCCTTGCTCTGTTCACTTTTACACTCTACTGTGTGGACACAGTGGACAGGCAGAAGTTTTTGATAGGGCTTGTGTCACTAAGGTTTGAGACACTCAGCACATCGTGGTGTCAAGTTGTGTTTTGCCTTGCTGCAGCAAAGGATTGTTTTGTCCTTATATATAAGGCTTGGCAAGGAGGAGCTCTGATGCATTGTTTTCACTGGTGCTGAGAAAATAAGAAGAAAAGAAGTATTACAAGAAGCCTCAGGTGGGATTAGGGTCAGCTCTCCTAAGGGAAGTGATTATTTATTTTCACTTGAACCACAGTGGATATGACCTGGTGCCAAGAGATGCTGAGAATGGTCCCTTTGGGAGGACTGTCCCATGGCCTGGAATTGTATCAGCCACCATGGGTGGAGCAGGTGATGATGTGGGTACACAGCCCTTGCACAGGGAAAGGGACGCCCAGGGCAGCCTGGGTGATTCAGAGCATGGGGACCCTGTATCTTGCAGGTGGGGACATGAGCCCTGCTTTCCAGCAGGAATGGGGTAGAGATATGCATGTAAGGGCATATAGAGGCCAAACTGCCCATCTCACTGAGGAGCGATGAGAACACAGGGCAGGAGAGGTCAGTGCTGGTGTGGTGATTAGAAGGATGGCTGGTTGTCTTAATCTCTAGGATCCCTGTAGGGACACCTCCTTGCCTCTGCACAGTCCTTTACTGTGCCACAGAGATGTCTCCTGTGCTGGATTTGGTTGCTGCCAGCATCCTTGTTCCCTCTGTCTGTGCTGTCCCTGCTCCATGCACCCTTTCCCAGTGCCCATCAAGGCTGTGTGTGTCAGGAGGCAGTTTCTGTGGCTGCAGGTTGCAGTCTCCCCCAGCTCGCTGCGGGCTGTGGCAACCAGAGCTAGGAGGATAATGAGATCTTAATAGTCCAATTATATCCCATCGATTTACTCAGCACGTAATTGTTGGCGGCTGGGCCTGCCTGATGAGCCGCTCCACTCCGGCTGCCAGCGGGGAGGGCTGTGCCACCCCGCCCAGCCTGGGATGCTGCTCACAGCAACCAGCTGTTCCCCCTTGAACCCCTGTAGGAGTGCCTCCCTCCCCCACTTCCAGCTCACTGGCCCCCTCTTCCAGGAGGGGCAGTGACAGGAGTGACAGGCAGAGATCGGAGCCGGGATCCTGGTACCCTGCCCTGGTTGGGCATTCCAGCATTGCCTTGACCCCAGGCTGATGTCCCCCATACTGCCCTGGGGAGCAGAGGGGCTCTGCATCTCTGCCTGCCACTAAAACAGTGACAGAAGTGACTCCTGGTGGGTGGTAGTCCCTGCCAGCAGAGCAATGGTGGAGCCATTGTCCACGCAGCCTGCATTGGGCAGGGTGGTGCTACCAGAGATGTGCCCAGCTGGTCTCCTGGCAGCAGGAGTCAGCTCCTGAGCATCTACCTGCAGGTGTTCTTGCCACAGCAAGGCTTGGCAGGTGCATCTCTGCACTTGGCTTCTATTAATTTTCCTTTTGAGCTGGCTATGGCTGAGAGATGCATGGACTTCTAATTTGGAGGATTCACTCTTAGCTGTGATTTTAAGCTTGCCTTTGTGATTGTGTCAGTTGTCTCTTGTTCTAGCATTGTGAAAAGCAGTAAATAATGTTCCTTTCCCCCACACCATGCTGCTTTGTGCCCTGTCCCATTCCTCCCATTTCCCCTTCTGCCCCCTGCCAAAGTGCCTTTTCCAGAAACCCCACCATGTTTCTCCTGAGTGGCAGGGGCTCATGCTGAGCCCACCACACTACACTTTGGCCTGTTTGTAATCATGCATCAGCATCTTCCATCCCACCTTGTCCTGTGCAAACGCCCTCAGCCCCAGGGCTGGGGTTGCAGTGGGTGGCAGGCAGCAACAGGCAGTGGCAGGTAGCACACAGGCTGTGACCTTGGGGAGAGCACAGTGAGATGGGCTGGGGGCAGTGGGAGGTCTGTCTATCTCCCTTGGCCAGGATGGAGTGGTGCCAGCAGCTGGGCCAGTGGAGCCCATTAAAAATCAGTGTGACAATGCTGGGGGCACGCCACAGGAGCCTGAACCTGAGACAGGGCTGTGGGCTCCTGCTCAGACTGGCACTGGGGACTGGGGCAGGTGACACAGCGGACGAAATTCTGCCTTGTTGCCCTGGCATCCTGCTAATGCAGAGGAGGGGTGGCTGCTCCCCATCTCCAGCAAGCAGCTCCCTGAGGGACACCCCTCCTTGGGCACTGGGTCTTTGAAGCACTGGGGACTTGTGTGAATCAGTTCAAGTGGATTGTGTAGCCACATGTAGGATTGGGACATGTAGGTGACACTTCCCCCAGCACAGGGCTGCAGGTGCTGATGCTGACACAAACAGTGGGTGCATCAGCTCCTGCCCTGGAGTGGCAACAGGGAGCGCAGAACCCCTGGGAGACTCTGGGCCGTTCCTACTAATGCAAGTGCTGATTAGTCTATTGATTTTTTGTAATGCAGGAGTCTTACTGTCCCTTCAGCTCACCCCTTGTCACCTGTCAGGCAGTGAAGGTGGTGGTGTGAACAGCTGTCAGCCCTGTCTCTGCTCATCCCTCTGCCCTGGACAGGCTGTGCGGGGACAGACAGCATGTGCAGGGTGAGCTGAGACACACCGGGTTACTTAATAGCTGCTGGTGCCAAAGTCCTTGCTGGGGAAATGCTGTTTGTGCTCTGGCACAGCTGCCTCAGGCATGGCACCACTGAGGTGAGGCTGGGATCCAGGGAGCACTTGCTCCAGCATGAAACGCGATGCTCTGCAGGGCTGGTGGCTTTGGTTGCCTTGTCTGCTCGGGGCTTGGTGGATGGTTGCTGCGGCTGAGCTGGTGCCTGCAGTGATTGGTGTCAGCACTGGTGGAGCGGCGCTGCTGCAGCAGTGCCTGGCGTGTGAGCCAGGGGCATGCAGTGTCGTGCGTTTTCATTGTGGGAGCTGTGGGCTGGCAGAGGCTGAAGCCCTCATAATGAGTTTCCAACATGGATGCTGGGGAGGAAACAAGATAAAGAGAGGAGCAGCCCCCTGCACTTCACCTGCATGGAGTCGGCTCTGGTCCCGGGCATGCTGGCAATGCCAGGGTGGAAAGTCACTCCCCTGGTACAGTGTGGCCCGCTGCCCTCGCCGTTGTGCCTGGGACATGACACGGGCTGCAGCCTTGGCCCGGACAAGGTGCCCGCGTGGCTGCTGCCACCGGCAGGCTGGACCTGTGCAGCAGCAGCGGAGCCAGCCCAGCG
>NW_005054300.1:5986754-5996348 GCF_000277835.1 Geospiza fortis | reverse complement strand
CCGCCGAGGCCCTGCCAGCCCCGCGGGGCCGCGGCCGCGCCTGGCTCCTCGCCGAGGCTCCCCGGGAACCGCCGCGGTGCGATGGGGCTCTGGCTGCCGGGAGAAGCAGCCCTGGGACACCTCCTGCCTCGCTAGGGATACCGCGAGTATCCGACAGCCGTCACACAACAATGGGGCGGGGCAGCCGGGTGTAGGATGCGAGCAGAGAAGCTCCTGAAATCGCGATCCCTGACCACCGCCATCCCTCTCACTGCCCGACCAGGGAGGAGTTGTGTGGATATAGTCTGGCCATGGGGCTTTTGGAGGACTTGGAAGAAAAGTGGGTACCTGCCTTCTCGCCGTCACACAGCTGTGGGTTGGAGCTGGCTGCTGCTGTTGTACAGGCATTTGCTGGGTCAGAAATCCATGTGGGAGATGAGTGTAGTGACAGAGATGTCCTCCATCACCTCCTCACCCCCTGTTATACTTTCCCTTTGCCCCCCTGGGACTACCAGAGCTCTCTGTACCTTGTGGTGTGCAAGGACAAGCACTGTGAATGGGCTGGCTGTTTGGTAAATACCTGGATTCAACAGCCAGGAACTCTTAAACTTGGAGCTTGAGGACAATACCTGAAAGTGAAACCAGAAGAGGCAGTGACAACTCCCCCCTCCTCTGCCTTTGCCCATCCATTAGCTGGTCCCCAGCAGGGCTGTCAGACCTGCCAGTGCCCATGGGCAGGGCTGCAAGCTGGCACTCCACGTGCCATGGCAGTGACACTTTTGTATTCAGCAGGGCATGAGGTGGCACGGATGCAGCCACCGTGGGTGCTGCGAGTGGCACGGCAGAGTGAGGAGAAGCCGTGCCATCTGCTGTTTCTTCTGCGCCAAAGTGTAAAGCAAACATAGCTGGGAGCTATGAAACACCAGGAGGGAAGGGGCCGTGCCTTGTTCCAACGCCGGGGGCCGGGGCCGAGGATTCCACAGGCAAAGCATGTGTTTGTCTTGGTGTTGTCAGCTGTGTCATTGTGCAATGTAGTTTATGCCCGGTGCTGGGGCCTTGCTGAAACCCTCCCATCCAGCGTCTGTCCCTCTTGGCTTCGGTACCCCCCACGGCAGCACTTCATCGGGGACTGTCACAAAAAGCTGTGAAGGGGAGAAGCCTCGCAAAGTCAGTTGCAACCTTCTAGCAGCATTTCCCTCGCAAGCTGCAAATGAGCAGCTTGGAGACAGACGCTTGGGTTTGCTCCCTGGGCGCACTGGGACTCCCATGTGCTCCAAGCAGAGAAATGGGAGCGAGCTTTCCATGGGGGAGCCAGACAAGTCACAGATAGGGCCTGCACCCCTGGGAGAGGGGTGCAGAGCACTGAAGCGTGGTCCTCACCTCTGTGAGGGTTTAATGCTGGAGGACAGGCAGCTGCCAAGAAGGAACGTGATGCACTGAGTGCTTTGCTAGAAAGAGTGATGAACTGCACCTGGAGGGTTCATAGAATCATAGTATGGTTTGGGTTGGAAGAGAACTTGAAGATCATCTAGTTCAAACCCTTGGCCATGGGCAGGGATGGCACCCACTGAATAAGGTTGCTCAGTGCCCCATCCAGCCTAGCCTTCAACACTTCCAGGGATGAGGTGTCCACAAGTTCTTTGGACAACCTGTTCCAGTGGCTTGCTATCCTCACAGTAAAGAATTTCTTCCTTACATCTAATTTAAAACTCTGCTCTTTGAGTTTAAAACTGTTCCCCCTATCACTGTCTGCCTATGTAAAAAAATTGGTATCTTTTCCTAAGAGTTTTCTAAGGGATTCCTTGTGGGAGCTAAAAGAGAAAAGAGGAATTGGTGCAATGCTGTCTTTTTCTGAAAAGTCAGTGCAATTCCTGGGGATCCCCAGACTCATCACATCCCCAGCATAGTATGAGGAGATGTTTGTATTTGAAGGAGTGCTGGGCAATTGGAGGCTGCTGCAGGTGTCGGGTCCTTTCCCTTTGGAGAGGGTGAGGGGACCCTGATCCCCCTGGGCGGGTCGGGCGGAGTCTGGGAACAGCCGGCGCAGTCGGGGCAGGCGGCGCAGGCAGCACGAACAGCAGGGCAGCCTGGCAGTGCCGCCACGTGGGTTGCTGCGAAACTGCGCCTGCTGCTCGCAGAGGAGCTGGGCTTGTCCTTCTCCAGAAGCCTGGGCACTTCCTGGGGCAGCATCTCCCCTCCACTGCCCCGGCAGTGATGCTTTGCCAGCCGAGTTTGGTTTCCCAGGAATGACCCAGAGTGATGCACAAGCTGTGCGGAGGACAGGGGCTGGTGCATCGCACTGGACTGTATAGCATCTCCTTGGTGGTCAGGCATCCCACTGGAGGGCTAGGCAAGCCCACTGTCCTTTTGTTTTCCTTTTCCTCGTGCAGCTATGCAAGTAATGCTGGTGCTTCCCTCTGGGAACATTTTCTCATTGTGTTAGTGAACTTTCAGCTGGGGTGGAGCCCCAATTTGGAGACCTCCTGGTGTTTTGCAAGCAGCTTGTGCCCATTTGTTGAGCCCACTTTTTTGAGGAAATGAGGGCATGGGGAGGAACGTGGATGCTGTGCCTCCATCCTGACCCGGTCCAGCTGTGGGGTATCAACAGCAAAAAGGCTTTGTTATGTTGAAGCAGAGCTGGTGAGCACTATGTGTGAAGTGCTGACATCTCTGGACACCTAAACCACCTCTTGGGGCTGGGGTGGGGCTGTCTGTGTGGCCTGTGTAATTCTGGGGACATTTAATCTGTGTGGGATACCCTGGTCCTCCTTCTCACTCATCCATGGACTTGCATAGGGAAAATGCTATGTTGTGCCTCAGTTTACCTCTGCCAGGAAGGAGATGGGAACTTGACCTCCTGCCCCAGGGGTGGCTGGAGCAGGGCTGTGCTTGCACCCCAGGATGGGAACAGGCAATGCAATTGCCAGCCAAGTTTGGAGGAGCTGCTGACTATTAAGGTGGGAGAGGGAATGGCTGTTTGGGAGCCATGGAGAATAAATAAAACAATCAGGTCTTCCCACAGCTGAGTCAGTTTACCCAGACCCTGCTTGCAGTGAGATTTGTGGTCTTCATGGTCTTTAAAAGCCAGCCCAGGCATGATAGGGGATCTGACCTGCTGTCAGCCCTGCAACACAGAGCCCTTGCTGGCTTGGCATGCCCTGGCATTACAGAGCAGGTGATTACACAGACAGTACCCTGCAGTGATGAAGTAAATAATGACCCGATTATTTGTGCCCTCTGAAGTGCAGGTCACGCTCCATGGGAATGCCTCCTGGAGCCACTAAGTGTAATTACCAGTTAATCAGCAGGGACCTGTAATTATAGCAGAGAGCATTTAAGTACGGAAGGTTTTCCCGGAGCTGTGCCAGTCAGCTCTGCTTGTCAGAGCCAGGGACTGCAGTGCCCAGGGAGCCCCAGTCACTTTGAGCTACCGTGGATGGAACCATACTTGCTTCAGAACAGCCAGCAGAACAGTGGTCAGCCAAGGACCTGAAGCCAAATCAGTTTGTCAGAGTCCCTGAGGGATCACTGACTGCCGGGGCATGCCCCACGGGATGCCCTGCTCCCAGGGGACATCACACTTTGCAGGCACTGCCCATTTGCCTTCCTGCCTCTTTCTTCTGCAGGGACCTGAGTGAGAACTTCATCCAGGCCATCCCCAGGAAAGCATTCCGTGGGGCCACCGACCTCAAGAACCTGTGAGTCCTGGCAGTGTTGGGCATGAGGGAGTTTGGGGTCAGGTCCAGTGGCAGCAGGCAGCAGAAGTGATCAGGAGCCCTGATTGCTCTCTGCCTAGGCTATCCCAACAATTCTCCCTTTTTTCCCTTTCTCCTGCAGGCAACTGGACAAGAACCAGATCAGCTGCATCGAGGATGGGGCTTTCCGTGCCCTGCGGGGGCTGGAGGTCCTGTAAGTGACTGGGGACAAGGCTGGAGCCTCCAGTCTGCAACCCCATGCAGGATGAGGGTGTCCTTGAGTGTCCCCCCTCACTGAGGTGCTGCAGGGACATCCCCAGCATGCCATTTCTCCCTGGGCATGAGCAGGGGCTCACCAGGGTTCTGGTACTAGTGCTGCAGAGCTGTGCTCCTGAGCTTGATCCTGCCCCTGAGGGCCACCTGGGTGCCACTGGCTGTGGAGAGGAGATGCCTGGGAGGGACAGCAAGTCCTGTGGGGTGCTTGGGCTGTCCCCAGCCTGTAGTTCTCCATCCATTCACTCTGTGCTAGGTTGCTCCCAGGGATTAGTGCCACCTAGACCATCTCAGTGCCTATTTACAGCCTGTCTTCCCTGACCTTCTTTGCCTGTTTGCCCTTCTTTGTCTTCCTGCAGGACCCTGAATAACAACAATATCACTTCAATTCCTGTCTCCAGCTTCAACCACATGCCCAAGTTGCGGACGTTGTGAGTGCCAGGGCCATGGTGGTGGTGGGAGTGGCCTCCTAGGCTAGAGTGGGATGTCCCCAGCTCTGCTGCTGGTGCTGGTGGCCCAATAGTGCTGGGACAGCACCATGGTGAGGGAACAGAAGGGACACCCCTGCAGAGCATCCCCATGTACTGCCAAGCAAGGTGGCCTTGAAATTGTCACAGATGCTCTTCAGCCCCTCTGTATCTCCCTCTGAATCCCCCCAGCCTTTGGGATGAGCCAGGCTGGGGCATCCAGAGGGCAGAGGGGTGGGCAGGAGCTGTCCTGTGGCTGCTGACTGCTCCATCCATCCTCCTGCAGCCGCCTGCACTCCAACCATCTCTTCTGTGACTGCCACCTGGCCTGGCTGTCACAGTGGCTGCGCCAGCGCCCCACCATCGGGCTCTTCACCCAGTGTGCTGCTCCTGCCCAGCTTCGTGGCCTCAACGTGGCTGAGATCCAAAAGAACGAGTTCAGCTGCTCTGGTGAGGGAGCAGAGGAGGTGGTGGGTGCCAGGGCAGGGACGTGGGTCAGGGGGACCAGGCTTGTGCCACCAATGCAGCCCATCTCCACTCCCTGCCATGTGCCCCAGCTCAGAGCCTCAGAACCCGTGCTGTGGGTTCATCTCAGGTCAGCACAGTCCTTGGTGAGGGGACAGTGCCACCCTATCAGCGTGACAGTACATCAGTCTGTGTCTTTGGAGCTTTTGCATGGGGTTGGGGTGCACCAAGATCTTATGCACCCACTCAGCCATGAAGTGTCCCTGCATGCTGAACTGTCACCAGGGTCCCTTCTTCAGGCTGCTGCCACATGCTGGCCTGGCTCAGCTCTTTGCAATTGCAATGCTGGCTGCTTTCCTGGCAGGACAAACGGACTCAGCACATGCCCAGCTCTGCAGCTTGTCCTCCGGCTCCTGCCCGGCCATGTGCGCTTGCAGCAATGGCATTGTGGACTGTCGGGGCAAGGGGCTGACGGCCATCCCCGCCAACCTGCCCGAGACCATGACAGAGATGTGAGTATGGCCCCACACCATCACCACTGGGCTCTGGGTGGCTCCAGGCACTGGGAACACAGGAGCAAGCCCTGCAGCTTAGCCATTCCGTAGGGTAGCAAGCCTTCCTTGCCCTTCCCTCCCTCTGCCCAGATTTAGCCCTGGATTTAGCTGCATTAAAAATGTAAATAGAGAAATAATCTCCTTAGAGGAATCCAATTATGGTGCAGAGCCCCTGCTGGGACAGTGCACAAAGCATGTGGGAGGCAGCAGGCACCCCCAAACCCGAGGTGCTGGGGGGAAGAGGTGCTTCCTCCACCCCAGCCACCATGGTTCCCCACCCATGGTACCTCTCCCTGATGGAGAAAGCCCCAGCCACAGGATGCAATTTGTCTCTGGGCAGAATATTTCTGCTCCTGTGGGGTAACTTACTGCAGCCTTAGGGGTCCTGCAGGCCCAGCTCTGTCAGTGGGGTTCTGGAGTTTGGCAAGCCCTAGAGCCCTCATCTCCCCCTATTCGCTTTGCAGACGCCTGGAACTCAACGGCATCAAGTCCATCCCCCCAGGAGCCTTCTCACCCTACAAGAAGCTGCGGAGGATGTAAGTGTACAGCCTCTGCCATCTCACCCTGAACCCCAACACCCTTCACCCTGCTGGCCACTGCTGAGAGCTGACAGACGTGGGACACCTGCTGTGACACGGGTGCCCCATATGGCAGCACTGGGAGGGGGTCTTGGACAACCCCAGCTCTGTATATTGGGTTTTGGGGGTGGTCCCCTGGAACTAGCAGAAGGATGAGGACATGGGACAAGAGAAGAGGGGACCAGGCCACCTTCTCCCTTTGGGTTTCAGAGACCTGAGCAACAACCAGATCTCGGAGATCGCCCCTGACGCCTTCCAGGGGCTGCGCTCACTGAACTCCCTGTAAGTGCCTACACTGGTGTGGGTGGGATGGGGCGGATGCTGTACCCCTTAACCATGGCCCACACCACTCCCTCCATCTCTCTCACACCAGCCTTTCTTTCCCAGGGTGCTGTATGGCAACAAGATCACGGACCTCCCTAAGGGTGTCTTTGGAGGACTTTTTGCCCTGCAGCTGCTGTAAGACATCAATGGCTGTGTGGGATGCTTTTCAGGGACAGAGGGAAGCGGGATTGAGGTCCTAGCACCCGTGGTGCAGTGAAGGGGTATCCCCAGACTCACATCCCTGCCTCCCTGCCAGGCTTCTCAATGCCAACAAGATCAACTGTGTTCGGGCTGATGCCTTCCAGGATCTGCAGAACCTCTCACTGCTCTCTCTGTATGACAACAAGATCCAGAGCCTGGCCAAAGGCACATTCACCTCGCTGCGGGCCATCCAGACTCTGTGAGTGTCCACTCCAGCTCCCGTGGCTGGGCAGGAGAGCCTCCGGGGGAAAAGCATCTCCAGGGCTGGAGCTGCTGATCACCCGCTGCTCCTGGCAGGGTGTCACCCGCTGTCCCTGGCAGTGTGTCACCTGCTGTCCCTGGCACAGGCACCTGGCCCAGAACCCTTTCATCTGTGACTGCAACCTGAAGTGGCTGGCAGATTTCCTGCGTGCCAACCCCGTGGAGACCAGTGGAGCCCGCTGTGCCAGCCCCCGGCGCTTGGCCAACAAGCGCATCGGCCAGATCAAGAGCAAGAAGTTTCGCTGCTCGGGTGAGAGCTGTCCCCAGCCCTGTCACAGCCTGGTGTCTGGGTGCTCAGAGGGCTGATGAGCTTTTTTTTTCCGCAGCCAAGGAGCAGTATTTCATCCCAGGTGAGCAGAGGAGCCGCACACATGTGCTTGGGTGTGTGCTCCCTTTCAGCCAGGCTGCCTGTGGGGATGTTGTGCCAAACCCCCGTGGTCTGGCTCAGCAGAACCACTCTTCATTTCCCACATGCTGGCTACCAGGATGTGTTGTAGCATCTCCCATCCTGCCGTTACCTGGATGGGCCCAGAAGTGTCCCCAAGGTCCAGTTTTGTTTGCGGGAGGGTGGTGGGCAGGGCAGTGCCCCTTGTACCCAGGAAAAATATTCTTGTAGATAAGCTGCTTTGGGCATGGGGAAAGCTAATATTTGCACAAGGGCTGGAATGAGGGGAGCTAGGGAAGAAAATGAGACCAGGTAGGCATATGGGAGGATCAGAGGGAGAGTGGGGAGGTACGGTCCCCTGTGCCTCTGCCTGTGGGAACCCACACTGCCTTCACCATCACATAGGGACAGAGGATTACCAGCTGAACAGTGAATGCAACAGTGACGTGATCTGCCCCCCAAAATGCCGCTGTGAATCTGGTGTGGTCGAGTGCTCCAACTTGAAACTCACCAAGATTCCAGATCGCATCCCCCAGTCCACAGCTGAGCTGTAAGAGTCTCCTCTCTCACTCTGCTTTCCTTCCTGCAGCAGGCACCCTGCTGGCACTGGGGTTTGGCTCAGGGTTTGGGCTGTACCAGGTACTTTGCAGGCATCTCCTGAGCTCTTTTCCCTGCTGCCCACTCTAGGCGCCTGAACAACAATGAGATCTCCATCCTGGAGGCCACTGGCATTTTCAAGAAACTCCCACATCTGAAGAAAATGTGAGTATTGGGCAGGCACAGCTATGTCAGGAGTGCTGAGGGCTGGGAAGGCACATGGGGGTCCTGGTGCCAGGGCAGACTGAGGTGTGAGATGGAGGGCATGTCCCAGCCTGAGGGTCCTCTGAAGCACTGGCATCACGGGGTGCTTAGTGGGATCTGGGGGAGGCAGAGTTCAGGATCAGGTCAGGGTAGAGTCCTCATCCCAGCCTGCTCTTCCCTCTTCACAGCAACCTGAGCAACAACAAGGTGTCAGAGATCGAGGATGGGGCATTTGAGGGGGCATCCTCTGTCAGTGAGCTGCACCTCACTGTCAACCAGCTGGAGTCTGTGCGCAGCGGCATGTTCAGGGGCCTGGATGGGCTGAGGACACTGTGAGTCCCTTCTCCTCCATGAGCACCCAGATGGGGACGTCCTTACTCCTTGCCTCCTTGCAGGGCCAGCCCAGGATGCCTTGCCCACCAGCTGGCTGCATCCAGTGCTGGGTGGGGCAGGTTTTTGCTGCTCAGGGACTTGCTCAGGCTCATTCTGCTGCCCAGCACTGAGGTGGGCACAGCCTGAGCACTGCTAAGGTGGGTTTCCCCCGTGGTGCCTGCCTGTGTTGTAGGTGCCCTTGTTCTGTTCCCTCTGCAGGATGCTGAGGAACAACCGCATCAGCTGCATCCACAATGACAGCTTCACAGGGCTGCGCAACGTCCGCCTGCTCTCCCTGTACGACAACCAGATCAGCACAATTGCTCCGGGCGCCTTTGACACGCTGCAGTCCCTCTCCACACTGTATGCCATGGGCCTGGGGGGATGCTCCCAGCCTGTGCACGTTGCTGCAGGTCCCCTTGCCTGGTGGTTGTTCAGGTGCTGCCCTTGTGCTCTCTCCTGTGTGCAGGAACCTGCTCGCCAACCCCTTCAACTGCAACTGCCAGCTGGCCTGGCTGGGGGACTGGCTGCGCAAGAGGAAGATCGTGACAGGGAACCCTCGGTGCCAAAACCCTGACTTCCTCCGGCAGATCCCGCTCCAGGATGTGGCTTTCCCTGACTTCAGGTGTGAGGAAGGTAACTCATGGGCCCTGCAATGGCAAGGATGAGGGGGGACGAGGTTGCTCCTCCCAGGATGACACCATGCTCCTTGTCCCAGCACCTCCTTGCTGCCAGGATGCGCCTGTAGCAAGGCGGTCACTCAGGGGGCCCCATGAATCCCCTTCCCTAATGATACAAAAGTTTCCCTTCCTGATACTCAGCCCTTGGGCACTCAGATATCCACCCTGAAGCCAGAAGAGGAGTTTGCACCCACTGCACCTTGGGGCTTTTATATGTCAATGGGTCCATGCTGGCAAACAATGTGCCCTGGGTGCTGACAGGAGCAGAGGTGTAGGCAAAGCCCACTGGAGTTCATCCTGCTCCTTCCCTTCTCAGCCTTGCACATGCACCGGAGCTGGCAGTGGGCGGATGGAGCAGACAGGGAGTGTGCGTGGGGAGAAAAACCTCTTTTTATTTTTTTTTTTTTTAATTTTAGAACAGCTTTTGAGCCCTCTGGAAAATATTTACAAACAAACCATCCTTTCTTCTGCTTTCCCTCCTCCACCCCGTCAAAGACTGAAGGGTTGCATCCTGCGCCTTTCCTAGCAGTGCGAGATAGCATACGGTTGTCCCAGGAAT
>NW_005054300.1:5979472-5986738 GCF_000277835.1 Geospiza fortis | reverse complement strand
CAGCTTCATGGCAGGGAAGGGGAGCAATGCCAGCTGCTCTGGCTGCTCAGCATAGACTCCATCTAACCTATGTCTGGATGGACATAGATGGGTGAAGGAGGATGTTTCAGGAGAATTTGCAGGGCTCAGCCCCTTCTTCTGTGCCCTAATGTGTGTTGTCCCTGTGACTGCATTTTGCATGAAAATGGTGAAAATTAAAGCAGCCTTGAGCTGACTGGTTGTATCCATACCAGTGGGGCAGGTGATTTCTGGGTGCAGGAGCAATTCCTGTACTGCTAATTCCTGACTGATATTGCCTCTAACACCCTGCTTTGGGGGCGGAGGAGGATGGTTGGCATGGGAGGGGAGCCATCCTAGACTGGTACAAGGCTTTGAATCTGGCCTCACACAGTACCCAAGGGTTGGACCCTGGTGACTTGGACCCTGGCTTTCCATGCCTGGTGCAGGTAAAGAGGAGACCACCTGCATCCCCCGGCCACAGTGCCCGCAGGAGTGCACTTGCCTCGACACGGTTGTCCGCTGCAGCAACAAGCACCTCAAGGCCCTGCCCAAGGGGATCCCCAAGAATGTCACAGAGCTGTGAGTAGTGGGCAAGTACCCAAGCTCTCCCTCTAACCCTCCATCAACTTTACAGCTCTGGGCGAGGGGCCTCTGCTGTGGGGTTGCTGGGCAGAGATTGCTGGGCTCCTCCCCACACCCCCATCCTGGCCTGGTAGTGGGGGTAGGACCCCACCCATCCACGGTATCCTGGTCCAGCCCCAGCACCAGCAAGTGGCTCAGCAAGAGTTTCTCTGATGATTTGGGGCAATCAAGGGTATTGTGCAAGAGGTGTTGTCCCTCAGCAGCCGAGACCCTTGTCTTTGGCCCTTGGGAGGGGACAGTGAGGGACAACCCCCCGCTGCAGCTGTGATCCCCATGCAGGCACGAATCCCAGATGTGCATGCCAGAGCTGGATGTGCAGGCTCTGTGATGCCCATCACTGCAAAAGGGGCTCTGTCCCCATGTGGGATGAGGGATGGCACCAAGTCCTGCGTGCAGGGGGTGCAGGCACTGGTTGGGCACACATACATATGCACAGCACCCCGGCAGCCCCCTCCGCTGTCTTGCACACTCCTCCTCCTCCTCTCTCACGTTCTCACACATGCCTTGGGAGCGTTACAGCCTCCCACGCTCCCATCGCATGTGTAAACATGGCACTGGCTGTGCTTGCACACGTGGGCTGCTGGGAGAGTGTCCCCAGGGACATGCCTGCAAACTCATGTGTGCTCGTGCACTCACACACCAGCTCCCCTGCCAGCCCAGGAGTCCCCTGAGAGCCCCTTGGGCCCTGGGTGTAGGAGGGAGGTGATGCTGGAGGTGCTTCTTGCAGCCTGAAGTCTGTGGTGGTGCACAGGAGAAAGAGGGGGAAGAGGGAGGGATCTCCTGCTTCTCAGTCACCCCAAGGTGCTTTTGTTCTCCCTTGCAGCTACCTGGATGGAAACCAGTTCACTCAGGTCCCGGGGCAGCTCTCCACCTTCAAGTATCTGCAGCTTGTGTAAGTAGCCAGGAGCAGGAGCCTGGGCAGCTGGAGGCACTGCTGGAACTTGTGGGTGAGGGCAGGGGCTGTCTCCATGGTGTGTGATCCTGAGGAGGTGCCTGGCAGTGTGTGGGGACCCTTGGCATCCCTCTGTGTCCCCCCTCTGCTCTGGAACACAACTGACTTGCAGTGATGCTCAGCCCCTGGCTGCTCACCACCTGGTGCCAGGCATGGAACAGAGAGGGGACAAGTGGCATTGCTGCCATCACCCTGTGTGACAGCCCTGCTGCTCCGTTGGAGGCTGTGCTATGCTGCTGCTTGCACCCCATTGCAGCTGAGCAGGCTGGGGAGCAGTAAGAGGGTGTAGGGCCCAGCTGGCTCCAAGCCCTGTGGTTTCTGTTTTGCAGCGATCTGAGCAACAACAAGATCAGCTCCCTGAGCAACTCCTCCTTCACCAACATGAGCCAGCTCACCACCCTGTAAGTGAGGTCCTGCAGTGCCACACGGGGCTGCAGCCCAGCTGAGCTGGGCAGGCTGTTTTAGGGGACCGTGAAGACTGGGGAGTGCTGGGGACACCAGGGTCTCCTTCACCCTCTGCCTGGGTGAAGCTGTGCTTTGAGATGGAGCTCAGCAGGGGCAGTGTGTAGCCCAGGGTGGGTTTCTTACACCACACACGGCTGTGCTGCCTGCTTCCCTCCTGCAGGATCCTCAGCTACAACTCCCTGCAGTGCATCCCTCCGCTGGCCTTCGAGGGCCTCCGCTCCCTGCGGCTGCTGTAAGTACCTGCCCTAAGTACAGCCCTGCTGGGCCCTTCCCTGCTGCTGCCCATGTCCCCGTGTCCCCTGTGCCCACCTGGAGCTGGGTGCATGCAAGTGGGCAGGGGCAGCACAAGAAGGTTCATCTGCTCTCAGAGCAGATGGTGCATTTGCAACAGTGACAATGTGGTGGGGTTCAGTTCTGCTGGACCTGTGGGGTGGGCCACAGTACTTGCTGCCCACCTTGGAGCCCTGGGCATTGCAGGACCTTCTGTTCTCTGCAGGTCTCTCCATGGCAACGATATTTCCAGTCTCCCTGAGGGCATCTTTGCAGATGTCACCTCCCTGTCCCACCTGTGAGTATCTCCTCTCACTCCTCAGGGCTTAGGGCTGGATGCAGGCTCCACAGACCTTTAAAAACTACAGGGCTGAGCTTGGCTTCCCTGGGGGGTGAGCTGCCTTCTGCCCTCTTCTCTGGGCTGGTACCTGCGACATGATTTGTTGGATAGTGCTGTGACCTGCTGCCCATGCTCAGATCCAGGTGTGCAGCTGAGTCTCCCAGTGCTGCTGGGATGTCCCTGTGATCTTAGGTGGATGTGATGTGGGATCCTTCCCCAACCCACGAGATCTCTGGGGTCCCCCAAAATGTAGGTAAAGCCATGCAAAGTAGTGTCACAGCTGTGGGTTGGCAGGGGCTGCTCTGACACACAGCAGTGTGTTGTTAGCATCAAGTATCCTCCTGCCAGGGGTGGTGTTTCAGCCTCTCTTTGAGTGGGCCTGCACCCCAGGAGCTCTGCCCTGTACCCACCACCCAGGGAGCAATGCTTTCCCAGAGCAGTTCCTTGCTTTCCCTCAGTGTTGTCTGCACAAGCTCTGGCCATGACCCATTGCTCATTCCCACCAGCCCACTCCTGTGTCTCTGTCCTGCCGGCTTGTGCAGCAGAGCCCTGGCTGGCCCTGCAGCTCCCTGCAGGTCCTGTTGTTTCTGCAGGGCCTCAGGGTGCTTTGCCCAGTTTGCTGGCCCCAGGCAGCTTTGCCTGTGTCCTGGAGAGGGACTGCCAAGAATGTCTGTGTGGGCAATAGAGAGCCCCAGGGCAGAGCACGGAGCACTGCATGGGCTGTGGGTCTGGCAGCAGGGTGGTCTAACTGGACAGCATTGTGAGGCTGTGTGTGTCCCAGTCCTCCCATTGTGGGCAGCACTTCTGGTGGGTCCAGAAGTGGAGGAATGCTGGTTTGCCAAGCATGTGGCATCCTGGCCCAGGGACCGAGTTGTGCCCAGTTCCCTCTGTGTGGCAGCAGGTGCAATTTTGCCCCTCTCCTCGTGCAGAGCCATCGGGGCCAACCCCCTGTACTGCAGCTGCAACCTGCGCTGGCTCTCCAGCTGGGTCAAGACGGGCTACAAGGAGCCAGGCATTGCCCGCTGCGCTGGGCCCCCCGACATGGAAGGGAAGCTGCTGCTCACCACCCCTGCCAAGAAATTTGAGTGCCAAGGTGAGAGGTGCCCATGCTGTCTATCCATACCCTCCCATGGGCACCCAGCAGAGCAATACTTTGTGAGTCTGGGTGGTTCCAGGATTTCGTCTGTTGAGTTGCCTTGTGGAGGAGGGGGACCAGGTTGCTTCCATCCTCTTACCTGACTGGTGGCACTTCCCTGGTGACTGAGCAAACCTGTGGCTGTCCCATTGCCTGGTGCAAAGCCTCTTGGACAGGCTCTGCTCCCAGCAACACCAGAGGCTCTGCCCCGCTACTGGTGTCCACAAAAGGACATGTTCTGATCACTCCTCACACTGATGGTCATCTCTGTGCCTCCCCTCCTACAGGCCCACCTGCCCTGAGTGTCCAGGCCAAGTGCAACCCCTGCCTCTCCAGCCCCTGTCAGAACCAGGGCACCTGCCACAACGACCCCCTTGGCTCCTACCGCTGCGCCTGTCCCAGTGGCTACAAGGTACCCTGCTCCCAGGGTCCCCAGAGCAGGGGAACATGTCCCTGCAGAGGGCAGGGGAGCAGGGCCTCTGCCATGCCCCTGGGGCTAGCTCCTGTGGGCCCACCTACCCTCCCTGTGTGCCACAGCACCCTGCTGAGCAGGATGGGCAGAGCTGGGCAGCTGCTGTGGCACCGCCTCACTCCCACCTTTCCCTCCTTCCCCAGGGCCGCGACTGCGAGGTGGCACTCGGTGGCTGCTCCTCCAACCCCTGTGCCAACGGGGGGACCTGCCAGCCTCAGGAGGGGGAAGGAGCTGGGTTCAGGTGAGTGCTGGACAGGAATCCGTGAAAGCTGGGGGTTTGGGCAGTAGCATGGGATCCTGGCCTTGCATGCAGAGAAGTTCTGATCATTCCTTCGCCTCCTGCATGCTCCCTTGGGCATCTAGCTGGGATACTGCACTTGCATGGGAGCTCCAGCTCGTGTTGTCTGACTCCACCTTCCCATGCCTCCCAGCCCAGAAGTCTCCTAGGTGGAGGTCAGCAGGGGAGAGGAGAGTACCATCACCACAGAAGGCAGGGGGAGGTAGAGGGGTTTGGGACTGGGACTGGTTGCTGTGGTCCAGGAGTCACTGCTGCTCCCTGTGGGGCTGCCTTACCCTCACACAACCCTCACTGCTCTGAATGCTTTAGGCCATTCTGGGAATCAGGCTGCAATTAGGAGCTGAAAATAGTTGGCAGGCTGGGGGTGAGGAGCTGGGCTGTGCAGCCCCTCCCTGTGCTGAGAGGCCTCACAGCCTGTTGTCGTGGCAACACAGCATCCTCAGGCAGGCCGTGCTGCCACCCACCCCTGTGCCCAGTATTTGACAGGAGGACACCAAACCCAGATCTTTGCCAAGGTCCTGTGCTGGTTGTTTTGGGGCAGCCACCCCAAAATGTTCTGTTTCATTTTCCTCCTTGACACTGCCCTGGCCCCGTGGCAGGGGGCTGTGCCCAGTGGGCTTCGAGGGCCCGAGCTGCCACACCACCAGCGACCCCTGCAAGGAGCACAGCTGTGAGAATGGGGGCTCTTGTGTGCCCAGTGCCACCAACTACACCTGCCTTTGTCCTGCCCACTACACAGGTACCTGGAATGGGGGCTAGCCGTCCCCAAATGGCACAGACCTGGTATGGGAATGTGCCCAGTGCTTCTACCCACCCATAAGGGCTGAATAGCTCCTCTGCCTGCTGCCTCAATGCCCATTGCCATGGGCTCTGGCTGGGTTCAGCTGTCCTGAGTTTGGGTACACCCAGCTGAACCCCCACACCCTGGCATGGATGCCCTCAGTGCCTGGCTCAGGCAGGAGCTGCCTCCAGAGGAGGAGGACCCTGTGCCTGTGGGGTGAAAGCTGTGGGCTTGGCAGCTCCTTGTCTTGAGCTGAGTCCTCCAGGGGTCCCCTCTGCCCCATGGGGACTGGGGCTGCTCCTCTGGTCCTGGAGCTGCTGGGCACCCCCTCTTCTGCCTTGCAGGGGAATTCTGTGAGCAGCCACCCAATTTCTGCTCAGATGAGCTCAACCCCTGCCAACATGACTCCACCTGCATCTCCACCAGCCAGGGGCCCAGGTGAGCCCCCTCCTCTCCAAACCACTTTTCCTGGCTTGTCTGGGGGTGGGTAGATTTGCTTTTTGGGGACTGCAGTGAGGGGGCATGGGGAGGAGGGGTTACAAGGGGAGGAGCAGGCACCCACTGGTGCAAGGGGGAAGGAGAGGGCAGCCTTGAGCCCCCTGCCTGCCCCAGGTGTGAGTGTGCACCCGGCTATGTGGGGAGCAACTGCAGTGAGGACTTCGACGACTGCCAGGACCACCGGTGCCAGAACAACGCCCAGTGCCTGGATGAGGTGAATGGCTACTCCTGCCTCTGCACCGAGGGCTACAGGTACCACCAGGAACACCTGGGACACCTGGGGTACTGGGGATGGTTATTTGTCACTGTGCGGAAGGGACAAGTCCTGGATACCAAGTCCACCCATCCACCCATCCACCCATCCACCCATCCACCCATCCACCCATCCACCCATCCACCCATCCTCAGTGTGAGAGGAAGGAGTGAGGCTGGGAGTGTGTGTCTCTGGGGGTGGAGGCTGGGGGGAGCCAGCACCATTAAGAGGGACCCCAGGGCACAGCTCAGCACCCAGGCATCCCTCTGATGCCAGTGTCTGGGACCCCAGATCAGGGGTGTGCTGTCAGAGCCCTGTGGGGCATTGGACAGGGTGTAGGGCTCTTTCCCAGCCCCCAGCCCAGCAGCACCCTTGGCCCCACAGTGGCCAGCTCTGCGAGATGCCGCCCCACACCGCTGGCCAGCCTGGCCTCTGTGAGCGAGCTGAATGCCAGAACGGGGCCCCGTGTGTGGAGCGGGGTGCCCGTGCCCTGTGCCAGTGCCTGCCTGGCTTTGGTGGCCCCAAATGTGAGAAGCTGCTGAGCGTCAACTTTGTGGACCGTGACACGTACCTGCAGTTCACTGACCTGCAAGACTGGCCCCGGGCCAATATCACCCTTCAGGTGAGGGCTAGGGGGGCGTGGGGGCATTGAGGGATGGCACTGGGGGTCTGCCCCAGGGATGTGGGCTCCCACCTCTCTCTCTGGCAGGTCTCCACGGCTGAAGGCAATGGCATCCTGCTGTACAATGGTGACAGTGACCACATGGCTGTGGAGCTGTACCAGGGCCATGTGAGGGTCAGCTATGACCCTGGCACCCACCCCAGCTCGGCCATCTACAGGTACTTGGCACCCCTTCTCCACTCACTGGGGACGTCCACCCCCATTGCTTCGGCCTGGGGGCATCCTCGGTGACCCAGCCATCCCTGCCAGTGCTGAGACCATCAACGACGGGCAGTTCCACACCGTGGAGCTGGTGACCTTCGACCAGATGGTGAACCTGTCCATCGATGGTGGCAGCCCCATGACCATGGACAACTCGGGCAAGCACTACACACTGAACAGTGAGGCTCCCCTCTATGTAGGAGGTAGGACAGGGAACGGGTGATGGGGGGCATCGGGGGCATCCGGGTGTGCTGATTGTCCTTCTCTCCCCAGGAAT
>NW_005054300.1:5969997-5979420 GCF_000277835.1 Geospiza fortis | reverse complement strand
ATGCATCCGCAACCTCTACATCAACAATGAGCTGCAGGACTTTACCAAGACGCGGATGACGCCAGGGGTGGTGCCAGGCTGCGAGCCCTGCCGCAAGCTCTACTGCTTGCATGGCATCTGCCAGCCCTCGGGCGCCCAGGGCCCCGTGTGCCACTGCGAGCCGGGCTGGGACGGGCCCCACTGCGACCAGCCCCACGGCGGGCCCTGCCAGGGGCACAAGTGAGTGCCCTTACCCCACTGGCTGCCCACCCTGCCCTGTGGCTGCTTCTTGGTGCTGTTGTGCCAGTCCTGTGCCATCACAGCGGTGCCGTGTCGTGACACTGCCCTGCTGTGCCACTGGCACTGAGTTGTGCCAGGCTGTTCTGTGCTGGTGCCATGCCACAGCCACACCTGTGCTGTGCCATGATGGCTGTCCTGTACCAGGTGGTGCCGTACCAGTCGCAGTACAGTGCTGGTGCAGAGCCACGCCATGCTCAGTGCTGGTGGGCTGTGCATGCTGGTGCCACACCAGCAGGTCCTGACAGCAGTGTATGCCCACAGGTGTGTGCACGGGGTGTGCCTGCCCCTTGATGCCCTCTCCTACAGCTGCCAGTGCCATGAAGGCTACCAGGGTGCACTCTGCAACCAGCCTGCCGAGCCACCCGACCCCTGCCGCCACCAGCCCTGTGTCCATGGCCACTGCCATCTCACGCCAGGTGGCCAGCCCACCTGCGAGTGCCACGATGGCTACACCGGAGCCCTCTGTGACCAAGGTAGGTGCTGAGGAGGGGGTGTCCAGGGAAGGCAGCCCCACGCCACCGCACCAGGCTGACCATTGCTGTCCCACCGTCCCACAGAGCCGGAGTGCCGCGGGGAGCCGGTGCGGGACTACCACCAGGTGCAGCGGGGCTATGCCATCTGCCAGACGACGCGGCCGGTGGCCTGGGTGGAATGCCGGGGCACCTGCGGTGGCCCTGACGCCGGCTGCTGCACCGGGCTGCGGCTGCGGCGCAGGAAATACGCCTTTGAATGCAGCAACGGTGCGACCTTTGTGGAAGAGGTGGAGAAGCCCAGCAAGTGTGGCTGCAGCCAGTGCCTGTGAGCAGCCACCGGCTCTGCAGAGCCGGGGGGCTGGTGGGGAGACCTCCCCGAGCCAAGGACCTCACTTTACACTGCGGGCATGGTGCTGCTCTCTGGGTGTTCTGAACTTCAGCTGCATCTGAGGAGCCCAGCAGAGGGTAGAGCTGGTGCATCTAGAAGATTGGGAAGGAAACAGAAAAAAAAATAGAAAGAAAAAAAAAAAGAAAAAAAAACCACAAACAAAACAAATGTGTAGATAGAAAATTTTTGTAAGAACTGCAGCTACACAGATATGTGGATATGGAGTGGGCACCCTGCCCAGCTGCCCTGACCTCTCCCTGTGGCACTCTGCCTCCCTGCCAGTGAAGCCCCACAGCCATGGAGGGCAGTGTTTGCATCCTGGGTGAGTCCCCTCCCTGGCAGCCCTGTCCCTTGCATCAGCCCAGCGATCTGAGGGCTTTTCCAACTTGTGTGACCAGAGGAGGGAGGCCTGCCATGGCAGAGCCTTGTGATCTATGGCAAGCCATGGCTTATGGTGGGCTGCGTGGTGTAGCCAGTGTCCTGCAGTCCTGGTCAGCCCAGACCTGGTTTCCTGTTCTCTCCTCCATCAGCCCTGGTCTCTCTCCGTGCAGGGTGCTGTAGCCCTTAGTACCCCAGATAATGTCCCCAGCTCTGTGGCCCCAGCCTGACCCTCTGGTGACACCCCCAGTCTGTGCACACTGGATGGGCTCTGCAGGGCATGGGCACACTCGGTCATTGTGGTCACATCACTGTGGTCACATCAGGGCCACAGTCGTGGAACAGGACCAGGGCAGTGCCAGGCACACTGAATGGGGGACAGGCAGCAGTGCACAGATGTCCCTGAGGGTTCCCATGCCAACCTGCCCTGTGCCATGGGGCCAGCACTGTGCCATGCATGTGGAGGGGGCTCCAAATACCCCTAGCTCAGCCAGGTGGCTCTGCCCAGAGTTGGGAGCTGTGTGAGGGCAGCACAGGAATCCCCTTTCTCCAGGCTCTCTCCTAGGGGAGCAGGCCTGCAGCTGGGCGAAGGTGTCCCCGTGTCCCACTGCCCCAGCCAGCAGAAGCAAGAGGCTGCTGGGACAGCTGGGATGCAGGTTTGCCATGCCCATGGGGCCTCTGTCTTGTGCGTGCCAAGTTGAAGAGGCTGGAGATGTCCAAACCTGCAAGCCTGGAGCCAACACCACTGCCAGGGCAGGACCCATCAGCTCTTGGACTCAAGTGCCCATACCCAGCATCTCTCCAAAGCCACAGTGCCAGGGCATGTGCTGGGCTGGTATGGGAGCAGGGGCACACAGGGACCTCCTGCCAGGGTACTGCACGCACCCAACATCCACAGCAGCATCACCTCTACAACTGTGGGGGCCAAGGATAGCAGGGACCCAACCTGGGACACTGCACATGGCTGGACAGTGAAACACCACATCGCCCTGTGGACAGACTCATCCCAGAGCTGCAGTCCTGGGTCTCTCCATCTCACCGCTCCAGCACTCTGGTTTCAGGTCCGCACTGCCAGCTGTGCCCGGGCTCCAGGCACCTCCACTGCATACACCCAGCTCTGCAGGTGCTGTCCCCATCCCTGCTCGCCACTGGCATCCAGGGCATCTCCACCACCACGGGGATGTGTTTCTGCCACAAATGCCCTCTCCATGGGAGCTCCTCTGCCACACAGAGGAGCTGGGATGCGTCTCATTTTGCCTGTGGCCCACCCGGGGCTTGGTTGTGTTGTGTTTCTGTTCTTGCTGTACGCTAACCGCTAAAGTATCTCTTTATACAGAATACTTACAGATTCTAATATATATTTGTATTTCATTTTGTTATAGTATTTTTATATGTTTGGGGTCAACAAATGATGTTTTCTTTTTGTTTACAGATGCTACTGGGCAGGAAAATGACAGTGGCTTTGTTTGGCCCGTGGGGTTTGTGTGTGTCACTATTGAAGACGCTGGTTTGTACTAGGCTGGCGAGGGAGGCGCTGGGCATCCTTCCGCTGGCAGAGGCTGTATTGTTTTAGGAGGTGTTTGGTATTGTCTATGTTGTCTTCCATGTGAACATGACATTTATTCATTCAGAAGCTTGGCCTCTTCTTTCCTACTGGGGAGAAGGGAGAAGGTGGTGCTTGGGAGCTGCTGAGAGTGTGAGGAGGTGGCACAGGATGGAAAGAGTTAGTTGTGCCTTAGGGGATGATTTCCTACTCCTGGAGCAGCCCTGGCCAATGCATTGCCCCCATGGTGCAGGGACAAGCAGCTGGGGTTATCCATGCAATGCCTTGCAAAAGCAGCCATCACTGCCAGGGTCTTGCACGTGGGAACCTGAAGGGCCAGCGCCTGCTGTGGGGATGGAATGGCTCCAGGGGAAACTGGGCACTTGTAGCTCTCTGGGGAAGGGTAGAGGGGGCCTGGGCAGCGGTCCTCAGGACCACCAAGAGGTTGCACTGTTGGTGCCACAAACACAAGTCTGCCACAGCTCAGGCACTGGTATAGGAGCACTGAAACCCCACACAGGCATTTATATGCCCCCTCCATAGGGAGGCGGTGGCAGTTGGAGGGTGCCAGCCTGTTGTGCCCTACCTCGTGCACTCACTCACCTTCAGTCTTCCCCACTTATCACACCAAACAAACATTGATATCAAAGAAACGTTTAATAAGCGGCAATAAAATACGGACCTTTAGAAAGCTCATAGGGTGAATACTGACAGTGAGGAAAAAAAGAAAACAAGGTGGTGGGAATCCTTGAGGAGTTCAGATCTGAGTCAGGGACCTTTTACCTGGAACAAGAACACAACTTTTTCCATAGGCTAGGGTGAAATAAAAGACAGGAGCACAGAGTTCACAAAATGTCAACATTTAGAGAATCGATACATATTCAAAGTTCAAATGACCCAGTTCTTATAGCTATACATATTGATTTAAAGCAACTTAATATAATTTTATTTTCTTTCTTTTTTTAATATATACACTTTCAAAGGTTTGTCAGGTGAGGTATGTAAACATTATCTAATGGAAACTCCTCTCCACATTTCCAACCGAGAATTCACAGCAGACAGTTCATTTTCCCAACTTGTAGCGCAGTACTTCCCACTCCCTATACCAACTGGGAATGCCATCCCAAGCCACGGCTCTCCCAGGTGCAGTCACCAGCTCCCCCTTCCCACTGCTGGTCTGTACAGTTCACATTGCTTGGGCTCAAACATACAGTACCGGACAGGAGGAATTTCAGCTCAGTGTCTAAAATTCATATAGAAACAAACAGAGAAACAAAATTCTCCCAGGGAAGCAGACACAGATGAAGGAAAAACATTTGCCATCAGGGTGGAGATAATATTCAAATGTTTTACATCCTAAGAAAAAAATTACTGTGTTGTTTCCTTTTTTCCTTTTTTTTTTGTTTTTCTTTTTTACACACCTGTTCCAAGGGTGAAGGAAGTGTGGGACTGGTGAAGGGTCCTGCAGGGCTGGAACCCAGCAGCACCCCTCACTCCATCCTCCAAAGTCAGAGACCCATCATCATAAAAGCAGATGCTGCTGACACTGCCCCACACAGACAGCTGGACTGGAAGGTCAGAGCCAGCCACACTTCCAGGCAAAAAGGGGTTAACAAAGAAGAAAAAACAAATCTAAACCCACTTAAGCAAAAATTACCAAAGGACCTCAAACCTCCTAGAAGGAGAATTAAAATTACAGAATGATCAGCAAATGAGCAAATGACCTTCTGGAGCCGGCCCTAGGACTAGCAGCGACAGCAGTGAGCTCCCTTGGGTCACCTGTACCCACAAAGGCAGTGATTCTCTAGTGGGAGTTTGCTACCAGCAACTACCTATCCTACCCTGCTGGTTTTGGGGGGTTCCTTGGGGGTGACAGCTTCCCCCACTTTCTGCATCCCTGGGGACACTTCCTTGAGTACCCCCAGGTCCAGAGACCCCCCCAAGCCATGCTGGACTGAGCCTTTGCCGGGAGCAGGGTTATTCCCACCTGGCCCTGAGCCCCGAGAGGCCCTGCCATCACAGCAGACATTATTACTACAAATCTTATTGCTTGCAGTGCCCCCTGTCCTGGGGAACAGCCATCCTGGCCGGCCATGGCAGCTCACAGCCTCCCTGGGGACCGTGGCCATCGACCAGGTCTGACATCATCAAAACGAGATGAAGAGAGTTAATGCTTCAGCTCTGACAAAAAACCAAACTGAACAGCACCACCACCACCCCACCCCGCCCCATCCCATCCCCCACGCAATCGCCAGCCCTTTGGTTGCGGCACGCTGGGCAGTGCAGCCCCACCCACCACACACCGGTCAGAACGAGAACCTGTGGAAAGCCCATGAAATAAATATTTAAAAAACCTATTTACAATATTAGATCTGTGAGCATGAAGTGAGAGAAAAATGCTTTTTCCTGCCTCCAAAAAGCTTAAAAAGTAGGTTAGCATCCTGCTGCCTAGCACAACACTATCTTACATGGCACCTACACATAATATATATTCACATTTCATTTTAAAATTAGGTACTCTTACAAACAGACTTAGAAAACATTGGCTAGCAATACAGCCCGCGGGACCGCCTGGCCTCCAGACCCATGTCACAAATGCTGGCCGGCTGCATCCCAGCTCCTTCGGCTGCCCCAAAGCTGCCAACGTGCCCTGAATCAAAACCGCCAGCTGCCCTCTGCTGCCCTTCGGGGAGAAGGTGGAAGTGCTCGTGAGAGAGAGGGCTTGTCTGCGGGGAGGGGAGCAGGGAGGATGGGGACTGTGATTTCTGCTAAGCCTAGGGGTGAGCTTAATACAAACAAGAACTCCTGAGAACATCTTAGAACAGATGGATTCATTTCACAACCACCAAGCTGAAGGATGGGCCAAATGGATGCTACGACACACGGAGGGGGGGGAACACACGTGACATGGGGACATCATAGCCTTGTGGTTTGCTCAAAAAACCTACTGCTACAAGAAAATCTCCAGTGGCATTCCCTGTCAAGGAGGAGCCTATCCCCGTCTGGCTCCTGGGCTGTCCAGGCAAACAGCCCAAGGATGCAGACCCAAGTACACCTTGGCTGGGGCTCAGCCCTCTTCCCCCGGCATGACTGCTGATGGTGGAAAGGTGAGAGCCCAACCTGCATGGGCACCCACACCTCCATGATGCCCAAGGCACTACCTGTACCCATGGAAGGCTGGGAATCACAGCTTTCTCAGTCATCTTCAACTGGGAACACAGTTATCAGGCTGTAAGTTTATGAGCTGGAGAGAAAAAGTGTCCATCAGCAAATCTTAAGAACAGGGCACCAGTATATCTGATTGCATGTCCATTTCCTGGGAGCTTGCAGAGCTTTTGGAAACATCAGCATTTCCAGAGGTACCACAAGACCAGCTGGGACACGGGCTGGGCTGCAGCTTTGCTCATCTGCATACCAGCAGAAAGTGGTGTGGGCAGGCAGCCAGCCCGCTCAGTCCAGCCCTGCATGACACCCCCAGCACTGAAAGGACAGGGTGCAGAGAGCAGCAGGAACGGTTTCATCCTGCTCTCACAGCTCATGGACCTTGATCAGCAATGCAGCAGAAAGTCTGTCAGAAGCATCAGCACCGACTGGTCAGCTCTTCAGAGAAGTTTTGCTGCAGATCTGTCTCCCTGACTTGCTGGCAGGTGACTACAGAAACCCCACTGCACAGAGTGAACACTGGCAAACAGGACCTTGCCAGGGATGAGTAAGTGATGAATATAAATATGTGCACGCCTTGGGTACATATCACACACCCTGTCAGCAGAGAAACCCATTCCAGGGCTGGCCTTGCTTAACAAGATCCTAACAGCTACAGGTAGGAGGAGCCATCCTGGGCTCTAACTGCTCTTGCTACAGCACCAACATAAGTTTTTACTCTGAGCTTGGCAAACGCAGCTCCTCTCAGTGGTTAATTAAGATGGACGGATTCTGAACATGTGAAGGGTGAAGACCCAGAGCTGCTGATGACAAGAGAGAGAATAAGGTAACCATGCAAATGAGAGGGAGGGGGATGGCAGCAGAGGGACAGTGAGGACATCTGTGAAGGTGCAGAGCTAAGAGGATGCTGCTCCTTGTTCATGGACCAGGGTGCATGATGGAGACTAATTTCAATAGGATGAGAAAATAGCCAGCAAGAAAAGCCAAAGTAACAGAAAGATATCTGCTTTGTGGGTTGTATCTCTTGAAATCCAGAGCTGAAGAAGCAGAGCAGGGAGCTGTGGGGTAGCCCAGGGGAAGAGCAGCGCAATGAGGCTGTGGATCTGAGGATGGCAGTGTGGTAGTGCCAGTGGGCAGCTCTGCGTCTGTAGCACATGGAAACACATTCCATGTCCATGTGGAATAAGGTACTAAATCATATTGCTTATTTTCTTCCATTCATTAAGCTCATCTGCAGCTCCCTGTGCATCCCTTGCTTGATGTAAGAGCCACATTTATTGGTAACAGGCTGCTCTGAAGCAGGGGCTGTGCCTCAGCAGCACACGTCACCCCTGCCTGTCAGGGACACTGCCGGGAAGCTCAGGGCTCTGATCCCACCACTGCCTGAGCCAAGCAGTGCACACTGAGCTGGGACAGATGCCCAGAAGCTGCTCCACTCCAGCACCAATGACACCTGCTGCCCCCAAACTTGTCATGTCGGTGCTGGTGAAGCCCCAGGGTGCAGGAAGATATCCAGGACACTGGAGCAGCAGCATCCCATCTAGAAAGACTCTTTCCACTTGCTTTGTATAGGGTTCTATCCTAATGGGATTCCTGCTCCCAGAAGCACAGAAGACAGGGAGCAGGACAGCCTGCATTTACCATTCACCAGCAGCTTAAAAATGAGAGAAGAGAGAGGGAAATCCTCAAGGAGGTGCATGGGGACCTGTGCAGGTGCTTCAGGAGTGATGGTGAAGGATAGGGAGAGGGGATTTGCTGCAGGGGAATGGCATGAGCAGCAAAGGTAAGAGGTGTGCTCACACGAACACCTGGCCCAGAGCAAGGAGAGGAAATCTGGGCCCATGTGGCTGGGCCCCAGCCAGAGGCTAGAGAAGGACCATAAGTAAGGATGGAGAAGCAAGAGGGAAAGACACCCTACAAAAGAGGTACAGATCAGTCACTTAACTGCCATCCGTGCCCTCTTGTCTTACACCTCTCTTGAAACGCTTTAAAATATTTTCTGATGGAATGTTTGACATATTTAATGCATGCAGTAAAAATTAAAGTAATAGATAACTTCATATTAATCTGTACAGGGACTGACAGGCTAGATTTAATCACTTCCTACCTGTTCAGAGAGTTAACTTACTCTAGCACAATTCAAAGGAAAGGCAAGGGATTTTTTTTTTAATCAGCCATTTCACAGTAAAGAGAAAAATGTGCCGCAGCATTGTGAGCGCCAATGCTTGGGAAAGGGAGTACCTCCAAGAGAGCCAGAGGTGCTCTGTGAAGGGAGTGCAAATCAAAAACCTGGTTTCATCCTCTGTACTAAAGGGGTACAATGAAAGATTTTGACACAATTATCTGCCTTTCACCTCCCGCCCCCAGGCTTTGAGATCTGGGGTTCAATGCCAACCATGAAAAGCAATTCCCTTTGCAGCCAATCTCTTTCCAGCCTCTGCTGCAAGGGCCAGCATCTCTTGAATTCATGGGCTGCACCAGAACCTTGCTCTCATCAGGGACAAGCAGCTGAGCAAGGACCAGCAAGGCATCTGTTAAAGGTCTGGCAGCCTCAGGGTCCACATAGTGCCCTGACAGGCACTGCTGCTTTATGTCTGGAAGGAGACTGGCATTGGGATTCCTGCAAATGGACTCTGCAGCAATGTGAAAGTGAAGCCGTGGGGATGCAATGGTTGAGCAGGGACCTTTCCCTAGCACAGACCACAGCCCTCCCCAGCTGCTGGTCATCTCTGCCCAGCAGAACCAGCACAGCCACACACTCTATGCAATTCTAACAGGTTTTTCTAAGAAAAGACAGGCACTATGACCCTGTTCTGTGACACAAGCAAGGACAAACCTCCCGCACCTTGCTGGTAAAAGGGTGAAATGCAAATTATGATAAAAAATTAACACAAGCCAGTCCCTTATCCCAACCTTACTTCAGCTGCAAATCCTGGCTTCAGAGAGCACTAGGCAAGGCATGCACAAAAGCACAAGGTGAGGGCCAGAGTTCCCTTCCTGCAGAGCACCAACATCAGGAACTCAAGCCCTTAAAAAGGGAGAGATTCAACCTTCAGTGAAGCACTACAGAAAAGCTTTGCCAACAGAGACCACAGAAATCACCACAAGGACAGGGAAATAGGAGAAGGAAGTCTGTCCAAAAGCAGAGCATGGCAAGACTGGTTCATCCCTGAAGCCAGCAAGAAAAGACAGATACAGCC
>NW_005054300.1:5966276-5969987 GCF_000277835.1 Geospiza fortis | reverse complement strand
CCCCCCCCCCCCCCAGCCGGCAGCAGCGGGTGTGGCAGCCTGGTACCTGGCACCCCCAGGGCATCTCCTCAGCCTGAGCCGGCCCTCCCCACCCACGGGTGTGCAGCGAGGAGCAGACAGCCATCAGCAGTACAACACCAGCAGCTACTTCACATTCTCATGCAGATAACAGTCTGGGACCCCAGCAACTGCTACCAGCGAACCGACAATGGACAGACTCGCCTTTCTCTCCCTTAGCGATGCGAAATGGTTTTGGTTTTGCTTTAAATGCCACTAAGAAGACAGACAGAAGGAGGACTCTGAAAGAAAGGGAAATGTTTGTGTGCACCCAAAGGCTGACAAAAGCTACTTCATGTGCACGAAGGTGGTTTTCTTTCTGCTACAGTACAAGTGCTTGTGCCTCAAGTATAAAACGCAAGCCTCCAAATCACACAGACGAGCTTCTTATTTTTATTTTTAAAGTGATAAATAAGGCACTGTACTTTTAACAAAAACTGCCTGGTTCTAAGTTTAAAAGAACCCAAGGAACGTTCAAACTACAGAAACTTCCTTCTGAACAGCAGAGCCAGACAGACCAACCTCTTCTCTGTCCAAGACACATCTGCTGATGCCTAAAATCATGGGCGTTTATCCTTTAACTGCGGATTTTTAAAGGCTTGCTACAGCTTATAAAAGCAGCTTTAGTTAATGCATGGTAAAGGGTTACTACTATACATCAGTTTTGTACATGGCTACCGTTTCTTTGCTATTTCGGGTCCAGTCGCGAGCGTTTGCTGTGCGAACAGTCCACTTTTGCCCTTAGCTTCCTCTTACCCTGAGACACGCTGCTCTCCTGCATCTTTTTCATGGACCTTGTCAAGGTCTTCCCACTGCTGTGCTTCTTGTTGGCCATCTTCTGTGACCGTGTGGAGGACTCCCCCAGGGGCTTTTGTTTTGGGGCCTTGGACAGCTCCTCATGACTGGGAGGCAGCACGGCCCGTCTGCTTGTGTTCTCCTTGCCCTTCCGCATGGGGAGCCGCATCTTCTCCAGCTGCTTTTTCGGGACTCTCTTCTCTTTCAAAGACATTTTTCTGGCCAGTTTATTGCTCCTCTCCATGGCAGTCTGCTTTCGGGTGGCGGGAGATTTCACGCTGCCCTCTGAATGCTTTATTTTACTAGCCTTCTTGGCAGGCAGCTTGTCCTTGGTGGAAGAGCTGGATCGCTCCTGGGTGCTCCCGCTCTCCTTCAGCATCTTCTTCTTCTTGCTGAGCTGGAGGTCGACTTTGGGCAAGGGGTCCTCTTGGGACCTGCTCTTCCCCTTCCGCCCCTTCCCCGTTCCATCCACTGAGGGAGATTTAGCAGGAAAGGCAGCTGCTTTGATCTGCAAGGCCAGCTTTGGAGACATCAGGGGGTTGATGCACACACTTTTCCGGCTCTGCTTGCTCTCCAGGGACAGCTGGTCCCCTGGGCCCTCACTCCGCTTCTCTGCCTTCACCACGCGCTGCTGGGCGCGCAGCTTGCCCCGAAGATTGGAGTACTTGCGCAGGATCCTGGTGCTGGCCTGCGTGGGCAAGCTGAGGGCAGGCTGGATGGTTTTGTCCTCATTCAGCTCCTTGGTGCTGGCATCAGTGGGAGACGTCTGGCTGGGAGTGGTGGCTTCTTCAACCTCTCCTTTATCCGCATTCTCATGAATTTTGGCCCAAAGCTTTTGGTTCTTCAGGTTATTCCGAGCCGGGGTAGTGGCGGCAAACTTCTTGAGATGTTTTTTCAAACGTTCAGCTTGTAGTGAGCTGGGGTAGAGGCTAGAGGAAGAATATTTCTGCATGGGGACTTTCATGGGGGGAATCTCCCCCGGGAGACGGGTGTTGAGTTTCTTCACAATCACTAGAGATCTGGTTTCAGTTGTCTCCAGAAACCACTGGCATATGTCAGACAGCTTAAAGGCCTTCATAAACAGCATCTGCACAGGAGAAAGCTTCTGCACTTCCAGTGAGCCTCTGCTTTTCCGTGTTCTTTTCTTGCTTTTCCAAATCTCTTTCAGTTTGTCGGCTTTGTTCTTTACCTTGGGGGTTGGCTGGACCTCCTTCTCCAGCTGAATCCAGCCCTTCTGGATTTTCATGTACTGAGTGTTGAACTCAGCAATGAGCTCCTGGTTATCCTCTTCAGCACACCACTCCATGAACTTTGGTTTGCTGTCAGCCATGTCTATGTCCTCCAGTGCTGGGCAGTCATCATTCCCTGAACTGTGTTCATCCCTCACTTTGGGGATTGCTTGCATAGACTCCTTCCCTGGTGTGTTCTTTTTTGCACTGCCTACAGGTGTGGGTGCGTGTCGTAAGTTATAAAACTGCAGAGCAACATCTTTGTGCTTTGCAGTTTTTGCTGGAAGATGCTTGCTTCCACCTTTGCTGCTGGGACACGGAGGCAAATTGGTCACCAGCTCATAGTTCACTGGCTTGCCCAGATCCCTGACACTGTCAGAGCTCTCCTTGTCCTTTGCACTGGCATTGACTGGTTTCACATCCACTTGCTCAGCAGCATTTGCAGGAACAGTATTCTCTGGAGGGAGGGTAATGTTTTTCTTCTCAGAATCAGCCTGGATGCTGATTTCCAGCATCTCACCCTGTTGACTTTGGCTGCTGTTAGCAGAGGAGTCATCTTTAGAGGAATTTTCTCCCTCTGCAGCAGTCTCTTTTGCTAAGATGCTTTTATAGGTTTGTCTGGTAGTGACACCATTCTCCTTGCCTGGCTGCTGCTCAGTGATGCTCTCTGGAGCCTGGCCAGTGCCTGGCTCTTCGCTGGTTCTGAGCAGCACATTGGGGAAGCAGTCATTGGGGAAGTGCATGGATGCTGCCTCATCCAGCTGCACTTCTCTCTTGAACCGCTTAGCACCAGGGCTCTTGGAGAGTTTGATCTGAAGGCAAGTAAACTGCCCAGAGCTGGAAGAACCAGAGTCCTCAGCACTGCCCTCAGCAGGTGATGGGGAGCGTTGGCTTCGGAGACACCGGTCCGATGCCACTAGCGCTCTCCGGCCTTTCTTTCGCTTCTTGTCTAGACTGTCTTTGGAAGAGACAGAGTCTGAACTGTTTGGGTCGGGTGGCATTTCCCCTTCAGTGGGCTCTTTTTCACCTGCTGTGCTGTTATTCTGCTCTACTTCCAAGATTTTGGGGAGGGGTGAGCTGACAAGCACAGCATCCTCTTGCTCAAGAGGGCTGTCACCCACCATGACCGATGATTCGGCTTCGGGTTTAGCATCGATGCTTTTGTTCACATCCCCACACTGTAAAGTGGCAGGGGGCTCCAGGGGGCTCTTCCCATCCATGGTGACGAGGGGCTCCAGGGGGCTCTTCCCATCCATGGTGGCAGGGGGCTCATCAGGAGGCTGTGAGCCTGGAGAGCATGCAGAGGGCTCTGCCAGACACTGCCCACAGAGCTCAGCATCCCCTGAGCCTGGAAGCTGGGCAGGATCCCTGGCACCATCACAGGGCAGAGGTGCTGTGTCTGTAGCAGCAGAGGGCTGTGAGGAGGACTTTGGCTCTGGACTGGCAGGGGGGTCTGGAATAGTTTGTATGTCAGAGCCTGGACAACCTTCCTCCTCACCGTGTGCTTTTGAGACCGAAAAGGCAGCGATATCAGCAGCCTGTCTGCTGCTGCTGCCATCCCCAGAGGAGCCCAGGCTACTGCCAGCCTCCCAGGTGACAGTGCCTCCAACTGTGGCACTGAGGGGAGGGG
>NW_005054300.1:5910652-5966236 GCF_000277835.1 Geospiza fortis | reverse complement strand
ATCTCTTCTTTCTGGGGGCTGGGTGGAGCAGAGAGGGAGAAGAACGGCATGGCCACAGCAGCTTCCCTTGATCGTAGTGCTCGTGTATCCCGGAGCTGCATGGAGCCCAGCTCAGCTCTCTCTTTCGTTTCTCGGCCGGTTGGTGCCACTTTAGCCAAGAGCCTCAGGGAAACCCTTTTCTCACCGTCCCGTCCTGCCCCTGCAGACCCCTCCACCGAGAGCACCAGGGGCGGTTTCGCACTTACGAGGGTCTCTGTCCGCAGTGCTGGGCTGCTCGCCCTCTCCTCGGCCCGGGAGCTCTTCACCAGCGTGCGGACGGTGGGGAGCTCGCAGCACTCCCCGTTGAAGTAATAGCCCCGCGTGCTCTTCCTGGCCGTCCTGCGGGACGACACCAGGCGCTGCGCCTCGAAATGGCACTCGGTGATGGGCTGGCTGATGTACACCACGTCGCACTGGTTGTCATAGTCATTGATGGGGGGCGGTGGGTGGCTGGCATGGCACCAGCGGGCAGCCAGCCCTCTTTGGACTTGTCGAGCATGCCCTTGTCGGCTGGGTGCAGCTGGCAGCCTGCCTTGCCCTTGGCCACGGCATGCAGGTGGTTTTCTTGCTTTGGTCTCACATCTTGTTCTTTTGCATCTAAGTCCTGGTGCAAAGAGGCTTTTGAGCTGCATTGCAAAGTGTTCTCTTTGTCAGCTCTGCGAGGGGGGGTCACTGCAAAGCCAGGATCCCAGGACTCCTCAGGGAGAGCCCTGAAAGAGCTCTTTTGGGAGCCCAGACAGCTGTCTAAGCTGTCCTCACTGCCATTCACATTTGCCACTTTGACTGAGATATAACCTTCCATGAGAGTCTTACCTGCTAGCTGCTCTTTATTATCCTCACACTTCCTGATAGCGGCTTCTTGTTCGTGTCCAGCAGCTTGCTGCCCTTCCAGGCTCTTTGCGGCATGATGGAAATTCAAAGAGGAAGAGTTCAACGTGCTGAGGTATCCTTGGGTGGGGCTATCCTTTGGACTAGCAGAGCGAAGCCTGGTGATGGGGAGATCGCAGAAGTCCCTCCTCAAAGCAGGACTGGAGTTCTCTGCTCTGTCCAGAGACTTCAGTTCCACTGGCTGCTTCGGGGCTTGTCCCGTAACATGCAGGGGGCCGTCGACCCCTGACTGTGCTGGGTCCAATGTAGAAGGGAGCTTTGATTCAGTACAAGTAGCACCCTTATCCTGATTTTCAGTGCTTCGCTGGCTACAACCAGAGCCACAAGTAGAGGCCTCCATGCTCTCAGATTCAGATAACGGCTGGCCGTCAGAGTCTGGCTGTACTTCAGTGTATATGTCGTTTAGCACACGAATGAACTGCTTCTGGTGATGTGTACACAGTCTGACCATAAATTTTTCCAGTGGAGACTTCGGCTGATTGTTAGAGTCTATTGCTATTGTCTCTGCTGGATCCTCACTAGAGAGACAAAGAGAGAAGCAGTCAGTAATATGTCCTAGGGAATATTAGTTTATGCTGCAAAACCAGAATAACCCTTCTCCTCCCAGTCAGGCACATCACTTGCCTGACCTCCAGGTGAGATCAAGCTTCCTGTTTTCCCGGGGCTGGCAGGTGTTCCTTCAGTCCCAGCGTGCACACTTACATGTGCACACTGCTGGCAGGACACGGACTGCACTTTTGTTTGTCTGCCACTGCCAGAGCACTCATAATTACACTTCTGCCTAGGACATGCTCAAAGCAAACCTAAAAAGAATCAGACTTAGTATCTGCACGGCACCTGGTATGGAAGGCCCAGCATTTCTAGGATGGCTGCATACCTCCACTCCCTCATTCTGCACTGCCAAGCTGAGTGGGAGCAGAGCAGCATCCCAGCTGGGCATCCAGATGACAGGAATCTTCAGCTACTTTAAGTCTTAAAATCCTGCTTACACTTCAGTAGCAGAAGATGAGTCTGGGGCCAAACTGAGCAGATCTGAGCCTCTTCTGTAGTCAGCACAGAAATTCTGGTGAGGTCCCAGCCTGCAGGACATGCAGGCAGCAATGCACCCTGTGCGGTGTCGTGCCATTGGCACTGACCTTTGATTAGCTGCCATTGAATATACTGTTGCTGCAGCTGATGGGCTGTCAGCACACACACTGGTTGTGCAGAAAGGTGGGCTTCTACAGCACAGGGTCACTGCCACTAGCTAGCGCTCAAACCCAGGCCATTATCAGTTACCTGCTTGGCAGAGGCAATTAATTAGGACTTACTGGTGGAGAGGTTAGGGGATAATTACCCAGTGTTTGCATTAAAGCATCATGAGTGCCATGCCAGGTGCTGTTATTGAGACCGTATCTGTTCCCAACGGCAGCACAGGCAACTCCCATCCAGTCCTGATCACGCCGAGAGGGCCCCACATCTTGGCACCCACACTGCCTGACATGGGATCTTTACCAGTAACCTAGGGTTGCTCTGCAGAAACACTTGCACTTTACACCTCCTGGCCTTGTACTGGAGGAGTGAAAGTCCTTTCTACCCTTACAGCCTTTCTCTGCCTGCCCCCCCACCAGCATCAGACACTGACCTCGCTCACTCAGCTGGGTCAAGGGGGGTAACGCTTATCAAAGAGTTCAGGGCCAGGGTGGAGAAAAGCAGCTTCATCTAGAGTGGGTTTTCCCTCTCCATGCTGCCAGGCACAGGGCTCAACAGGTGGATGAGGAGGAAGAACTCCAGTTTGAAGGAGCCATCAGCAGAAATGGAGAAATAGAGAAGGGAAAGCCAGTGGCCAGAGCCAGCCACTCTCAGTGGCATCGGGCACAGCGGAGCCTGCGCTGGGCAGCCCTCACCTGCTCCTTACCTGCTGCTGGCTGGCTGCTTTCTTTGAACTGACACGCACCAGGGAGGCACCTCCAGTGCCCCGATTCCCTGGGCTGGTGGGCAGGGGGAGACAGCCAGGGCCACCTCAGGCTCAGGGCTGACCAGGTCTCCTCTCAGCCCAGAAATGCCAGGCTGCAGCCAAGCCTGCCCTGAGCAGCTCTACCCAGCCCTTTGCTTTCCAGTCTGCCCAGGCACAACGTGTTTTACACGTAAGGAGGCTTTGCCTCCCAAGCCCAGCCTTTCAGTTTCCTTAAAGGCTTCTTAGGCAGGGTTTTCCTGAAATCACCCGGAAAGGCTGAGCCAGCTCAGCTTGCCGAATGTGTCCCAACACCTCCAGAACACACTCCCGGGGTTAGTAACAAACAACATACCTGGAGACTGCTTTACTACACCCAGGTGAGAAAAACGCCCTCCAGCAGCCGTCTGACCTGGTCCTACCTGGTGCTGCGATGGCTTTCAATTTGGAACGCCTGGGATTAGTTTAAATAAAAATACCCAGGTACAACCTGGCCCCTCTCCAGAGCCCTGCATGGGAAGGGTTATGTCAGCCGGGATCTCTTACACGGCCCAGCTCCTCCCCTCGCTCTGCTGAATAACAAAAGGGGATAAAAAAACCTTTCAACCCCCTGGGCTTGGAGCAGGGGGCTTTTTGAAGAGGCAGAGCTCAGCGTAATCTTTTTTCCACCTTTGCAAAGAGGGCGGTGACTCCTCTTACCTACTCACAAGCCCAGCTCTCAAGAGAAGCAGCCATCTTCCCCAGGGAAGACTGAATTTCTAACGACAGCAGCAGAGGTGGGGCCCTGCCCTGGTCCCCCCACTGCCATGCTGCCTGGGCAGCTGTGGGAAGGGGTTATGGTGGCAAAACAGCCATCTCACTCCTTGCTGGGGCACCCTCCGGTGCTGCACTCCATGGCTGTGAAGGAAGAATCCATGGCACAGGCAAAGCGACTGCCCAGGTGGGTGGCAAGAAACGAAAGGAAAGGCTCGGTGACTCCTGGTGAGGAGGAGGCTGCAAACCTGGGTGCAGAGCCCCTGGTGTAGGAGAAGGGACCAAAATGGCTGGGCACTGTCCTTTCCTGCCTTGCAGCTGTGATGCTGAGCACAGCCAGCCGCAGGTCATGCCTGCTTTGCACAGCTTGTATGGCAGAGGGGACTTTGGCTCCCTGATCCTGAAGGTTGCAGCAGCATTTCTGCCTTGGCTTTCACCCAGTTTCTTCCTCTGAAGTGTGACTGAGGCCTTCGTGCTCACTGTCACCTTATTTGCCCTACTGTACTCCAAGGAGACAATCAGAGGTACACGGAGCTTGTCAAGCTATAAATTAAAAAAAACAGAGATAAACATTTTTCCTGCTTGATAAAGGAAGTAAATCCATTCAGTTTTGATGCCCTTTCTACTTAGAAGACCCATCTTGCACTCAGTGACACAGTTCACCTGGCACATTGTGTTCAGGGTCCTCTGGTGTCACACCACTTCAGCTCAAAGAAAGGCTGTAACTCCTCACCTTGAGCTCATCTGCTCCTTCTCCAGTCCATCCTTGTCTGGGTACTGCAGGCAGCATCACCTTATTCTGGGTGTCTAAGGATAACCCTGGGGCAGAGCTTTCGCTGCCACCTGCGGTGAAAAGGCTCTGAGGGTGCCCAGGTCCCAACTCTGTCCTTCCTCTCCCTGTGCCCCCAAAGGTGCTGAGCTGCAGCCTGTGCCTCACCATCCCCAGATCTCCCAGGCACACAGAGTTCTGTGCTCCCTGGGGCCTGCTAATCTGTGTGCCTTGGTACCTATCCAGCATTTCCCACTATTCCTGTCCTGGCTAGTGTTCTGGCTATCACTAATAAGTCAAACATGCCCATGGGCGTTGTCTTTCGAGGCAGCTGATGGATGCAGGATTGCCCACATGCTCCCTACTTAAGGCAGTTTTGGAGAAGAGCTTGTTTCTGGCGCACATGTAAGAGCAGAGTTACATCAAGTGCCCCATATTTTCAAGCAGAGTTGCTTACGGACAGTACAAACTGTTGCTGAGAAACTTTTTTTAATGTGGCTTATCAGAATAGAGGAGAGGTGAGCTGACTGCAGAGCTGAGGTGTCTTTCCAAGGAAAGGTGCCGGGTGCAAACATGTTCCTCAGCTTAGCAAAAGCACAACAGGAGCTGAAGACTGACTGGTAAACACAGAGGATGGGAACTGGGAACATGGTTTTGAACAGGAGGAAAAATTACTCTCAGGAGGCAGCCAGTCCTGCCTCTGAAGAGACAGGCAGGCATAGTCCTGCCTTTCAGGATATACAGGCCAGCCCCACAGAAGCTGCTGGACTGGAAAGACCAGCAAGGGAGCCCAGGGCTGCCCATCCCAGCTACAGCCTTCTCCTTGGTGCCTGTACTCACCCCTTCCCATAGGGCTCTCCTAGGATTGGGTGTGCATGAGGAATGAACCATCTCTCCCAAGGGCTGGAAAAGCCACAAGCCAAAAGGAGAGTCACAACCAGTGAGAGACAATCTGGGGACCCTCTATGCCTCTAGCCAAGCTGTAGGTACAGTCATAAACCTGTGTGGGGTCTCCCGAAGGATTGACTGCAATGGGAGAGACAGCCCACCGGTCAGTGAGCTTTCCTGCAGAGACTGGGACATGGCAGGTCTGCCCTTTCTGCCCACCAGCCTCGAATGCTGCCTTCTCAAGGCTGCAGCTGCAGGATCTCCTCTGTTCCTGGGCCCCACACCCTCCTTCCAGCCCCACTGCACACACTACCCTGGGACAGCAGCACACAACCACCCCAGTGTCCCAAGTGAATTTTATCACCAGAGCCCCTCACTACCTCCCAGCCCTTCTTGATTTCCCAGGGCAGCCCTGTTCTCTTCCCCTTGCCTGCCTGCCACAGAAGGTGTCAGAGGCATCAAGGGGCAGGAGCTGTCAGAGGCACAAGCGGAGCTGTTGCTACGCAACCCCGGCGGTGCAGCAATTAATGCTGGGGAAACGTGCTGCACTCTGAAGCTATTTGCATAGCTGCGTGCTGCAATACATTTGTTTGCATTGTGCCTCCACTGTTTAGTGGAGTTTAAAGTCAACCCTCCCCCAGCTCTTGCTGGAGGGGACCTGGGGCTTCCAACAAAGGCCACACGGTTGGGGATGAAGGGGCTGGGGGAAGGCAGAGGTTTGTCAGTCCCTAACACCTACAGGCTGCACAGATAGAGGATTTACAGCATGGAGAGGAAGGGCCAAGTTATTCTGTGTTTCTCCCTACACAGCCTGAGGAGCTTTTCCCAGCTCCTGCAGTGCCCCCAGCCCAGCGGTGGGGTTGTCATATCTCTTCCTATTGTACAAGGGTAATGCTGCGCTTGCTCTGCTTGTGAATGCCATAAAAAAAGTTTTAGGGGCAGCCCAGCCTGCCTCTGGTTCTATAGTGTTATTTGGGCAGGGAGCAAGAGGGGAAGAAAGAAAGGGAGAAAGAAATCAGCTGGTTCATACCAACCTACCTGGGAAGCCAGTCTCCGAAAACCTGTCAATTGCCAACTGCAATCTTCTGGCTTGCCTACCCCAAGTTTTTCACTATTAAACTTGAAGCCTGTACCCTTTTTACGTTTCCTTTTTTAGCCCTTGAACATCGGTTTGATTGATTATAAGTTTACAGGTATGTTTTGTACCTCAGAGGCACAAGAAGCAGCAGCAGAACAAAAGTTCAAGGCTAAGTGTTTCTGTTCCTTTCAGACCACTCTAAGTACCAGGATTATAGTTCTGTAAAAGAAACAAAACATAGCTATAAACTTATAAAATCCAATTCAGTATTTTTACAGGGATGACCTTTCCCCTCCCTCTCCTGCTGCCAGACGGCTGACTCGTGCCAGTCGGCAGAGAGGTGCCTTGCACCACCCAAAACCAGAGGTACCTCTTGATTACCCCACCAGGCTGAAGGGTGTCTTGGAAACCCGACTAAAAGCAGAGATTTGAGAAATGTGGATGACTAAGAAGAAAGACTAACTGGTGAGCAATGCCCTCCATCAGCTGAACTCAAAGCCCTGGCTAAGCCCACTGTGAGCACAAGCTCTGAGGCAGCATCTCACTGCCCTTGGGTGGCACCTCCAGCCCTGCTGGTTTCAACCACTTAATTTATTTTTCAGGGTGAGTGGAAATGACTTTTTTAAGGGTTGCAAAGGAAGAACAGCCTTTTAAAGGGGACCTGCTCACTGCTGGCAGTCAGGTGAGCTGACCCCAGCCCCAGGGGCGCATACTAAGCATGCGCTTGGAAGGGGCTGTGCTGTGGCTTCCCAAGGACAGGCTTGCTTTGCCTGTGCTGGAGGGCTGCATGCAGAGATCTTACCCAGCAGAAGGGGGAAATGGGTTCTCTGCCAGCCCCAGTTCAGCTTGTTGGAATGGCCATGCAAAAGCAAATATGCTGGGAAAGGTGTGGGACCATCTGACTGTGCTCAAACCCATCCCCACTCATAGCTGCAGCACAGACCTTGTGCCTTGCCTTGAGAGGTGCAGGATGTGCTTCCTTCTGCTGGCAGAATGGATGTCCCCTTGAAGAGGATGGGCAAATCAGCCATGGGCACAAATCGGGAAGCCACTGAAGCAAGATTTTCTGGAGCTCATCTTTCAAAGCCCCAATTAAAGGGCTGACACTGGGTGCACCAGTTTAAATGCCTGTATTTCAATCCTCAGAAATATGCCTGGCACCTCACACTCCCCACACAGATGAATGAGTCCCTTCACACCTCTGTGGGTGCTACAGTAATTCTCCCTCACTGCGCTGAAAAAAAATAGAAAAGCAGCATGCAAAGAGCTGTGGCTCCACATAACAGCTAGGAAGGAGAAAAAGCACTCTCCTTCTCTAAATTAAAAGCTGAAGTTGTGCAAAGCACAGCCAAAATAACTATGGAAATATTGCTGCCAGGTTCTCAAGGCCCCAGAATTTACTCCGTCCTTGGTGACGCACTTGGGGATGGACTGAGCTTGTATTTCAACTGGAAAGCAGGAAGAAACAAGTTATAGGTGGGTTTTGTTTGGCTGGGGTTTTTGTCAGCTGCATGTATTCATCGACATATCCAGGTTGTACAATCAGCCAAGTGACTGGACAAATAACAGACATCCATTATAGATTCACACTTTTAACCCTTCAGAGTAGTGTCTTTTATTTGTTTATTTATTTTTAAACTAGTTTAACATTAAAAATCACTTCTCCCCACCTGTAACCAAATAGAAACCAAACAAACAAAAGCTGGTTTTACATTAAAAAACCACTAACAGTCTCAAATAAGTTTTGTATTTTTATATTCCTGTCATAACTTCCTTGACTCCCACCTTCCCCAAAACCCAATTGTATTCTATAGTAGTTTATCATCACTGTAATATTTCTAATATAATATTTAATGACTAATTAAAAATTTTACCACTAAGCTATTGCTTTAAAACCAAGGGAAATTTATCATGTTGGAAATACTATTCTGCACACTAACTTTCAAACCCTTTCCAGAATTGTCCTTGCTAATTTTTCTAATTATCAAGATCATTTGGGATCTTCCCTTTAAGGAAAAAAAATTACCATGACTATTTCTTTCTGAAGCAGTACCCAGAATCTTTGCTGAGCTAGGTGCTCCAAAAGGATAGATAGCACCAGAAGACCAGAATAGATAGAAAAACAGACAGCACCAGAAGACAGATAACAAAAGCATGCAGGGCAAAAAAAAAAACAAGTTCTTACAATGATTTTCACGGCTTTGCACGTTTTATAAAAAGCAGCACCCAGTTAAGAGAAGGGGGAATGAACCACAGGGACTGTGGAGTAGGGAGGGATGCCCTGAGTATCTTCAACCATCCCAGGAAGATATACTGGCTCTGGACCTGAGGTGACACAGGTGTATGGCCTCTCCCCTGCTCTGCGTCCATCGCTGTCAGTCCTGTCTGTCCTGGGGACAAAGCTCTCTCTCCCCAAACTTCACACATGCACACACAGGTCTGCCAGAGTCACTGCAACTGCAGGGGTTCAACAATTGGCAAACTCCCACTGAAGGTGCACTTATCTGCAGTAATGAGAGCTTGTGACAAGGACAGGCTGTGCTGAGAGAAATTCCACCTTCCTCTCCTAAGCTGACTGTACACTGAAAGGTGGAAGAAACCTCAAATGCATTGGACACCCACCCCTAAGACTTTCCTGGTCCCAGTTCCAACAGACACGTTGCCATGCACAGCTACTGCCTACTTCTAGAAGTCTTCAAGGATTTAAAATTCTGCAATTATCCAGGTTGGAGGTTTTTTCAACATGGACATGAAAAACCAAATGCAGGAGCTTGGTAGAGCACTCACTCGAACTAACCACACTCAGCACAGCCTGGTTGCCCAAAGCTTGGGTGGGGCCAGTGGAGACATCTGGAGAGGAGAGGGGGTATCCTGGGTGTAATTAACAGATGTTGGGGGATATGACCCCATTTCAGATAACCTGGAGATTCAGATAATTGGGCCTCAGATAATCAAGGCCACATTGTTAATAGAAACAGTATCACAACTCCTAAGAGCGGCGCTCCCCATGTGCCAACGCCACCCCTGCTTGCAGAATGCTTGGTGAAATATGAATTAGCGGTTTGATACATGTCCCTCCTCTCTGTCAGCTGCTGGGCTGAGCAGCAAAGCCTGTTTCTGATGCACCACTTTGGCTGGCTGCTTGGGAAATAGGTTAAGGCAGAGATGTGGATTGCAGCCCTGGATGCCTGGGGACAAGGCTGTCTCAGAGCTGATGGGCTAGGTAAGCTCTATTTTGAAAGTGGGTTAATTTAGCTGCCATTCAACTACCATTAAATGTTGTAGGTTAATTTTATAGTCAGATAACTATTAAGAAACCAAAACATAAGGCAGGAAATGTCTCTGTGCACACCAGTGAGGAGCGATTTCCTCTGCGCTAATGCATACCCCTCCCCTTCAGCTCAAACCTCTCATCCTTCCATTTCTGCACATCCCTCACATCGTCTTTTTTTTAACCCTTGTCATTACACACTCTTGTCCTTCCTCCCTCTTTTATGAGAGTCTACTCTTCTTCTCAAAAATTCACCTTGATATCCTGGCCCACAATTATTTTTCTCCCTTGTTTATATTGTCACACATTGCAATGCTAGAGGAAGACTGACAAATCCAAACCACATCTGACCCTGGCAGATGTCCACTAAGAAAGGTTCCATATTCCCCCACACAGGCAGTATTTGTGCAGCTACGTGGTAAATTGAGGTAGGGAACTACACCTTGCTTAGTATGTAACATTCCATCACTACTAATACATCCAGTTTACTTTAGGGGTATTTTCCATATTTAAAGCCTCCTCAGTTGGCATTTTACCCTTTGTAAATCGATGCTGCAGTTGAAATGTACTTTATCTCTGTGTGATTTTCCTTAATGCAGCATAATGATTGGTATTGTTTGTTTCTCTATACTGGTGACAAAACCCATCAATTGGTGGTTTGTCATAAAAGGAAAAATAAAATCAAATCAAATCATCAACAACAGCTTATGCCAGCAAAGGAACAGATCCCTTGGAAAAAGCAGAGGTGACTCATCACTCCTCACGCGCAGCAAGGAAGAAGCAAGCATCAGAGCCCTGCAGATCCCCCCGAGATGCCTCCACAGATTGCCTCCCTCTGACTTCTGTGCTTTCCTGGTCCCTCCAGCAGGAAAATGAGTCGCTAACTTTTGCAGAGAAAGCCAAAGCGATGATGACCCACTAGCACATCCTGCCAATCAACCAATCACAGACCTCCTCTACTGCAGACATTTTTTATCATATTAACAGTAAGTGCACTATGCAAACACTGAGAGCTCACAGAAATGAACTCACTCTTAACCACACAGCTGCAACGAGACAACAATGCTCACAGGACACTGGCATTTGCGCTGTGCAGTTTATGACCAGAGAAATACAGAACAGGAACATACCCAGAAATCACAGCTAAACCACCTCTGAAAAATCCTCCTCACAGCAACTCAAATGTTCAGATAGTGACACCAGAGCCCAAACAATGCACATTGTGAGAATTCTGACCCACAAAAGGCTGACTGCCAAATTCCCTGTTGTCCTGCTGAGGCCTTGCTACTCTGATAAATCTTGCAATGGAAGTCCTTTTTTTTGCTCATGAGATACAAAAGAACAGATGAAAAAGCCAAATCAGTCTGCTCTTTGCCAGCACTAAGGCACTACCTTTGCCACTTTGATTTTAAGCTTCATAATTATTACTCTATTACAATATTACATAACTATTATTCCAAATTCAATAATATAATTGAGTGGAGACCATATTTCTTTTAAATCCTGAGTTATTTTTCCTTTTATCAATTAGAAATCCAGTCTACACTCAAACAAAAGTAAAGACACCAACATAAGGACAGGTATGTGCAAGGTGGCTAGAACTAAAGAGCAGATGAGTGGTCACCTTTACCATACACACTTGTGTCTGTTAGAGAAAAACCAATAGAGGGCCTGAAACAGGAGCAAAAATCTTGCTTTTGAGCATGAGCAGCAAAGCTCACTGAAATCCAGCTTGATAGACCTCTAGTGAGCAGTAAGGTCAGGCAGGCAGCTGCCACCACAGCCCGACCAGAACTTACTTATTAACAACCACACTTCAGGTACCAAGTAAGCTTGTTTAGCATTTGCATCTTGTGCTAATGTTTGATGGATAGAAACAAGAAAAATACTTGTAGTTCTGTACAAACAGAATGTACTTGCTATGGTAGCTTCTTATGCAAAAGCAGAATCCTACTGGTTCCTTTTTTACAGTCTCCTTTCAAAATCAAATAGTTTGTTTTAAACCCTTGATAACACCTCACATGCAGGTAGGTGCTTTAAAGGCCTGAAATGAATCTGAGGAAGATACCATGTGTGACCACAGTGCACCTGAAAGTATGAAAAAACTATAATACCACCTTCACCTGAAAGGGGAACGTGGTGGAAACTAGTGGATCCTCCAAGCAAGCACCTCAGGCTTAGATTACAAGAAGGGACCCAGCACAAATATTGGCTGTGTGTATGAAAAACCCCTTCACACATAGGGGAAGCTGTTTGGCTTCTCCTAGAGTCAGATGTTCCCTGCAGTCCCAGAGTAACTCAACAATTAGTGTCAGGGCCTTCCTCTAAAGCTCAGGGAGAAGAAAGGCTTAGCTTTAAGAAAGGAAACCATAAAAGCCCTTTTCAAAGTTAGGAATGTCATTCCGAATCAGTAAAGCAAGCCCCACAGTTTAATAGCTGGGCAGAAGGGTTCTGGGACATGAGACAATGGTATCTTGGTGCACATCAGCAAAAAAAAAAAAATTCCAAACCTGAGCAGGTTTAACCTATTTAGCACTGTAATTTTTACAGGCAGTTTGCTGATAATCCTGTACAGACAAACCACTCCCCCTGTCAGCACACGGCTGGCTGATCTGCACCTGGAGCAGGAGCCCAGCAATGGCAGGCAAGCAAGCTGTGACCAAGCCAGCCCTGGAAACCACAACCAGGGAGACAAGGCAGGAGCCACACAGCAACAGATCCACTGCAGGCTCGGGTACAGGTGACAACTGAAGCCTCTGTCCCATCCCCATGGTGTTAATGCAAGGGCTGGGTGGGTTATGGTCCAGAACTCCAGTCAGCTCCTTAGGGGGATGCAGCTGCATTTTCATACAGGCAACTTTTGTATGTTCAGGCAGCAGTGATTGTACTTCTGTGCTCTGAAGTATACCTTAAGCACTTCTAATTTTAGTTGAGCTTTTAAACAATTCCTGGAAATCTGAGCTGTAGCCATCTCATACGAAAATCTGCCTTTTAGTTAAGTGTGTTGGGAACAGACTCCTGCAGAGCTGTGAGACACCTGCAGAAGAGGAGGAGGCAGCAAGAGAAGATTTTTAGAAGTTCTATTTCAAATGTGATCTGTAATTCTGAGACATTCAAAGTGACCTGTAAAAACAAGATGCAATTGTTTTGTGTTCCCTCTTCATGATACCAAAAGGGAGCTTTTAAAGATTGTGTTGTCTGCGGTTTTCAAGTAGGTAGGTAAGAAGGAACTTAATTAATTCATAATTCATAGGTGTGAAGTCATTCACATTTCTTTTGATTTTCCTACTAGACAGCTGAGAACATCTTGGATTTCAAGCTACAGAGTCTGCATCAAATGTACCAGATCAGAGGAAACAGCACTCTCACAAACTGGGATCCTTCCAGCACTGTAACATCTACTAAAGTGTCTCACAAATAATTACATTAAAAAGATCAACTTTCTCTTTAATCTCTTTTCCATCTTCATTGTATCAAAATCCATAATCCTAGATTTACCCTAACACTTCAAGCTCAGTTTTTTGAAATCACTTTTCATCTGTAGCTCTGTTCCTCTGTGTATGAATCATATTCCTACACAGGTCCAAGAACCTGCTATTCACTTCCAGTTAAAACCTCCATTCAGCCAGTACCCTTGTTTGGGCATCTGCCAGAGCAGAGTTGGCAGATTAAGAAAATAGTGATTTGCTGAAGTATCTTCCTGAATCAGGATTTAAATCCTCCCCCTCCCCCAGACCCACTTTTGTCATGCCTCTAGGAAATTAGAGAGCTCAGCATGCTCAGGCAGGAAAGCTGCTGGTGATCTGTCTCACTGCAGACAGCAGAGCAAGCTCTGCACTGGTGGTGTTTGAGGAGCCACACCACAAGGGCTCGGCTTTGGTTACACGGGAAGGTGAAAGTGTCATGATCAGGAATTCCCTGAATTAAACCAGCTTCACTCACAAAAATTAAGCTTATTTCCAGCTTTCAGATCCTTCATGCTGAGCTCAGGGAGTTGCCTCCTTACAGGTTTAGTTTAGACACCAAAACTTTCAAGTGCACTTGAAGCTTCCTGCTTTTCCCTCCCAGCAGCTCTTACTGCCCCAGAGGAGCAATGAGCAGAGCCTCTCATTCCACATCTGAGGGAATATCTGCATTGTAGCAAGTGACCCAGGTGTATGTGGGGTACAGTCCACAGCTATTCCACAAAGGATCTGTTACTTCAGGTGACCAGATATGGTCCTGCAGGTACAAAAGAGGCAGCTGCCTCTTCCAATAACAGACTGAGCAGCTCAAAACCCAACCTGAGTCCAAACAAGCTGAAGGAAATTAGCAGTGAGTTTTAAAGCTGCCTAACAGGGCTAATTGTGTTTCTTTTCTACTTTTATAAGAGACAACAGCATGGAAGCTTCTTTCTGGGTCTGCGTGCAACATCTTGTGAAATCTTTTCATGATACAGGAAACAGCTTTTAAAAGAAGAATCAAGACTGTGTTCATTTAAGTTTGAACAATTTCATCTTAGCAGTGTGAGACCATCAGCAAGTCCTTCAGGAAAAGCAGAAAAACATGGTATTTCTGATAATCGCAGGACTAAAAGTGTCAATTAAAAATGTTCTGGGACAAGCCTGCACAGTGTAATGCATCCTAAAGAATGGCAGATGGGAATATGGTTCATCACTTTCAAAGGCTATTTTCATAGATTTGACAGATGTATTCAGACAAAGAGAAAAAAAATATTAAATGATAGTTTACTGCTCAAGGCTTTCAAGCTATTTACACATAAAAACTCACTATTCCTGAATAAGTGTAAGATGTAGTCTCTAGTTAAACCAAGTTTTTTACTTAAGAGAAATTTGCCTGGTAAAGCTAAACCAGTGACAGCACCCAATTATCATTTTACTTTTTGTTTTTAATATCGGCGTTAGTATACAAGAAATATAATAATTAGTTTGTAATGTAACAGTTGTTTAATGATTTTAAAAAACAAAAAAGGCACTGAAAAATGCAAACCCCAAATTACCTACTTTTCAATAGCACATGCTAAGAAAGGCAATTTCTCAGGAGAAAAGAAACCTGGGCTAGATACCATGCAGCATTATGAATTTTCCTAAAGCTAGGAAATCCCTATGCATCACTCTCAAAATCCTCGTAGAACTGAACACAAAGGTTAGCAGAAATGCCTAAACTCACGTGGGTTCCATTATACACCACTTAGTGTAACCTACTTTTTAGTATTCAGCATTTCAGTATCAATAATGCATAACGTCAAAAGTCGTTCAACCCCAAGTACAGGCATGAGAAAGTAAACATGGATCTTGGAGAAGGGCTGGCTGCAGTGTGGTGTCACTGCTGGATTTGCCATGTGCCCCCGTGCAGAGGAACAGCAAGACGGAGTTGCTGGAGCCTTCCCTGTGCTAATGGGGAGCTGGGGACCTGCCCCCTCTGCAGAAGAAGAGCAGAGAAAATAAAGCTGCAGAGAAAATAGAAGCAACACCAGTGCCTTGGTGGGCAGCTAAGCAAGGTGCCTGTTCCTGGTGACGTGTGCTCCAGTACAAAGCTCTGCTGCCCCAATTGGAGCTCTGCCCACCCCACAGCCCAAAACCAACCCACACAGGGCTCTGGCCATGCTCTCACTACCCCTGTGCCTAGCTTGGCTCATTACTGAGTGCTCAGTGAACATCACTACACCACCTTTTATTTTCCCTCCTGAGAGGCTGTTTGTTCTTCACTGGATAAATTATTTACCATTAAGGAAATTAAGGTGGCCAGTAGGGAAGCACAAATTAAGAGTAGGGGAGTTCATGAGACCGGGCTGCTATGAGACAGCGTTTCAGCTTTCACATGTATTCCCTACCCAGCTGCTAAAGCAGCTTTACCGTCAATCCTATTTAGAGCAAGAACCCAATGGAGTATGGAGATTCCAAAGCTCAGTCCTTCAGCCAGAAATTGCTTTACCTTCTATTTTCACTTCCTCCCCTGCTTCTCCCCCTGGTGATAGTTTCCATCTCATATCCTTGGGCTACTAGTAACAAGCATTTAGAAAGCATATTAGGAACAAGAGAATTGGAACCCCTTGAAGTTTTTCACAACAAAATTTATTAGAAGAATAGTGGTTTTGAAAAGTCTAGCATCCAGTGAAAACTACCATACACAACGTTACAGCTGGGAATGTGTTTCCAAAATGACATGGTCAAATAATACAATGGAGCCATTAAATCTTACACATGCACAACAAGAGAATTAGCGCTTTGACATACAATGCAAAAAATAAATGGACCACATGAAATAAAAATTTAAAAGTACTTATCACATACATTAAGACACAGCTTATTTAGTCCAGTCAAAAAATCAGAACTGCATTAAAAAAATTAATGTAGTGCAATCAAACCAAAAACCTTAATTTGTGATCATAAGTGCTCTACTACATAAAACATTGATCATAGCAAGGAACAAAAAAATTCAAATCACACAGTACAAAAAAAATCTGTAAATAAATATAAACTACAGTACAAGAGAAATATTAAATTATACAATTCCGTCAAACTGTAAACAGTATATTGAAATGAGGTCCATAAGAGTAAAGGGGGGGGTTCCTGTTTTTTTTTTCCCATGACACTTGAACTTCTAGAGGTCAGAGAGAAATGCCATTTTCCATACTCTTCAAAGACTATGGGTTACATAAATAGAAAGAGAAGACTTTTTAGATGTAAAGTGTCAAATAATAAAGCAGAGGTGTTGCTGACTTGCAACTGCCAACGCATCACCATGAAGGCAGAACAGCAGATTTTAGTTTCAGGCTTGGCCTCCAGGTGAGCACAGCACAGAGGCCTGGCACTGGAGGTGTTCAGTGAATAGTGCTCAGCCTTAGAAAGGAGGCACCTCATGAGCTCTGGTCCTACCCAGGAGGTGGAATTAATTACGGACAACCTGGACCTCTGCTGATTATCTGACAGGTTTACACACTTGTCATACAAACACCAACTTTGGCAGAACAATTACTAATAAACTCAAAGCACTCCCGGCCCATTGGTTTCCATCACAGTGGCCAGTGCACAGAATTCTCTAAGGACATTGCATAACTAGAGTGTAGAGGTCAGACAGCCAAGGACCCGTGCTTGAGGTTAGAAGTAGTTATGGTGAGAGAGAAGCAAGAGCCACGTTAAGAAGCTGCCTCTGCTGTTCGCAGAAGCAGCTGGGAATGTATTTAATTTTTAGCTGCGCTGGCTAGTAGTGGCATTTTAAAATATATAAGTTTAAGATAACATATATACTATGTATGTATATAATATAATACATATTATATAATATACATAGGAATTTCTTACAATACATACCAGGAACCCCCACGCGATCTGCTCAGTAGTAATAACTGAATATACAGAATGCCACTATAAGTGTCTGAGGCACTGTGTGCTGGAGAGTAAATATGCAGCTTTAAAATCCGTTTGGCTGAGTTATACCTGGATACCTGAACTGAGTTTTAAGTTGACATTCATCAAGGATGTGCTATCAGCACGTCAAAAGAAAAGCAAAACAAAATACAAGTCACTGCTAGGTTTAAGAAGAGAGTACAAGTACCTGAATTGAGTGAGGATAGTGTGTAAACTGTCCCTGAGGGTTTTTAAACAGTGTGTGTACAAGTTGGATTCCTAAGAACATTAGTTTAAACTTACACTGCGGACTGATAAAATACCAATGTCTGACAATTTAACAAGTGGAGGTTAAAAAGAGTTATGAGCAAACACTCAAAACATTTTATACATTTTAAAGCAGCAGTAAGCTGCTGTAAGCATACATCCCATCAGTACAAGCAACACGTGGGACTCAGATAAAGGTTTCTATTTGCAAAAAGCCCATCATATATCGATAAGTAAAGAATATTCACCTGCTAAATTAGAATGCACCTAGTTACAGACTAGCAATTCAAGATTAATTTTTTAATCAAATACTTTTCTATACTTTGCTATTACATACTAAAATTCCTTAAGCTCACTAATGCTGGTATTCTAATCTATTTTTTTTTAATGTTCCCCCTTCATTTAAGAAATATACCATTCCACAACTTAAAACATTAAGATCCATTTTCAGTCCTCAGATGTAAAAAGCATGTCAATGAGTTTATACTAAAAATTTACACGGTAAAAAGGCTTGAATTTCAGCCAGAGATTCTAAATACTACTCATTCCCTGAAGGCATAAGGGAGAAAGAATCCCTACCCATTTTTCTTGTGATATAGTTTTCAAACTGAACATTAAACAATGGTCCAAAATGTTTTTTTTTTTTCAGTTTGGGAAACTTCCCTTCCCTACCCATCATCCCAGATTTCCAATGTTAAGCCCTGAAATGGCCTACTGAAATGATCAGTTAAAAATACCAGGCATGTATATATACATCCCCTGCCTGAACTCCAGAATATTTTGTTGTACTAGTCTTTAAAAGACAGGTTAATATCCCAAGAAACCTTGTGATCTGACCTGACAAGCTGTTCATGATCCCAGATTGTATACTTGAAGTATTTCATAACCTGAAGACCAGATTTAATTAAGACTCTGGCATTGTAACAGAGAAAGTGCTGCAGTTATTTATCCCTTTTCTGGTACTTTAGAATAGGTCAGACAAGTGCTTTTTATTGTTTACATGTTCTCACGCAGGCATAAAAAGTATTATCTGCAAAACTATTTGAGAAATGTAGCACCAAGTAATTGATAAACTGTTTAAGTAGCTCTAGTAGTATCCTCATTATTTCTGAGTAGGAAAAAATATTAAGATAAACTGTACTAGGTGATGATGAGAGAAATTGTTTTGGATGTTAACTTTTCCTGCCCCTGTCAAAATGAAGCCTGTGTCCTAATCCCTGCTCTGTAAGGTAGTTATCATCTTGAGTCCTCCTAAATTATACTTACCAATTCAGTAGAGACAAGCACAGGGGCACTGGTGGGGATGTTTGTTTTTAAGCGGGTAGATTAAATGCCCTGGAGAGGGTAAAAAAAATCCTCCTTTCTAGTACATCACCCAGAAAAATTGAATTTGCAACTGGGCTGAGAGATTTTTGTAAGGATTAAATAAAGCTCTCTTAATATGAAGGTTTTTATGACAATACCTGAATATAGGCATAATTCAGTAGGACATGAGGTCCAAAACTGCTGCTGTAATACTGGTTAGAGACTTGGCCCCAGTCAAAGAAAGAACAGGAAAGAGAGAGAGAGATGGACACTGGAATGCTCTAAATACTTAACAGCTTTTTCTGGTACACATGAAGTGGATCTACAGATCATTTTGGGTTTGAAATCTCTCTCTGCCTATTAGTCATCACAGTGCACTGTGTTTATACACTGGATAATCTGAAATGAGTTACTATAGTGGCTACTTTATCTGCTACATTCATCAGAACTGCATACAACTAGCAGTGCAGATTTTCAGGTTTCTGAAGGTTCCAATTACTGAATTTTCAATATAATTCAAGATCAAGTAGAAACCTTTATAGTACCAAAACAAGTCTCAAAATTATTTTCTTACAGCTTTCTAAAACAATATTAGCCAACATTATGTACTGATGCCAAGAAAAAAGCAACATTGACCTAGACTGAAATTACATTTAATTTCTGAAACATTTGTGGGGAATACCTAGAGGTTTCTGATCCTCACGAAAATGAGGGAAACTACCCTTCCCATCCTACTTCTAACATTGGGCAGAGAATTTAAGCTATTTAGAATATTGTGACAAATCTTTCAGTAAGGTTAATAATTTTGCCTTCATAAGATTTTGGACTGCAATAAGAGTATGCATTTTTATACTGAAGAGTTCAAATTTTGTCTTCACTGAAGAAAGAGGTCTTTACATTACAGATGCAGCCACACTGTTTTTGAGAAAAAAAGGGAACAGTAGAGTGCTCCCTTCACTCCTTGGACACTGTGTTCTTCTCCTAAGACTCAAGGACATCTTAAGAGCATTACTTGAAAGTAAACTGGAAAGAAACACATGGCAATTCCAGTTTTGCCTGTATAACAATCGTTGCAGATGATACAAAAAAGCAATTCAATCAGAACTAAAAAGTTGTTTCACAAAGCTTACTCAACCCTAAAGCCCCTAAATCACTTTGCCAGCTCCCATGAGTTTCCAGGGAAAGGCAATGTACTCTCGAGTACTCATGAAAGAAATATTTAGATGCAAATGTTGGCCTGCCACAAGACAAAGCACAGACTATTCCTTGTCTGCTCTTACCCAGTCTAAACACAAATGCAGTTACCTCCAGTATTTAGGAATATTCTCCAGTGGTAGAAAGTTCTGCAAAAAATGTCATGCAGGAGTTGCAAGAGAACACAGAAGCTGAATATGTTCCCTTACTAGAGGCATTATCCTGTGTGTATCCCTGCATTGTTAAAAATATTTTTTTCTCCAACTGCCAAAAAGTTCAGAGTTTGAATTCAGGTCTAGCAGTAGAGTTGGTAATGCAAGCATCAAGTTATGAGTTCTGCAACAAAAAAGAAAGTAAAGGCATACCTGTATTGCTTATGCAGCAACTTCTCCTGTGCAACAGGGAAAAAATGAGAAATTCTAAAGGAAACTGTCTGCAACCTTTAGAAAAAAAACAGGGAATGACTGGAAAATAAATAATCTTTAGACAGAAATAAAAATGAGTCCAGAAACGTGTCTAACTGGAAACGTTCAACTCTATAGCTGTACTCAAGCATTACAGCCACAATAATGCCTACAACACTGTGGAATGAGGATCCAGCTGGCTGAAAGTGAGGTAATAGTTTGTAATAGGTCAGAGTTCTAAAAAAGCACTTTTACATCTTACAAATCCAAATGAAAAAAAAAAAAAGGACACATTTCATACATGTTGGGCTTTCCCACCAGAACTGTACGATAATTAACTCCACACCAGGACCCCTACCACACTAAGCCTTACTCATCTTCAATTATATGCTGCAGCAAAGATTTACCAAGCGACACCTAAACTTCAGTACAATATGAAACTTCGATTCTTAAAACTTTATACACACAAAATATAAAATTACTTTTCTAGGATGGGGTAGGGGAGGGGGATTCTCCTTCATGGTACTTGGACTGAAAAACTAGTTTTCAGAGACTGCCACAAATATAATTCACAGTTTCTTGCTGTCAGGCTTTTTCAGCTACATCAACGTAGTACACAACAATACTGTTAAGTCCAATAACTACATTGGATGGACATTCTCGGGAATAAGAGAAAACTAGTGACAAAAAATACCCGAAAGGTCTCCTCCTAACAACGTCTCGATTTTTACAGGGTTGCAGTTTGTCTACGTTACACGTTAATGCCATCTCACAAGAGCAGCAGGAGAAGGCTTTAAAATCTTTCTCCTGTCCAAGTGATCCAAGTAACATAAGCATCCACTTACCAGAAATAAGATGAGAAACAAGGTTTTTGTTACAAAGACCGCAGTGAACCACACCTTCCCACACCAAAATATGGTCAACCAGGGATTTTGGCCATGCAAACTGCTGGTCAGCAGAAAATTAAGCATGCTAATGGACAAACATTAATTCCAATCATATATTTAAAATGATCCCAAATACTACTAGTTAGCTACACTGAAAGCGCCTGCAAAATATATGTAGTGAAAAATGAAACAAAATATTAGTGATCACTGCAGCACTTAGAGTGATACTAGTCTTAAGTGATGAATCACCTCAGAGAAAATATGTTAGATGGGACTTTGAAACAAAAAAGTAACATTAAAAGGTGCACCTGAATATTACAGACTAAATTTACAAAACCTACAATAAGGTAAAATATATATCTTTTGAATATTCAGCAGCTTTTTTTTAAATTTGTTTTTATTTTTTGAGAGGCTCATGAAATTTTAAAAAGGGACCACTAACTAATCTCAACCATGCTTCACAAAACAATAATGGCTATTTCATATTGCAGTTACCAATGTAATGCAATTAGTGCTTAAAAAATAATCTACACTTTTTCTTTTTTTTCCTTTTTAAACAGAGACCTTTGGAGGAAATATGGTTGTTCAAAAGCTTCTCGAAAAAGAAAGATTACCTGAATATTAAGTTATCACAGATCAAGTGTTGTGTTTAAAAGCTTTGCAGTTATGAGTATTACAATCTTCAGGTCTCAGGACATTTAAACTGAGAAAGTTACGTGTTTGGTTTGTTGTTGTTGTTTTTTATTTTTTTAATCCACTTCCTAACCAAAGCAAATAAAGAGTACTCAACTTCTCACTATCTATTTACAATTCTTAGCCTACAGTCTGAAATGACAAGACAAATTCTCTTTTAAAACTGCAGCATTAAAGGGTAGGCACACCATTCTTCTGCTGCACGATTGTCACCCACTTAAACATACACATACAAAATATTTAGGTTAGTAAAATGAGCACTCCACGTACACTACAGTGACAAGTTTTATAAAACTCAACTCATGTTTCTTAAATAAGGACAACTGCAAAGGTTAAACCTCTCTCAAGAGTAAAACTGTATTACTTTTTTTTTTTAACTTGCAACAAACTTTCTACCATAACCTCAAACAGCAGATGAAACCACGCCTTAAACTGCGCCTTTATTGCAATCACCAGCTAAACTGGAACGTATTGCAGAGTTTATATACTGCTACTGAGCTTAAACTGCTTTAAATGCCAAGATGACAACTAGAAAGCTACAAGGAACCAGGATTTTGAGGACTAAGATATATTAAGTAAACAAAAATAAAGTATACTTGGGGCCAAATGCCCAGTCCATTTCAAGAATGAGCAGTGCATATTTAAAACAACAGCAATGGTGTGCCTAACCTTTGAAAATATGAAGTTGCTGGGGAGGGGAAGAGGCTAATAGAATCAATTGTTCCAGAAGTCATTCAGCATCCCTAGGGCTACCTAGGTCACCCTCCCATGAACTTTGAGAGACCACTTTCACTGACATCACTTAATGCTCTCACACAAAAACTCCAATGCTTCGTTTGGTTGTGCAAATGGGGAAAAAATGCTAAGTCTATCTACCTTTTGCACAGATTAAGACCAAATTGCTTCTACCTGAAGAACCAGCAATTATGATTTGGTCATGTTGTGGTTAAGTCCAGTAAGTTCCACTTAGTTACTGACCACTCCCGCAGAAAGTATCAAAGATAAAAGTTCTGTACAAAACTTATCCTGGATCTCCATATAAGCATAAAGATATCACCATACTGAAAAACCTCAGATTTGTGGTTTATGGAGTGCTTTTTTTTTTAATGGTGTTTAAATACTTATTCTAGCATGTGCTAAACCACTATCAAAATAGATTAAATAAAAACAACAACAAAAAAGCAGGACTTAATTCCTGCTACTGGCAACTGTAATATTTAAAAAGGAAACACCCATCAATTGAGTGTTCGACCCTGACAGTATTACAGATAGATATGATGCAGAGCCTGAATTAGATCAGGCTACCAGTGTTTTACTTCTTCCCTGAACATTAACAAGCTCCTTCACTAATGTGGATATTTGGGCAGACTACTGAGGTTGTAACGTTTGATAACGTTTGAGATCACCATTTTGTGGGCTATTTTTTTTTCCTTTTTTTTTTTTTCCCAGTATCACAGTAGTTTGTTACACAAATCCCCCATCCCTGGATTAGAGTCATTTAAACTAGCTGTTGGGACCACATAGTTTAGTAAACTCAGAACCAAGTCTGTAAAAAGTGTAAAGGTCACAAAGAACCATAGTTCTGGTATAATGAGGCATACCCTAATACATCATTTTGTGTACCCTGACTGCTCCTGACTGTGAGAAGCTTGTCTTCCGTGAGATAAGGCTACATCCTCAAGCAGGTGAGTGTAAATATCACCCTTCAAAAACACCAAATAAAATTACAGCGAAGGTAGTGTTATAATAAATAATTAACTGACATTTTCTGAAGGTAGTGTATGTAAGTTTTCCCTCCCCTCCCCTCCGGGTGAGCACTAAGCAGACAGCAAATGGTAAGTACAGTTAATTTAGAAAGAAAACAGTGGAGAGCCTAATTAGACCCAATTGATTATCTATCTAGTTGACAAATCTGAGTTCAAGAGAGGTACCATTCCTAAATAATTTGATTTAGCTCAAACCTTTCAATCAACTGGATCAACAAAAAACAAGAAGGGGAAAAAAAGATTTCTGAAACATTTTTGAAGAATGACAGTCTGATTTTCATTTGAAAATTGCCTGGTTTCAGGAGAGTGTCAGTTTAACAAAGTGGACTTATTTCTATAAAGGCAGATATGAAAAATCCAACATCAGAAGCTCAGGCAGGCTCTACAGGCAAGATGTCCACTTCTACAGATCTGCATTCTTTGTGAGGTAACTCAATTCTCTATTACAGAGAAACATGCAAAAGGCAAAAGAAAAAAAAAGGAACAAAGAAAGAAAAGAGGGCAGTGGGCAGGTGAAGGAGGGAAATTGTGCCATACTAGGCCAGAAAAATTTACAAATGTGACATTCAGAGCACATCTTTCACCTGTGTTCACATAAGTCTATAATAAACTGCAAAGGAAAGAGCATTGCAGTAAACAGGAGACTCAGGTGCGCTCAGTGATGGTTGAACTATGCAGTAGTGCTCACCCAGTTTGCAAAGTAATTGGCACTCTACAACATCCCTATTCATCCTTCAATTCATTCGCACTTTGTGCTGCTTCTCCCTGGGGATCTAATTCAATCTTTACTGAAACATCCTGCCCCTCCGACCTCATTAATTTCATTTTTTTCTTTGGAGGGTTTTTCAAAGTGCCCAGCCTCTCTTTAACTTTGTACTCCAGTGTACTGTGGGGGATCCCATAAATACTCTGAGCTTTGGAAACACTCATTTTCCCGCTCATAACCACAGAGATTGCTTCCTCCAGTATCTCGCTGTTGTACTGTCTGTATCTCCCTCTTTTCTTCCTAGGTTGCTTGGAGCCAGGATCTCCCTCTTGATCTGAGGTGGGATATGGCTGTCCAGAGGTAGACTGCTCAGCATCTGAGCCCCAGGAATCTGGTCCAGCATCCAGCAAACTTCTCCTATTTTGTTTTGGAAGGATAGCCCTTAACTTTTTGCTAAGCGCGCTCTCCGTTTGTGAACCCATTACCAAAGAGCTATAGCTGAACTGGTCACCAGTGCGGGACTCCCATGAAAGGTCCATGCCTCGAACTTGTGGTATCTTTAAATCCACAGGAGATGAATGGCTCACGTCCTTTTTCCCATCCTGCTTAGTTTGAAGTGCCATTTTTTGAAAGGCAGAGTTTTCTGTAAGAAAAGGAAGGTCACTGATGTTGCTGAGTGCACCATTTCCCCTGAATTTCATGCGGCTGAAATTAAATTCGTAGTGTGGTTTTGCCCAAGAAGCCTCCCTGGATAATATTAAGTGCTGTCCATGATTCTGTAGTCCAGATGGCCCATGGCTGGCAGCTGTAGAGAACTGGTTTCTGCTCAGCAGTTCTTCACTAATCTGGAGTGATCGAGCCAGCGGTACTTTAAGAGATGTGGAGTGGCCATAACCTTCCCTGGTTCCATCCTGCAAGCTTCTTGGAGGTACCCCATCACCACTCTGTAGTCCCTCCGGATGGTGCTGGCTGGGTCTCCCAGGTCGCCTAATTGGATGGAAGGAAACTGATGTGAGCAGGACTTGCACAGGTAGGGAGGGATGGGTGAGGGGGCCACTCCTTTATTAGAAGGCCTTGCTTGGGTAACATCACTTTTTGTGTTATTTATTTTTCTCTAAATTTTTTTTATTACTTTAATTTTTTTTTTAAGTCTCGGCATCAGTCAGTTTTAAAACTTGTTCGCAAAAAAAGAGAAGCTTTTTGGGCAAAAAAAAATGAAACCTGTTGGCTGGTCTCTGGTTGGGTTCACAAATTCTCGGAGTAGAAAAGACTTCGCGCAAGCGTCTGAAAATAGCACCTTAATTACAAAGTAGTAATCAATCGCCATAGATCTACACACAACTGTGTTACTGGTGTGACGTTACCACTAAACAAGCACAGTAATAAAAGAGTAAGCCAAAGTGCAACATATTCAACATGTAAATATGACTGCCACCTGCAGTATCTACACACAGGTGGAAACCCTGGATAGTGTTTGCTTACATCATATCGAAGAATTGCTGCTCAGGATAAAAGAAAAAGCTTAGCAGGCCTCAGAGATATTTGCCTGACTTTCATTAAGCACCAAATATGAAAGCTGGGATACTGCGGATCACAAAGAAAAACACTTACGCTAGACTTACCAAACTGCTCTCTTAACAACTAATTGCATATAGATAGAGCCCTGAATCTCATTTGATAAAAAGCATGCCTAGGAAAAGGAAGATCTAAGCACCAACTGTCATCTAGATCAAGGGTTAACAAAAAACAAAAAAAAAGGCAGTATGTATTTTTACCATTTCCCTTTCATCACAAGTGTTCTTTCTATGAAATTAAGTACTACTGCTACAGAGAATCACATCTATTTTAATGCTTTGATTGCTTAGCCCCCTATAGTTATTAAGTCACATTGGTTTCAAAATCCACCTCCAAATTTCTCCATGTTCAGCATACAAATTAACAAAGAGAATCTATTTTAATGCTCTGGGACACTATACCGGCATCAAGCCCTCTGGCTAAGTCAGTGTTACTTAAGGATAGGATACATAGTACTGAAAAGCTACATTATTATTTTTAACATCACACTGGGATTAAAAAGAGTCTTTAGAGAAAAGACATCCATTGCAAGAACCTGGCATGTAACATACACAATGCTTGATACACACGCTGTTCACTTCTCTCCAAGATGCAACAAGTCATAGGATGTGCACAACAAAAGTCAACAAGGATTCAGAACAAAATCCAGAGAAACAGATCAAAGTTTGCAGTTCCAGAGAACCCTGTGCATTCTCCACCCCTTCTACAGCATGTATCAGCATCACAGGGTGCACCAGTGATTCTACACCTCAATAAAGGTCATACAGGCAATTAATAGAGGGTTACACCCAACTTAGTGATGCTGAACTAACTGCAGCCAGCCTCATATGCCATACACCTGGACAAGTAACCACAGGTGCCAGTATGCCACATCCTCTCTGGACCCACAGGACTGAGCAGGACAGTGCCAGATGCTGGCCCTGCCATCCCTGTGTGTTGGACTTTGGCCCTCACTTGATTCACAAACAAGGGAACAAACAGTACAGAGCCTCAGTGGCTTCTGCTGCCTTCCTAGGAAAATAAAGATGGAAATAACCTGTTCAGAATTAGAGGAGAAGTACTGCTGGGGAAGGTTTATGCTAAAGAATTGTAAAAAGTATTAAGACTAAATTTTAAAGAGGGATTGAAGTATTTTATTAATAGAAATATTAAATGGAAAAGTAATCTTGAAAGGAGAAATCTGAGACAGTATATTTTTCTGAAGAGAAATGCAAAAATTCAATCAGCTGTTAGCAGTACATGGGAATGGTGGTGGAAGAGGGTTGCTAGTGGAGATTTTCAAGTTTTCAAAGGCTATCATAAAGCTAAATCCAGCAATTAAATAGCACTTTAAACCATATACTATTTCTGTACTTCAGTAAAAAATATTTGTTCACAGTAGCTTCAAGATAATCAGCACCCAAACCCCCTCTTCGTCCCAGTCAGCCTCTCCAGTACCACCCTGACCAAGAGTAAAGGGTTTCTAAATGTATGCAAATGGTGACCATTAGAAATATGAAACCTAAAGATTGTTTTTTTATTTAACAGTATTTCACACCTTGAACTGATTAGGCAAGAGTTGTACACCACATACTTTGTGATTATTTTTAAAAAAAAATTGTTCAGCACTACAGAACAATCACGAATCCAAAGTTGCATTTAAAGTTTTCTGAACTACCAGATTTCCTGCCCCATGTCCTCTTCTAAGTTGTCGTTTATGCTAGGAAATATTAACAAAAATCATGCAGTGATTTAAATCTAATTCAGCATGGTTTATCACCCAAATCATTGTTACCTCTAAAATAAACTTTCCTGTTAGCTAACTTTGCCCTAAGTGAAATGAAGTCTAAATATACTGCAAAGCCTCTAAGACTCTTCATGCACTTATTTGAACTTGCATGTTCACGGAAATCACCTATCACTAACCCCAAGAAACAGGTAGTGGAAGGATCTCTGGATAAGCACCAAATTGGAAAAAATAACAGATATTAGAGTCTTTAACTGCAAGTTAAACCTGTCTCAGTTGGCAACAACTCTTATTTGGCAGGTGGGGCGAAGGTATTTGCCAAAGGTACAAGTTGAAAACACATTACTCCAAAGGGTTAACACCAAAAGAAACTTAAAATTATCAGGAGCTAAGGACACATTTTTAGTAAAAAACTGTTTTAAAAGGTTATAATAAGTTGCTTTCTCTTACCCATTTCCTGAAGTACTAGAGCACCCTGGAGAGTGACTCAGAGAGGTGCTGCCAGCACAAGGACTCTTCTTAGTGGATAAATCAAGCACACCGTCTGTAGAGACAAAAGAATCACTTCAGTGTTTGAAGAAGCAGGATCAGCCATGCTGATCTTGTCTTCAGCTGAAAAGACAAAGCAAGTCTTCTGAGCTGAAGTAATTTTTAGCACACATTTTTTGGTTTATTGTATTTTTAAACAAAATAAGGCTTGGAATTTTTTTGCAATATGGTTTACATGTGACTTCAATATAGTCTTCAGAAATCACAATAAAAAATAACAAAATTAAAAGTGCATCTGTTACAGGAGGCATGCATAAAACATTACCTACAAGTGACAGTTCTGGATACAACAGAGCCTATCACATAACTACCTTTCAGTGGTCCAGAACTGAGACAATCTTCAAGATTTGTCAATCTGAGATATTCCCCTCCTTAAAGGGAGGCTGCAAGACAGTACTAGGATTTTTTTCTTTTTTTATCTAAATCTCTTGTAGGAAAATTCACTGAGAATTTAATATTGGAAATTAAATTAACACACACATAGATGTGAGATTTCTTCTCACATGGCAGCCAGCTTCATCTTCTTTTTTCATACCTCCAATGGGTCCCTACTGGAAAAGCTGCTGCCTTTCTCCTCTATTGTGTCGTTTTGTTCCGTTCCATATGCCGAATTGGTTTTCCTGTTAGACTGCTTCCTCCTCTCTCACTAATGGCACATCCTCAAGCTCTCCCATGCTCTCCTGCAAATCTTTATGTAAACTCTGCATTTAGAGGCACCAGAAAAGGGAGCATGTTTCACCAGGAAAGCTTTGCTCCTGCTGCGCTGAAGCAGCTTGAAATTCTGGTCATTTTAATAAGGGCAACATTGTCATTGAAGCAGTCCAGACATCTGAAGTTCCCGGAAACTTTGAAACGAGGAATTTATGACGCAGAGATAAATGAAACCCGTTGGCAAGGTGAACTTGAGACATATGAGAGCTCCTCACTCATTCCATCTAATCAAGTGAATACCACCCAACACAAGAACAATGTAAGGCAGCTCTCAGATTGCTTAAAGTTCTCATTTGACATATGGAGAAAAAACATGATAAACAGTGAACTAGAATTAACTTACGAAAAGCTGTTCCACCCACTGCATTTGGGAACACACCATAACCCAAACTTAAGCAAGCAGAAAATTAAATTTTCTTTTTGAACAACATTTATGCAGGCACAAGAGACACAGACTGGATCAAGTCCTTCATTCTTTTCAAGAGGCTGGACAGCACAGGCAGCTGCTGGAGGCACTTGCATCCACGCTTCCTCCCTCAGAAGAGTCAGTATGCCCTAGAAGCCCCTGAGGAGAAGCAGGGCCAACCTCACACCCCAGGGAGAAGTGTACAACTAGCTGGGTTTCCTTCAACGCCCTAGAACAAACTATAGCACAAAGCACCACTAGCAATCTTTCATGACAGCCTCTGAAATCTCTCATTAACAAGTTTGGCAAAATCTCTTTCCAATTACATTAAATGTAAATTGGGGGAAAAATTTACATCAGCAAACAGATTACTGTATAATTCAATATGCACATGTTCTACTCTCATAATGAGCGTTACAAACACCATACATTATCTTACAGCTTTTTCCATCACATGGAAGCTAAAGAACAGTTCATGTTCATGCTTTTTTCTTCATCAGACCATCCTCTAATTAAAAAGGAACAAACCAAAAGCAAAACTGATTCTCTCCCTCTTTCTTTCAGCAAAAAGTTTAACGATGAGAACAGTTTAACATTTATAAACATACATGCAAAACACACTCACAGAATGCATTTATAATAAAGACAGCTAGAAACAAATGTCTATCAGCTAACTGTACAGGTCCACATTTCAAGAGAGACTTCAACCTCTCACTGCAGTTTGTTTAACTGAAGTGCAACAACAGCTTTCAGTAAGTGCTGTAAGTGCAGTATGTGCCCAGATGTCCAAGCTGCATATTACTGGACATATAAAATTAACTTGCTGACAAAAAGCTTCATAAACCAAATTTAAAAGAATAAAGAGAATAAAGGGATACCTACTTTTCTGTCATAACTAGAAAAAGGCTTTATTTTTCAGGCAACTTTTCCATTTGCAGATGGACAGCCTACTGTGACAGAATGACTTCAAGCACTAACATTTTTCTGAAGAAGGATAAAGGGTCTAATTTTAATCAGTACGATACACTTAGGATTCAACAGTTTCAGAAAAGAAAAGTTCATATACTATATCGCTCACAGAATTTGCTTCTTTAAAAAAAATGCATTTTTGATGGAAAGCAAGGTTTTTGAATTAAAATAAGCTCTGAAACACTGTTAGGATTTATTCAATCTGTGCTCTGCAGAACAAGTCTATTTTTAAGGTAGAAAAGAGACATTTCTTCCAAACACACAAACCTGGAAGTTTAGTGCAGTTCATGGGTATAATTTTCATAGCCTTCACAAAGCAATTTCTCACAGACTTTTTAAATATACTATTCTCACACCACAACCAGAAAGGAAATAAATCAGCCTTTCAGTCAAATTGTGCCCTAAACCTTCAGAGAAGAGACAACATTATGATTTTCATGACCATGTGAACTTCTCTTATCAGTAAGTGTACAGTCTATTTTGGCAGACTGCTTCTTGCAGCTCCCAGCAGGAACAGCACATTCATCTTTGGAGTCTAGAGCATGTCCATCCCCTTTGCCCTTCTTCAGAAGAATCTCTCATGCCTATGGGTCTACATTCTTTCAAAAAGTCTTTTCTCTCCCAGCCACAGTGAACTAGTCATTAGTTAATTATAAAAACATCTACTGCTTTTCCACTTTACATTTTATGCAAAAGTGCAACCTTCTAATTGGTTCTGCAATAAGAATGCAATTAATGGACTGCCACAGGATGCAAGACACTGGTAAGAGTCCTACCTTGTTCACTAGGTTCTGACTGAGACTTTCTGACAGTAAGGTCCAGAGGTGAGTCTTGGTCAGCCATGAGCAGTTTGCTGAGCACAGGGTTCTGAGCAGTTGCAGCCGTGGGAGAGGAGGCGACCAGAGATGCTTTCAGCAGGCTTTGGTTCTTTGTGCTATTGGGCTGGCTGGAGTCCTGAGTAGAGCTATTTTTTGAGGTATATTCAGCAGCAAACTGTCGGATCATTCGCTGCATGATCTCACGGGCCACTAGGGGAATATTTGGGTCAGAGACCCTAGGACTGTCTGCAAATATTAGAGATTTCTTTTAAGGAAGCACTTTAAGTAAAACAGCTTTTATATTAAGTCATTGTTTATTTACCAAAACAAATCCAGGGGAAAAAAAAACCCCAAAGATAAAATAGTTTCTGTAGAAAATGTACTTTAGCCTTAGAATACCTGCATAAGAACCATTGCTAATACTGGTACAGCCTTCCCAAAATATCACTTTGGTAAAAGATATATACAATCTCATATTTTGTTTTAAAATATAGATATATTCTTCCAGACCTTTAAGAGGTGTGGAAATGGAAAGGAGAGCTAAAGTGCGAAGTAATGGAGCTCATCCAAAAATATTGAACAGGTTACACAGGGGAAGAGTTGCATAACTTACCTGCAGCTACAGAAAGGTAAAATTGAAAATAAATTTGCAGCAGTGCCCCATAAGTTTACTGAGAAATAAATCCCTGTAGTTCTGATAAATTAAAATAATTCACATGAAGATCAAATGTTCAAGTGTCTTCCATCTTATTCTATGTATTGCTTTTGATATTTCTAACATTGCAATCAATGCAGGATCAGAAATCACCCAAAGAACTTGCATATACACAAAACCTCAAGATGTGTCACATGACACGTAATTCTATTTCTAGAGGAGCTGCTAAATCTATTATTAATGGATGTAAAAAAGAACAAGTAGGCATTGCAATTTATTTCTATGAAATAGTGTATAAATAAAAAGGTATCTGGGCATGTGGACAGCACAAAAATTTATTGACAAAACTCACTATTTTAGACCAGTAGTAATTTGTGATGTAAAAGTAAATCTGTAACTCCTAAATCAAAAAAGCTAAGTCCTGCCATTTCACTTGAAACACTGCATTCTCTGGCCAAATCAGTTTTGTGGTTTTTAAACAAAGAAACAATCCCAAAAAACCAAAACAGCAACAACAAACACCAACCACCCACAATACTCCCAAAAACCCCCAAAGCACAGAAAACCACACCACTATTCCAGAAATGGCTCAAAAGGTTTGATTTTCTATTACCGAAGAAACATTCAGAAAACAACTGTACAGTAGGAGACCAAATAAATCTTTAAAAGCAGCTCTCAAGAGGGAACAACAGAGAAGTGTTTACTACCTCTTTTAAAAAAACTGCCCACGTTGAAAGGTAATCTATTGAGATTGAGCTATTAGAAGCATTAGGAAAATCTTCTGTGGGACCTTCCAGCATTAGATTTGCCTTTTGCCACCATTTTTGTCAAAAGTACATCAATCCAACAAACCCGCTTTATGGTATGTGTAAAGGATGACTGACATGAAGGTTTGAGCAGAGCTGCCTACAAATCAAAGAGCAGCAGTAGGAGCCTGTTTCTTGATGAAACACCATATTGAGCTTGAAATACTTATCAGGCCCGAATTCCTTTCTGTTAAGCACAGCTTTCTATACCTAAGATCTTACACAGTCACCAGGTACATTCTTACAGTAAATTTCCATAAATCCTATAAATTTCCAGGATGTTTATGTAAATATGTAACCATTTTCTTTAAAACATCCTGTTTTTCTTATGTATCAAATACTACAGTTTTAAGAAGCCACCAAAAAATGAGCCAAACCTAAATTTTGGTACATTTATAATCTCACTTGCTTCCCAAATGGTCCACAAGGACACCAGCCTGGAAAAGCGTAAAGGTTCTGTTCTGCTGTGGTGGCATTTCGTCTACTTTTCTAATCTCTTCACTATAACCTCCTGAAGGACATAGAAAGGCTCTAAGGAGGCCCAGAGGGACACAATTTGACGGCATGACCAGACAGATACCAACTGTTTGATGTGTGCTTGCAGCATATACAAGTGGGGCTGGCAGGAATGCAGAGCTTTCCTTCATTTGTGTTTTCTGAACGAAGAATCAGGCCTTTACTGTGCACCATGTTCATAGGTTCATTTCAAAAATGCTTACATCTGAACATATTTACACATTCAGAAATAAAATATTACATATGCCTACAGCCATGCATCCTTGTAATCTGCAATTTCATAGAATCAGCCCAGAATGACAACTTTCTAGTGTGGTTCAAGATAAATGCACTAATTTGGGTCACAAAACTCTGTTTCCAAGCAGAAGGGTAGGTACCTAGCACATAAAGGCTTCTTGCTTAATATAAAGCCCGTATGCTGAGGATTAAAGCTGTTCAAGAGTGGAAAATATGTGCTGGTGCCCATCCAGCATCACTTGAAGTCAACCACATATCTATCTTGACTCCACCTGTCCAGGTTTTTTTAGGAAAATAAAACTAAAATTAACTAAAACATAGAAATTCTCTGAGAAGAGAAAATACAGCAAAAAATTATCAGCTAGACATAGTCTGAAGCAGTACCTCTGAGTTTTAAAGTCTTAATAGTTTTGTGTATTTTTATATCAAAATCTTAAAAGGGCAGTATCAAGCAAATAAAGGCATGATTTCATTAAACCAGAAGAAGGCCCTGTCCTGCCACAAACTAAAGGTAACAGACAACTAAGTACTACCACTCTGCTTTGACTGGAAAAATACGAGTATTTGAAGGAAGCATTATTGGGTCAGAGTGCCAGGGACACAAACTTCAGAGAAAGGACTAAGATTAACGGACAGTAAACCTGTTCAAAAAGTTTGCTGATCTTGTTAATTCCCTATTCATGTTCAGTACATTAATGTGTGGCCAGTGTTCAGAGAGCAGCTGCATTTTCTCTGATCCACCCAGGCTACAAAATACCCATCTCAAATGTTACTGGCAGTGAGGATGGAAAGAAGAAAAAAAACTAATTGCTGGCAGGAAGCCAAGAGAGCTCAGCATCTCTGAGCAATGTAGGAACGTTAGAGTTCTGCCATTCTTTGTGTCCTCTTTGGTATGACAGTGCCTTGGGATCTTATGGCAGTAGCATGAGTTAGATTTCAAGCAATCTAAATACAGGCAAGCTTGAAAATCATGCATTAAGGATTCAGAACTGACTTCCTGCCAGGCTTCTATCCCTTGCCTGTTACTCTTGCACCAAGCACAGCTTTGTCCAAGGAAGAAAAACAACAGTATATTTTTAAAAAATTCTCAAAGATTTTTAGACATCTGACATGTTTCATTATCTTTATTCTGGATATCCAGCCACAGACAGAGTATTATACCCTTCATTAACAAACCGCACTATCTGCTGCTGGCTCCTCAGTGAATTTAAAAAAGCATACTTTCCTAAAAGACACATGTCATACATAAAGATTTAAGTTTAGTGGTAAACGAATGAGGTCTTAAATAAACAATTTGGAAATGATGGAAAAGCTTTTTTTTTTGTCACCAGAAAAAGCAACATAGAAAAAACCTGTGTTTTCTCTAGACTTTAGTTTTCTTAAATTCCTTCTGGATTTGAAGATAAATGGGATAAACTCAAAAGCAAAAGGAAACATTAAGCTTACATGAAAAAAAGAAAACTTAAAAAGGAAGCCTTGGAATAAAGGCATTATCTGAACTATCAGTAGTAATGCAATAACTATCCTTCCCACCATCCTGCATGTATTGCAAAAAGTATAGAAGCATCATAATGTATAGCTTGTATTTATTCATTTGAGTCATAAAAGAAAGGCTAAGATACTGTTATCTACTTAAAACACCTTTAAATATTTTGGTCACTGGAAGAAGGGGCTGAAGACTGGCTACAGCAATTTCTAATTTGTTAAACTGAAGCCTTGCATTGTCCCCCAGCAGATAGGTTGGAATTACTGATTTGGCAGATTTTCTCACACATGGGTTAGACTGATAAGTACAATGTACTTTCATTCAGGATGCATTTGGAAGCAACCTCTGGATTAATGTTTCTCAGATTTGTAGAAAACAGTGAAATGAGCTCTGTGCCTTCCTTAAGAGCAGTTTAAGCAACAACTCTCCAGAAAATATTTAGGTGATTTTCTAGCACTGAGCGTGTTCTTGGCATATTCTACAGCAATTCTTTTGCTGACCACATTTTGAATTCTTCATATATTCCGCTTAGCACTATTCCAATAATATTTTATATTCTAGATTGTTGGGAATAGGGTGGGTAATCATTACCAATAGTGAAAAGACTGATGACCTTTAAGAAAAACTGCATTAGTACATATCCCATCAAAATAAAATAATTAAAAAAAAAAAAAAAAAGAAAACACATTATCCACCTACAACCACCACTGCCACTTGACCTTTCTTCCAAACAGCCCACCCACCTAAACACTGGTTATGGGGGACAATCCTGCAGGGTAAGAACTGAGTCATCTCTCCAAAAGTGAAAACACCAGTGATCTCATGGAGAGATTTGGTTTAGGGTTAAACAGTTTTATGCTCCCTAGGCATCAATACTCTCTTTCAATGTCCCAAGCCCACACTGTTATGTTGCTACATTACTTCAGAGTCAATTTTTATCCTTGATAAATATATATAAAGAAGATAACTGAAAAATACTGAACATTCCACTTGAACATCAGATCTTTGATACCTACATTGCATGCAAAAAGGTCACAAGAGAGACCATTTCCCGCATCCTCCTCCCCCATTAAAACCAACCTTTTCTGTAAAAGACTGCATTGAGGAACTCTTCCGCTTGCCTTTCAAAACGAATGATTTTTGCTTGCTCTTGTCTAAGCAGAGCTTCTTGTCCAGCTTCCGAGGCTGGCTCATCCAGACTGACTAAGTGTTCCTGCAAAGATATTTAATATTTGTAAGATCTTCCAGACTCCAAAATTAATGACGTTCCCTAGGCACTCAATATTTTACTAAATTCAAAACATTTTAAGTACTCAGCACAGAGTTGAATTTATTTAAATCAAAACTTGTTTTTTTGGCTGCATCAGAACATTGTACTTTGTCCTGTTTTCTTGTTGTAAATTGGGCTGGTTTGAAGGTCAACCAGAGGGAAGAATTAACCCCACACAAATACCTTGCAAGTGATTTCCACATGGAGCTACAATTTAATAGGAAAGTTACAATAAAGGCAATAGTACAGAAACACTGGCTTAAACTGACCAAGAGTTTTGGCACCCTCTTGGTCAGGGTGGTGGTGGCAGTCTGATTAAATGGTGGTTGCAGTCCCATTGAAATGATGGATTGGAACTTGTCAAAGCAGTGGTCCTGTGGAAAGGTCTGGTCCTTCCCTGGAGGTCCAGTGGTGGCTCCCCCAAGTCCTCAGACCTTGAGATCATACACCACCCTCAAATCCAGGCAGGAATGTTCAGTACCTCCTCCAGGGCAGGGAATTTTACAATGGAATGATGTAATCCTATGAAACACAGGATGTCTTGGTGAGTCGTTGACGGCACATTAGCAGAGACGACCACCCTTAGGGGCTGGGTGTAACAAAGAGAACACTACACCCAACTCACAGGTGGGGTATGCAGCTGTTACAAAGGACCCACCACTTACAGTTCATCAGAAGCTGATGGAGGCGGTGGTAGAATACATACTTTGGTGGCACCTTGCATTGTAACCTAAGACATTTTTCAACCCTTATTCTACACAATTTATATCATATCCAAATTAGTACCCTTCTTTATATACACGTACAGAATGAAACATTACACACAGTGCTTGTTTAAAATTAGGTGTGTTGAGGTACACAACTGGTTTCCCCATCTTTCTGCATTACCCACCAAGTATAAACAGGCAATAACAATCCCATGGATGGATTTTCCTTTGCCTGAGGTAGGATTAATCCAAACTATCTGTCCTAACACACCTCTTATGTGTACCACAGGGACTTTATCTCCTTCTACAATGTGCAAGGGTTCTGACTGGGCAGGACCAGCTTGATTGGTGGAGCTTTGGCTGTTGGTGACCAGGTGGCCTTTGCTAAATGCAGCTCCCAGTTTTTGAAGGTCCCCCTGCCCAATGCCTTCAGGGTGGTTTTTAATAGTCCATTGTACCATCCAGCTTTCCCAGCAGCTGGTTCATTATAAGGAATTTGGTACACTCCCTCAATACCATGTTCCCTAGCCCAGGGTTTTAGAAGTTTGTTCTTGAAACAAGTCCCATTGTCAGACTCAATTCTTTCCGGGGTGCCATGTCTCCACGGGACTTGCTTTTGCAGGCCCAAGATGGTGTTCTGGGCAGGGGTATGAGGCACAGGGTACGTCTCCAGCCATCCAGTGGTTGCTCCAACCATGGTCAGCACATAGCACTTGCCTTGGCAGGTTTGGGGAAGGGTGATGTAGTCAATTTGCCATGCTTCCCTGTACCTATTTTGACTACTGTCTACCATACCATAAGAGGCTTCATCCACTTGGTTTGCTTGATTGCAGCACACATCTCACAGTCATCCATGAGAGACACTGTCCATGTTTAAGTCCACAGGACTGGTCACAGGCCCATCTGTATGTCCCATCTCCTGCCTGATGACTGGAGGCATTGAGGGCCTAACAACGTAGAAGTAATTCTTTGTGCTACCAGTCCAGATCTACCAGAGATACTTTAATATTGGCAGCAAAATTCACCTGCATGTTGTTACTTCATTAGCCTGACTTTTGGGTACACGTACATCGATGCGACAGACCTTCACAGTCAGCTTCTCTACCCGGGCAGCAATGTCTTGCCAGATCTCAGCAGCCCAGATGGGTTTCCCTCTGCGCTGTCATTTGGCCTTTCTCGACCGATCCAGCCATCCCCACAGAGCATTAGCTACCATCCAAAAGTCAGTGTAGAGTCTTGGCCACTTCTCTCATTCACCAATATTCAAAGCCAGCTGGACGGCTTTAACCTCTGCAATTTGACTTGATCTGCCTTGTCCTGTAGTAGCTGCTGCAGCTTTCTGTGTGGGGGTCCTTAGAGCAGCTTTCCATTTCTGGTTTGTTTCTACAATTGGGCAGGAACCCTTGGTGAAGAGGGCGTTATCGCTTTTCATTCTCTGGTAGTTGGTTATGTGGTGGGGCCTCCTCAGCACGTGTCACCTGCTCCTCTTCTTCTTCAGAAGATAGTCCAAAATTCTCACCCTCAGGCCATCTTGTTATGATTTCCAGAATCTCAGTGAGATTAGGATTTCCCATCTATGTTCCCTGTGCGATCAGCACGATCCAGTTGCTCCACATGGCATCAGTGGCATGATGTGTAGAAGGAACCTCCCCTTTGAACACCCAGCCCAGCACTGGTAGTGGGGTTAACAGAAGCAGCTGTGCTTCAGTGCCAATCACTTCTGAGGTGGCTTGAACCCTTTTGTAGGCTGCAAGAATCTCTTCCTCAGTTGGGGTACAGCTGGCCTCAGACCCTTTGTATCCCCAACACCAGAATCCCAACAGTCATCCTCGGGTCTCCTCAGGTCTCTGCCAGAGGCTCCAGGGAGGATCATTTCCTCCGGCCACAGTGTAGACCACATTTTTTATATCCTGCACTGTCCTGACTGACCAAAGGGCTACTCCATAGGAATCTCCTGTTTAATTCAAAAGCTTGTTTAGGGCCCCACCGGAAACAACTTTTCTTTTCTGTCATGAGATTGAGGGGGCTTACATTTGTACTGTACTCTGGGATATGCATCCTCCAAAAGCCTACAGCATCTAGGAAGGCCTACGTTTCTTTCTTGTTGGTTGGTGGAGACATAGATGTTATTTTGTTAATCACTTCCACTGAAATCTGGCAATGTCTATCTTGCCACTTTACTCCTGGAAACTGAATTTCTTGAGCACGTCCCTTAACCTTACTTCATTTAGTGGCAAGCTTTCAGGACAAACTGGATAATCTTCTTTCCTTTTTCCAAGACTTCCCAGCTGTGTTCCCCTCTATGATGGTGTCATTGATGCACTGCAGATGTTCTGGAGCCTTACCCTTTTCCAGTGCAGTGTGGATCAGTCCATGGCAGACAGTGGAACTCTGCTTCCACCCCTGGGGCAGTCAATTCCAAGTATATTGCACACTCTTACAGGAGAAAGCAAACTGGGCCTTGCACTCTGCTGCCAAAGAAACAGAGAAAAATCACTGGCAATGTCAATGGTCACATGCCACTTTACTGCCTTGGACTCCAGCTCATACTGAAGATGCAGCATGGCTGGCACAGCAGCACTCAGTGGTGGCAGGATTTAATTCCAGCCAAGGTAATCCACTGTCAGGCTCCATTCTCTACTGGACTTATGCACAAGCCATAGAGGGCTGTTAAAGGGTGAATGAGTCTTGCTGACCACCCCTTGACTCTCCAATTCAGGAATCATCTTATGAATGGGAGAGCCTCAGTCACTGTGATATTGCCAATGGTGCACTGTTGCTGTGGTGATTGGTACCTGTTGTAACAGCAGAAGGGTTGTCTGAGAGACCAGGCAAGGTATTCAGTTGTCTGATTTGCTCTGTCTCTGGAGCAGCTATACTAAAAGCCCAGCAATATCATTTTGAGTCTTGAGATAGTCTATGCTGAGGATGCATGGGGCCTCTGAACCAGTCATGATGGGGTGTTTCTGTCACTTCTTCCCAGTCAAGCTCATTTCAGCATCCAATACAGTCAGCTGTTGGGATCCCCCTGTCACCTCAAAAATAGGAATGGATTCCACTCCCATATACTTTGATGACATCAGGGTACACTGAGCACCGGTGTGAACCAAAGCCATAAATCTTTGCGGGTCAGACATGCCAAACCACTGGATCCACATAGTCCAACAGATCCAATTGTCCCCTTCCCCTACCTGACTAAAGGCAGGACCCCTCTAAATCCTGGTCATTCTACTAATTGCTTTCCTCCTGTAAATACGACCTTGAGGTCCCCTCAAGAGGGTCAGTAATATCACCATTCTTTTACCACCTTGAGCCTTGTCTAAGAGAGACAAAAGCAGCATTGACTCTAGATGAGCTTCTTGCAGTTGTTCCTCCTTTCAGTTAATGTACCTGGGGGGCTAAGGAAGAGGTGGGTTTTCCACTCCACTTCTTCGTGTCTTCTCCATGCTCCTGAAGGAAAAACCAGAGGTTACCTCATGGACTGTATCCTCTCTCCTTGGCTGGGGGACATCTGGTCCAAATGGCAGAGACTCTTCTTGGTTCTGGCAAGATGTGGTAAATTCCTTCCTTAAGCTCCTTCCTCAGTTTCTGGTGGCCCTCTTCAATTATCTCTTCCAAGCTCCAGACACCAGCTATGTTTCCACAGATGAGATGTGGGTGCATAACAGGGCAGTGACAGCGTCCTTGTAAAGTCTTAGTTTGTTGACCACCACCACCATCCACCTTGTCCTCTCCTTCCTTCCACTGCAGCGTTGCTAAGCAGTGGGAATATATTTCTGGTCTGAGCCATGCGAATTTCAACCACATTTGTGATGTGCACTGGACACCATCTGGGCTCTTAGGGAATCTCTCATCTTCCAGAAAAATTATCTCCAGCACAGCTAATTCCCTTAGGCATTGGATACCTTGTTCCATTGTGCTCCATATTCCTTCTTGCACGTGGATGTCCCCTTTACAAAGTTATCTAGCCCTTTTACTTGCTAGTAGCCACTGCCAGAGGCTGAGAGTTTCCAGGGTTTCTCTGATCCTCTGGTCAATGACCATGTCCTGGGACAGCGATCCCAGCTGCCCAGCCTCACATCCTTTCAGAATAGTGTCATTGGCTGCACTGTCCCAGATGTGCAGCATCCAGCTCAGAATGGACTCTTTCAGCTGCTGTGTGAACCCACTCCGCAGCTCACACAGCTCACCCAGGGACAGAGACCGAGTGATCATCTCCAGCTCTGTCTCTTTCACCAAATCAGTCTCTATGCTGACTGATTTGCTCTTCAATTTTCTTTTCTTGAACAGGAGCAACTGCTACTGATTAGGCTGTCCTGGCTCAGTGACAGTTTGTTTAGATACAGTGCCTGCTGATTGGCTTCTTTTTTTCCTCCTCCTCCTCCTGAATATGCTGGACCACACCAAGCTTGGTCCTGACTCCAAGCATGGTGTACACAGCGCAGGCCATACAGAGAAGACAGAGAAAAACTAACAAGATTTTGCTGTGCTTGACATCCAGACAGTCCCCAGACCTTGAAATCATACACCACCTTCAAATCCAGGCAGGAATATTCAGTACCTCCTCCAGGACAGGGATTTTTACAATGGAATGATGTAATCCTATGAAACACAGGATGTCTTGGTGAGTCGTTGACGGCACATTAGCAGAGATGGGCTGGGTGTAACAAAGAGAACACTACACCCAACTCACAGGTGGGGTATGCAGCTGTTACAAAGGACCCACCACTAACAGCTCATCAGAAGCTGATGGAGGTGGTGGTAGAATACATACTTTGATGACACCTTACACTATAACCCAAGACATAAATGCAACAGAAGCCTGTAAGATTTGATAACAATACAGAAAATAAGAGTCCATTATAAAGAAGAAAACTATTTGGCTGCAAATCTCATATCTAGCACTTGTTCTTTGGCTATTATTTTTAGATCCAAGAAATAACTGTTGAAGGCAAAACATCGACAGTTCTCCTTACTCTATGTATCCTTCATGCAAACTAAGCAAAAAATAACCAAGCATTATCAACAAACAGAACCTTCTGTGAATAAGCTCAATAGTAGCTACTTTTAAGTGAAATAAATTTAAGTTAGCTGTTACAACACCTACAATGAAATAAAATCCATTCTCACAATTGGAAGCAGCTGATTAATCTCAAGAATAAATTCAAACTAGGATAATTACGCACGTGAGATGCCAGGATACATCATTCATTTTAAGTACAGCCAAGAAACTAGAAGACAAGGTTACAAAAACACAAAATCTAAATGCTTAGGTTCCACCCCCCGATGCACACACCTTTTTTCATTTTCATCAGTTTAATGCCTTGCTCCTGCTCAGGAGAAAATTCTCTTTACTGGCCCTCTCCTTCCACTTTCATTTTAAGCTATATTAAAGATACCTGTATTTACCTACTGCAGGAATGTATACACAGCTACTCTTTGGCTTCAGGGAGTGTTTTGTTTTGTTAACCTTTATAAAGTATCAGTTACCATAATATTTAGGCTGCATCTGGTTTTTTGGCCTCTACTGTATAAGCTGATTTCAGACTCATATCCACATGGAACTAGAAGGGAAGAACTGGAAATTCATTTATAAATCACAATAAATGAAAAACAAGCAATTCTTAAGTTTGTGCTGTCTCAACTTCAGAAAGTTTAAGAAGCAAGATTATATGACAAGCCCACAGTAAATTAACAAACACAGCAGTCACACGAACTGTGTGCTAAGGGTAATAATACCAAATGCTGTGGACTCTGGCCTGAACCACATGGATGGGCTTTCACATCATATTTGTGATTCAACAGCTTCCAAAAGGGAGATACTACCTCAGGGTACAGAGACAAAGCAATATTTTATGACAAACAGAAATACAAGGAACATGCAATGACAAAGGTAACAGGTGAGTAAAAACATCTTTGATTCTGTGAAGGTAAGAGCCTGCAAGTGAAGGCCTCACAAAATGACTGATGCTTTCTTCCATACCAGAGATTCAAATCTGATTGCTCCCACAGGAGAAGCTTCTTCCTTAACAGACAATAGCTCTGGAAGAAGCCTAAAATAAAAATAACCCTTGGCCAACACAATGCATTTCAAATCTTCCTAGCACTTTACGCATCTATAACAAAACACTGTAAATACTAGCCTGGCAACTCAGTGGAAAAATAGTCCAGTAGCACTCTGCCTCACCCTAAACAAATGTATTTTATATTACTCATACAAAGGCAACGTAAGAAGAGTACCATTTAATCTACTGAAACTAATAAAGCTGTACACTTGCTACCTAGAGAAGGAATGAAGAAAAAGGGATCAACTAGAAGAAAAAAATATTAAATGGCTTATGCTGGTGAACAGCTCAGTAAAGGATCTCTTGATCTGCATGTAGGAGAGAAGAGGAATAATAGGAAGAAAATGGCAGTGCTTAGTTTTTACCCCCCAAATAAAGGAGCATCTCCTTACATGTATTTTTTATAAGTGTCCATTCTAAGACATCAAAACAAACAAATACAGTTATGTAAAAGAGTAAGATTTAACCTCACACTTTGAATAAATAAAAGTCTTCGGGCATGTTCAGTACAGCACTGACTACGTGAGACAAAATATACTGGAAATAGTTCTGCTTATTGCACTTTTTAATTGTTTTGTTATCCATTGTACCATAATTATTCCAGGAATCTGCAGGTTTCTTCACCCCAGAAGGAAAATTCAAGCTTTCACACTAAGTATTTGTTTGTGATTGCTACTCTACTTCCAAAAGTGAGGTGTTTTTGTTTGGTTTGGGAGTGTCTGGTTGGTTGATTTCTGTTGTTTTTGGGGGTTTTTTTTGGGTAGGGTGGGGGCGGTTGTTGATTTTTTAGGTGTCGTTTTTTTCTAGTATTTCTTCCCAATAACCATTATTTAGAACCACTACTTTCAGGTTTACCCACTCACTCTACAGTCCTAAATCACATCAAAGTTTTCAGTAGCAACATGCAGGTAGTAGGAAGAAGAAAAACCCAATAATATCTGGACAGTATTTTCATTGGGCATTTTTAAGGGTATTTATAGCCATTCAGTTACTTTTAGGTATTATTTATAACAGAATTCTTTCTATTCTCTTTGTGCTTCTCTTCAGGTGGGAAGAGAATGCCCCAGAGCATTCCTGGAATCCACCAGTGAACATGCAGCATCACTCTATTGAACAATAAACCTTCAGAGAGAGATACCTGGAGTGGTTTGCACATGCTCTTTGTGGGCTAAAGCTCTTTTTGTACATTAAGATAAACAGCATAACAATGTAATTAAGTCAAAGAGCCTTAGAAATACAGAGCTCAGGTTTTCAAAAGGCAAGGTCAGTGTGTGACCTTGTGAGACCCCCTATCCTGGGCAGCCCAGCCTCGTCAGCACTACTGCTGGATGCTCACTGAGAGCCTCCTTGCAGGAAATGTTGATACAGCAATTCCAAATGCTAAACTGCTGACGTGAAGAGAACTCTATGATGCAGGCTACTGTTGTGTAGATGTGCAAACAGCAGTTTCATGTTTAAGCCACAGCGCACACACAGATGGAATGGGAAGAGCCCACAAGCTAGAACATGATGAGATAATTCCTATCCATCTTCAGGGAGAAAAAGGAGGGAGGCTGCCCAGAGACCACTCATGGCTGACTGGTCAATCCATGAACCCTAGGGATAAAATCCAGCCTCCCACCCTACCTCAAAGCAAAAGCAGGAACAGGGAGTAAGAAAGGAATGTTAAAACACCCCTAAGCTGTCTTCTCCAATGTGTTTTTTTCCTTAAGACTGTACAGTCTTTTTAATTCATAGCCAACACAAAGGAGAACAATTTTCTGTAGACAATCCTTAAGGGTACCAGACACTCTTCTTTTCTTCTAACCTGCAAGAAAGTATCATTCTTGTTGCTTTCATTTTAATGCTACTCAGTTTGTTTACATCTCTCAAAATGCTACAGTCATTTGAGGCTTCACCAGCATTCAGGTTTTCCTCTCCAGATATTAACACAAATTCTTCTCTTGAAACAGTCCATAAAGTCATTTACTACTTTTACATTCCTATCACTTTTAAGACATCTGTAACTTGTGACTTGACAAAACAGGTCTGTCTTGTCCCGTTTTTCAAATCTATCAAGATAATTTTCAATTCTGAGCATGTCCTTTAAAGCATCTACGACTGCTCCCAGCTTAGTATTAATAAAAATTCAGATGGTTTAATCAGTTTTAAGACCTTCCTCACTTACTGAATATATATATTTTTATAGTAAGATGACTGACATCCTATTTATCAAATTCAAAACGTACAACTTGACTGATCCATAGCTATTGACTATCATTTATTATCTATAGTAGGGGGAAAAGAAATGTATCAGTGAAATGTAAATGTAAGCATATTGTGGTGTGGAACCACAACATGCTTACATTAACATTGAAGCAAAAGAAAAGCTGCAACTCTGCATTACTACTAAACACATCTGGAGATTATCACAAACAATCTTTTCAAGTTCTAGCCTCCAAATCAAATTATTTTAAAATGACACAATACAAAAGTGACAGTCTAAATGCTTGAGTTTTTTAAGGGATGAAATCCATTTAAAATGTTTTAGAGCATGTTCCAGCACACTTAGGGAACTCTGTACATAGCTTAAACACATTCTAAAGCCATAAAAAATTGTAGGAGTTCTGCAACTTCAACTCATTTTCAGATATTTCCTTTACCATCTTCAATTTTTCAACAAGTTAATGCTTTAGAGGAGTGATAACTTCTCTTCAGAATTATTCAGACATTTACCACAGTTCATATCTTATTGGTTATGTTCCTCCATAGTCAAAGGTCATCGGATTTGTGTAAAATAATTACAAGCTTTTAAAAATACCCGAATCATAACAAAGTAATTTTGAATTTTAAAATAACTTCTTCAAATGCTGTACCTTAACACACTTCTTCACAAATGAAAGACTTGTGAGATGTCCTTTCACTGAAGCCCAGGTATTTTAGAGAACTTTCCAGACCAGAATCAATCTTCTGGCATCAAACAGCCTATGAATCCAGAATATGCTCCTAGAAGTCATTTTCTCTCTTGATATTTTTCTAGCTTAAATGTATCTATAAAATAGTTAATGTGCTCAGGAGTATTATCCTTCTTGTTCTGCTCTCACCAGCTAGTGAGATTAGTTGTGTGTCCATGTATGTGTGTTCCTTTTTTCTCTTAATACACATGAATTGCTTTATGTCACTGTAGACAATAGTGTTTTCTGTTCTACATGAATATACTCAACTGAACACTCTTAAAGGATTCATTTTCCAGTTTCTCCTTTCTTCTGGCCTTTCTTAGACTACGCTTGAGCTCCAACTATGAGCAAATGACACTAGAGACCACCTCATTTGATACAAATATTCTACATGGAGCCAAAGATTTCTTCTGTAATGATAGCTCAGTCAGATTATTTAACAAACTACACAGAAAAATTAGGAGTCATAATTAAAAAGAGATAAGGCAAGTACACTTCAATCCATCTCAATTGATGGGTCTTTGCTGTACCACAACCTTTTAGAAGGAAAAGTGATAAAGATCCCAAGCAATAGAGACTTACCACAATTGCATATTATCCAAATGTAAATTTGTCAGATTTGGTCCCAGAGAACCCAATCTTTCTCTCACCTCATGGAGGCAGCCACAGCTGCTAAATGTTGGGGTTTTTTTGTCTTTCGAGGTACCTGTCCATTTCTACACACAGGCAGCCACATTAATAACCTGGTAGCAGCACCTTAGGTAACCAGTAATTCTCCTATCACACCATGCAGATACAATTGTGTATTCTGCATTCTTGTAATGAAAAGAAAAAAAATCCAGTTTCTAAAAGTTCTACATTACTGCACATAACCCTTTGGATTTGGGAAAAAACATGTCTGGGAAGATGCTGTCTCCCTACTTTGTCTGTATTAAAAAACATGTCTGGGAAGATGCTGTCTCCCTACTTTGTCTGTATTTTGTTATGTCTTTCAAATGAAAACACTTAAGTCCATTTCTCTATCAAAACTTATCTTGTATTTTGACTGCCAAAAATGCAGGTATTTGCTCAGTATTTGCAATTAGAACAGCTGCTACAAATAAATTAATCTTTTTAGAATACTTCAAAAGGTGGTTTTCCATCCTTTGAAGAAGTCATGTAATTTAACCTGACTGCCTGCAAAAGCAGCAACGACTATCACTGAGTGGGACAGCTAATGTAGATTTTTACCCTGTAAGCAGCTCTGCCAATAAACTAATACTGGCCTCCAATTCTCATCCTGCAAGTCCAGAACTCATTTTTACTTATGCACAGCTACTGATCTCCTAAGTTACAGGTAATTCTCATGGGCAAATGAAATCCAGAAAAAACCCTGAAGATATTTATTGGTTTTGAACTTGTTACACTAGGTATCTATCTACATGTCACTTACAGGTAAAAATCAAGTAGATTGATTATTCAACTAATCCAAAAGGAGGTATTGGTAATTATGTACTAAAAAAAAAATCCCAAAAACAGGCCAGCCACAGCCACACACTACCTTAATACATGGCTTGTGGCTATCCAGCTCCCAGCTACACAATCCATTACACACCTTTTCATTCTGTATCTTAGCATTCATGCAAGCACCAGCCCAAACCATGCCACCCTGCCCAGTTCTTCTCCAAACAAGGTGAGAGGATGCACATGAACAGCCTGCAACTCCCTAAAGAATTAGAGATCAGTCCAGATGTTCAATGGAAGAGATGTCAAATAAACTAGTACCATGCCAAATTTAGTTGAACTGAACTAACTGAAGACTGTCCATTATTTAGCTAAATACCAATTAAGTTACAACCTTTTTTCCAACAATTTAGTCTCACATATTAGAATTCTAATTAAGATGTTGTCAAATTCACACTATTTGAAGGCTTTTGTGAAAGAATCATATTTAACTCTGAATTGCAAGCTAATGACATCAGTGCCAGCAAGGCAGCAATCTGCTGCACCCACAGGGGAAAGGAAGCACTCCCATCCTACCATCTCTCAGATGACACACAAAAACCCTAAACCTAAAAGGACACATATTATTCCTTCAAAAACAAAACAAAGACAAGCCAAAAAGCCAAAATACCCAAACCCAACAGAATTGACAGAGAGGCTGGAGGGCAGTAAGACTGCCTTTTTGAACACCTACCCATACACTGTCCAACTGGCCCACACTATGACCAGTCTCTCACGCACCACAAAATTAATTTCTGAATCAATTCAATGGCTTAACTAGAGCTGCGCTTAACACTGGATTTTGTCCTTTTATGAAATGAGGTAAGAAAAAAGACAGAGCTCCTTTCACAAGTATACATACATGGCACCTGCTGTCAGTCTCAATGAAATAACTGTGACTTATACCTGTTCTAAATGCAAGCATTCCTAAACCTCCTCTTTTGCCTTAATAAAAGCTGTAATACAGAAACATGCATGAACTGCCAGCATGGGAAATATCAGTGTCAACAAGGTACCTCCTTATGGACAAGCCATGCAGCTACATGCTAGCTTCCTAAGTTGATAGAGATCCATTCTGGTGTTGTTTTACATTGTGCAGGAAGAAGCAGCAGTTACAAATTCCAGTAAATGAAGTTTTGCCAAGACAGATGATCCTTCCTTCCTATGTTATAGAACAATCACAATTTCAATACGTGGGCTGAACAACAATCAGTATAGCACCATAGCTTTTGTTTTATATACAACTATAATCTCCATAAGAAAATAAACGGCAAGTTTATTGTGTTGGCAAACCTGACTTGTCCATGTTTGGGTTCTGACATCATTGTGAACAGGCACAGTACAAAAATCTACCATGCACAAGAGCACCTTAATAAAAAGATATGGCCCACAGGGAAGAAGATTCCAAGATACAGAACAAGATTCTAGACTGTTAAAATGGACCACATTTCCATATTGAAGATAAGCCCATCATCTGACTGTAGTAAACATGCACAAGCCACAGTCTGGCTCCCTTGGGGAAGGTTTCATGATTTCCAACAGGATCCCTTACAAAGAACTCAGGAAAACCCAAAACAAATAAAAACACCAAACAGAAAGAGCTAATGCACAGGGAAGAAAAAAAAGAAACCCACCACCTGCATTACATACTACAAAGAAAAAGTTGCAGAGAAAGAGGCAAGTCTGTTCATTAACCTGCATAATTTAATTCAGAAAACCTTTTTCCAAAGCAGAAAGGGGCAGGAGGTTGCAGATTTTCCATATTCAGTTAACTAGGAGCAGCAAACTCCCTCCCTTTGTCCCTCCCCTACAACTACTAGCTTCACACATCTGCATTGTTACCTTCACTTTTTCTCTTCTCAGGCAGCAGAAAAGACAATTTTCATCAAAAGACCAATCAGAAACACCTTCAGGCTCACAGTCTGTAAATCAGAAGAATAGCAAATTACTTCATATTCATAAACCACGACACAACTGGAGCCAAAAGAGAAATGCTGAATTAAATACCTGTTTCACAACATTCTTCCCTGCTTTCTGAGGATTCAGGCTTCATTTCGGCCATTTTTCTAAATCCCCAGATTACCAAACTATATACATTTTATCTATGCACAACAAATCTGTTTTTCTGAGCACTGCAAAATACACTCCCAGCTACATAAAGACGAACGCACACTCATTAGTAATTTTAGCCAATATGAAACTAACTGTGAGCACTGCCTGGGGGAGGGGGAAAAAAAAGCACAAATCACCACGGTAACACACATTTTCTAGAGGCAGAGCTGAGGCTGCTTCTGTCATTAGAAATGCAGAACAAGATACAAACATAGAGATTGAATACCTTTAAACAAACTGAGATCTTTTAATAATCCAGGTCCAAACAGGCCTTCTAGAATACTTTCAAACCCTAAAAGCAAATAAAAGAATTGTTAGCTTTCTAGATTAGTACGTCACTACAATATTCACAATAGCAGTTCTATATTTATCTGTTCCAAGAACAGAGCTCAACACGTTTTCTCCAAGTATTACAAGATACACGGGTCAATTGTGATGACTGAACTACTGATAAATCACAGCACAACCTAGAGTCCACTGACTCCTGCAGTTTTCTAAGTAGCTAGGTTAAAAACAAAGAACATCACAACATTGAAATAAACCATTTTCAAAAAAACATAGGAAGCTGCAGGTTCTACAACGCGACCAAGTAATTTCTACACAAATAAAAATACTGTCATTTAAGCCTCTGAACTGAAAGAAGGTAAATTTTCCCAATTTAAAAAATACATTCTTTCATCTCGGTGGCATTCAGTTACTTTTCTAAATTTCAGTAAACATTAGAATCAGTGTTTCCTCAAGAACTGCAGTTTTGAGGAGAGAAAATTAAAAGAAGGATTCAGCATTGCCGCATTAGTAAGAAATGAAATTTCAATCACAGATTTGCATCCAAGACACACACAGTCCGATCTACTTCAATGCCACGATTTATACCTCACTTAAAATAAATCTAATCAATTTAAGTTTATTCCAGAAGAGGGAAAACGTGCACCAAAATTACTGCCATTATTTGGAAAAGTTAAATCAATATTACACTAACCCCCTGCTGAGAGTAAAAAATCTACAGAGCTATTAACTACCCAGTACTGTGAGAAGATGGGTTAGCAGAGTGAGTATGAAAAGTACAGAGATTACTTTAGGGTGATAGACAAATTCCACCTCATAAAAATGTATAAAAATGGAATGACCAGAAAAATTCAAGACTATAACTTTACTATTGCCCACCCTTCCCTCTCCGCTCCAATACTTTTTGCTTTGTAGCTTTACGAATGGTTTGCAAGTAGCTAGGGGCTTCTAGCTACTCCTACTTCTTTGAGTCTTTGAGTGGCAGAAGAAGAAATAAAAAGCAAATTAAGAAACAAAAGTATGGTCTTAAATTTAGAGAAACTTGCACGGGTGAATCAGGGACAGATAAACTACCCAAAATAGCAATGTTTAAGATATCAGTCAAAATCTAAATGATTGTGTACTATGAAGGAAATAGTTTATTACACTTCAAGAGAGCAGTAATTCTAAAATAATTCTGACTTCATCCAGATCTAGTATCTAAGTTATGTTTTGGAGAGCAGTCTTCAAAAGGAAATGACAAACAGTGTTTCATTCCTCTGGGTGTCAGCAAAAGTGTCAGTGCACCAACATCTTCAGCAATCCAACGCAGGATGCTACAGAATTTGCAGGGTGCAACATGACTTAGATGGCAAAAGCATTGCTGAGGTACAACACTAAAAATATTATCTCAGAAAGAACCAAGAATCAAAAAAAAAAAAAGGTGAAATAACAGTCAAGAGTGAAGAGAAACAGGTAGAAATCAGAAAACAAGGTGGAAGAGGAGAAACTGGAAACACATCCCATTGAACAGCACCTTGTCAGGCAGAGAAGTAGCACTGCCTCCAAAAAAAGCCAATTCAGGCTTCAGGCAGTGGCAGGAACAGTGGGAAAGGGCCGACCAACCTGACCTAGAAGAAAAATAGGAGAATCAGGGTATTGACCCATGGGTTTGTAATGGTGAATAGTTTATAACGTTTTTAACATATGGGTAGAGACCCTCAGAATCTGACTTTGAAACGAAACCTTAAGGAAAATAGCTAACCAACCTTGTTCTTGATCTTGCTGTTTAGAAATTCTACGTTTTTAACATATGGGTAGAGACCCTCAGAATCTGACTTTGAAACGAAACCTTAAGGAAAATAGCTAACCAACCTTGTTCTTGATCTTGCTGTTTAGAACTTCTATTTTATATATATATATATATATGTATAAAAATCAAAATACTTCAGAAATTTTACTCAAACTCATCAATCTTTTAATAGTAACTGCCAGTGACTCATGCCCCACAGTTTGCCATGCATGCAATTGCACACTGAAGTCCCTGCCAAGTTTTACAGCTTGGATATTGTACGATTGTAGTTTGCTAGCCCACTGTTCTGAGTGATGCTAATGCCACTCGGATTTTATTAATATTAAATATTGGATTTAGCAGTTGCATAGCAACAGCAGAACATCTTATGTGCAATGTTTGACATTAAAAAAGGCAAATAAGGGAAGTATGAATGTATTCAAAAATTATACTAGAGACTGGTAAAACTGCCATAAAGCTGAACCCTATTCCCCACAAATGCAAAGTGCAATGCAGCAAAGGCAGTTTAAGCCCTGTGATGTTGTGTTCAGTCATTCAGGGCTCCAAAAGAGCAACTGTGTACAGTTAATCATGCAGAATACATTGAAAACAAAATCTTGAAAAAGGAGCTGCCTACTTTTTATAGTATTTTTTCTCTCCATTGTCACTGCTCTTAGAAGCTTGAAAAGAACATTTCTTTTCCCACCGATTGTCCTTTTCCATTTGGCAGATGATATTTTCCTGCATTTCAAATGGAACAGAAATTAACATGGCTCTCTCTGCTAAATTCCAGTTTCTATATTTTCATCGCCTGTATTTCAGTGTCTGACAGTTTATAGCAGCTGAAGAGCAGAGCCAGTGGAAAAGTTGCAGGAATAACAGAATTAGAAGAAAGAAAAAGAAAGAAAATTCCAATATTTTAGAAATCAGTATTAGATTTTCAGTATCAGTTGTATTTAGATCTCTGATATGCTCTTCACAATCAAAGCAGCCGCATATTTAACTCTCACAAATGTTACTGGTGACCTTTCCAATGAAAAACACTTTCTGGATGTTAGTATAAGAATTTAGAAAAAAATATTTTAATTTTTAAAAATCCCTCTGAATTTATAAACTTTAAAACATCTCTCTTTTCTAGAAGGCTCTCTAGGAAGTGAAGAATTAGAAAAAATAAATGCCAGAAAAAAAGAAAGAAAACACTTAGCACTGAAGCAAGGGTGGAATAACTTTTTAAATGCAGAGGTTGTTACACACTTATTCCTATTTTACAACAGTTAAACTGTAAACAAGTAAAGCCTCCCCTAAAACATCCTCTGGTAAAAATCAGAATATATACGTGCCATTTTTTCTGCTAAGGGTAGCAAGGAAAGAAATTAAAACTAAAGAGAAGGCAGGGGGGAAGGTTGACTATGCAGTCTTCAGCATGATCAATTTTCACTAGTTTTCTCTCTGCACCTAAACAGTTTTATTTTCATCTTTTCTTGGCATTTTTACCAAATATTTTGGCAGAAATTTAAACTGTAATTGTAGTTTGATGGCTAATGGTGTAAGACATCAATTTAACACAATAGTTTAATTTAAGCTTTGCAAAGGAAAAAAAACCAAAACAGTTAAGCCCTCATGTCATCTTCTCCCTTAAAACTGAGAGCCCATGTGATCATTAAGTAGCTACCAGGCTCCTTGGGATAATGTATCTAGTAATGCAAATTAGCCAGAGACACACTCTCTACTATAAAAACAGGAATGCAAGATCTTCAGAAAAAGATAGGGATGCACTTCTGGAGTGCCATTGACACAGAGCCTAGCATGTCAAACAATGCTTTTTTTCCCCCTCAAGACAGCACAGCTCAAATATGCCTTTGATAGTTACTACATAATTCAGCCCTAGATATATCTATCTAGTCAAAGCAGTAAAGCTTGACTTTAACTTACAGGTACAAATCATTTTGGGGGAAGTAAAAAACCACAGACTACTATTGCTTTGAGTGTATTATTACATAAATTGTTAATAACTCAAAAAAAAATCAGCATAGCAAGGGCAGAAAATTAAAAGCAACATACATAGTTGTCAACTCCTCAGCCCTTATCTATGCATATAAATTTAATCAGTGAATATCAATTTATAAACTAAACCTCAACAGACTTAATGAGTACTACTCAGGCCAGCAGTTAAGTACAGTAGGTCACAGAACCAGAGAATCAGAATATCCAGAGTTGGAAGTGATCCACAAGGATCAAATCAAACTGCAATGGACCAGTTGCAATAGAAATTAAGACAAGTGATTCATCAGCATTTATTGATAATAAACAGCCAAATATATAGCAATTTGCACATTAAAAGGACAACTTCAAAAAGCTGGAAATTTAGTCAAGTCACTTAAGACATTGGTTTGCTATATATTTTGTTTAAATTTCTTAACCATCTAAGAACATATCAGAAACCATCAAACCCATGGGGGAGAAAACCTGACCTGCTAAATGGGGGAAAAAAATTTAAAAAACAACAAAACCCAAACCCAAGTGACTAGGAGTAAAAGCACAAAGAGCAGACAAACAGTTGGATGATGGACAGGAAGACTCAGAGCAGAGAAGTTAAATCAAAACTCAGAAATGTTGCAAAAGTCAGAGAGGAGATGCAAACAGTTTTAAAGTAAGCAAAGATAAAATCAAAATCAAGGCACATATACATTGGGATTTTTAGATAAAATATGTAGGAGTATGGGAGTATATTACAAAACATTCAATAGAATGGCAATAATTCAACAAAATCTATCAAGGTGGTGTTACTAACATTTGTAAGTTAATTGTTTTAATATTCAATGGGGGTGTGCTGGTTTTTTTTCTGTGAGTTACTCAGAGTATTTGCAGGAGTGTTTAATTCCAAAAAGTCCTGAAATATTGCGGAAGTCCCAATGGACTCAAAAAAAAGAAAAAAAAATCCCTTTGCAATGTCACAACATTAAACAAGTTAGTACCAGGGTCTCAAACTGGTAAAGGTTTTCAAAACCAATGAATAGTTCTCAGGAATTGATAGCAAAAATGGTGTCAATCAACGTGGGCTTCCAGAAATTCTTATTAGAGTCTTATAAAACTAAAATTTTAATTAACAAGGGGTTTGATATAATATCTTTAGACTTTTGGCTGGCATGACACATCTTGACTAAAACCACATATTTTTAAAAAAACCCAAAATTAAAAAAAAAACCCTAAGGCAAACCAATGGGAAAAAAATTCAGTCAAATAAATACAAAACATTAAAAATCAATTAAGTGACAGCTCTTAAAATATTGGTGGCTGTGAGAAACTACTGGCAATGAGGTCCATCAGGTACTGGTTCTTGGCCCTGCGCCATTTGCCATTTCAGCCCTAGTCAGTGACTTGGAAGAAAGCAGACACTAAATTTGCTGGAGCTACAATGACAGGAAGAGCAGCAATTAACAAAAAGCCCAGGTCACAGAAGCTGCTTACAAAAGCAAATGCAATTAAACGCTACTTGGAAAGGGGGGTAGGGGGAATGGAGAAAGCCACAAATCACACATCTAGGAAAAGGAAAAACAGCTTCTCAAAGACACAGCAGATCCAGCAGCTGAAACTGGAAGCTGATCAAACTCAGCCAGACATTAGACACTCTTTAATTTTAAGGGTCCAACTGAAGACACAAGACACGCACCCTAAGACTGGATCATCCTTTTCCCTAATCTAAGACTCTGAAGGTGTTATTTAGGAAAGCATAGGCTGGTTGCTGAGATCTATTTCCTTTTCATTCTCTCCCAGCACCTGGATTCATCATGCTAGGAGTCTCATTAACTAGTTAGAACCAAGAGCCACCATCACATCAGGTTTTTACTGGATTTCTTGTGCCTACATTTTCTGGTCAAGATTGGTTATATTTATCCACAGCTATGGGATTTGAAGCAGGAATTAATTCAGAAAAATCCTACACTCTGTGTAACACGGGAATTCTGTCTCTTTCAGGACAAAAATCTATTAAACTTGAATGTTTCAGTCACAGGCATCTTAATAGAAAAGCAAGACCAAGCAACAAGGGAGGTGGAAAAAAGTCACAGGACAGTTATTAATACACACTAAGTCTCATGACATGCATGTAATTATAAGTTGTGAATATTCTTTTATTCATGCAACAAAATATAAGAAACTCCCATCTACCTATGATGAGAGATCTCGTTGTCTGCATGGAGACCAATTAAGGACTCCAACTACAAGGTAAATCAACTTTGCTTTAGCTTCTTGGGGAACAAAGTAAAAGCTGCACATCTCAACCAATTTTTCCAATTTCATGCTTCTCCATTCT
>NW_005054300.1:5906381-5910642 GCF_000277835.1 Geospiza fortis | reverse complement strand
ATTATGAGGACCTTAAATATCAACCTGATTCTTTAAGATCAATATAGACACATGCATACAAAAGAAAAGAACTAAGGATTTTAAGACAGGTACTGTTTAAAAGGACAGATATATCCAAGCTCTGTATAGCAACACACAGCTCTTCTGTAGCTTTCTGCACCAAAACACCTTCCGTTCTCAAGACAGAATACAGAATAATGTGCTGAGGTCCCTAAACAGGAACTTGGAGCTCAAGAGAAAAAGAATTTTGGCTTTAGAGTAATGCTTTATTCACTGTAGAAGAGCATCTCCAGTAGAGAGGCTTCATTTGAAGCAATCAAGAAGCGAACAAGGCGCATGTTGTGCCAAACAGCCACTACGCCCCTGTTACAGTAACTAAATGCAGCAGTAAGCTGAGAAATCAAAAAAGCAGCAAAAAACTACAATAACTGTTGATAGAAGTGCTTCTGACTGACCATCAATCCTGCAGGATTTAATTAAAATTCCACTACTAGTCTGTAATTTTTATAAAAAAGCTGCAGCAGACCATCCACACTCTGCTCTCCAAACATCCCTCTCAACCAAGCTATTCCTTTTCCTCTGAGAACCAAGTCTAAGAACATTTTCTCTGATGCAATCCCAAACTCACAGCAAGGCATTTAAAATTTAATGAGCTAAATATGACAGCATAACAGCTACATAAGAGCTGCAATCCACTTGCCTTCACAGCAGAAAAGTGCCTTGCCAAACACCCTAGAACAGGGGAGATCTCTCTGCTCTACAAGGCAGAGTAGAGAAGCAAAGCAAGTTACCAGCTTGTGTCACAGTACAAGAAATGGAAACAGGAGACTTTCCATCCAATGTTAGCACTCTAACTGGCAGGTTATCTCACTGATTACAACTCAAAATTCAACCCCTAAAAACCAGAAGTGACAAGTCATAAAGCTTGTTGCCTGAGTGCAGAGTATAGCAAAATATGGATCATCTCCTGCTTCCCTCCCACGAGGAGTATTTTTGTGTGAGCAATCTGATATCAAGAAGAGAATTACACAAAGGCATGCAAACTTCTTATTTCCAATCAAAAGTCTCAGAAGCAGAATTCAAGAAAAGCTAACGATATTGCAATGGCTGTCTCAAGATCCCCTCAAGATACATCAATTGTTCTGGCAGGCTGAGTTGCAATCTTCATATGGATTTGCAGGGGTGAAAGGATCCTCAAATTTATAGATACTGCACCACTAATCTGGCTAGCTGTTCAGGTCAGGGTTTGTAGGTTTCTGGTTTACATTTAACTCAAAATCAGGAGATTTATTGTATGACTATCTGGTTTCCTTCACAGTCACCACTAATGCAGGACCTAACTGGAATCTTCTCACATAAATACTTGCATTTTATTACCTCAGAAAATGAACCAGAAAATACAGACAGCACAAAATGACAAAGAATTATAACAGAGGAGTTTCAGTAACTACCAACTTTCTATGCATCCTTAAAAAAATATAGGTTTTACTTAATGGTAGAAGAGGATGTAATTTTTTTAAAAAAGAACTTAACTAAAGTAAAATCCAAACATATGAATTTTAAAAATAAAAACTGAAGTGGGATTTGCTTTTCAGTATCTCAGTTCAAAGACAGTGCCCTTATTTGTTCAACCTCCAGGTATGGAGTTCCAACAGGCAACCAGGTACAACTTTCACTGATAAGAAACTGTAAGAACTAGCTAGGAAGTTTACAGATTAGAAAAGTCAAATAGCTCAAGAATGAGAATGCACACTAGCACAAATCAGCATGGACCAAAATACAGAGACCCAAACATTTCTCAAACTTGAGGCTATTTTTTTTTATTTTTAACTGTATTGCATTACTTATTGCAGCAAAATAAAAACCTTGAAACTTTTTTCCCACTGGAGACAATCCGTTAATGCTTCACTCCCAAGCAAAGGTAAGGTGGTATTCATTAACTATCACTATTTATCCCCATGTGCCATGCTCCTAAGGCACAAACTTAAGAATAGCCTTGCAGTAGATGAAATTGATCTGCCTGGAAAATGCCTCCCACAGAAAAGATAGGATTTCCAGCAGCATCAATTCTCTGCTCCACTTTATTTCGTGGCCACAGTAATGCTCATGCCACAGACCAGGCCAGGTGTGCTATCAGGAACAACTTGCCACAAGCAGGTACAGCAGAGGTCCAAGCCAGTCTAAAGCACAGAAGAACCCTCCCTCTCCCACAGAAGCTGTCTATGTGGAAGCACAGGACACCAGTGGCTTGCACCCCAACCTCAAGAGATATTGGCACAGTGCAGAAGCATTAGAGGATGAGTTAACTGGCTGAGATATGAGCTATATTTCACACTCCACAACTGTCCTGTTTGAAGAGGGTTGCCTTACCTCAGCAATTCAGTCTTGCCTGACATTGTTCCCTGTCTGCAACACAGTCACCTACTGAAACCACATTAATTGAAATAATTCAAAGCTAAAAATCAGCCCAGAAACGGCAGGTACAAGCTGCTGAATCCACTTAAACAAGAACTGCCAGCAGAAAAAGCATATACCAAACCACAGCTGTGATCTAGAAAACTCCTGCAGTGTGACTCAGTTTCAACAACTTCTAATTCAATACATTATTCTTTTCCTTCAGCTCTCAAGTTGTAGATATCTCTTTCACCATCTCTACAGAGATTTTTCAGATCTATTCAAGTAATGAGCAAATGGGAATGAAAACATGATTCTCTTTAGGAAACTAAACATAATTACATCACCAATCATTGAACATCTGATGACCTTCAATGAACAGACCCATGAAAAAAATTGAACATTTCTGAGTTGAGAGGCGAATATACTGACTTGACCTGTAAGGTAAAAATCTCCAAGAGCATTTTTACTCTTCTTTTTGTGATTGTAAGTCTGTCTAGTGTAAAATAAACCTCCTCAATAAGCCATTACACAATTGCCTCAACGAACAGTACACCTTGACTCCCTCTAGCTCACAGCATCCTGAAAAATCTTATGGTATACAAAGATACAACACTATTAAGTCAAGTGATTATTTCACCACACCAGTGAATATCTAAATTCTGATTAAGAAGCTAACAAAAGCAAAGAAAGCTCTAGATGATGGAAAGAAAGCTGAATCATGACTACAGTGAATATGAAGCACAAGTGATGTTATGAGAAGGCTTTCCAGAAATGCAAGAAAAGTATCCTTAGCCTTTTCAGATGGACAACTCATTTCTGCCTCAATAGGAAGGATAATCTAGGCAAAATCAGAAGGTGATACAGGCAGCTACACAAAATGAAAGGGTAAATGAAAGCAGGGCAGGGAGTCACAAGTTATATACCTTAAAGAAAAACACTGAAAACAAATCAACACACATAGAGGAGTATCTTAACACTGAAAGACACAGAATTCATACCAGCTACAGGGCAGGTTATAGTGACTAATTGTCATCACTGAAGTCACACTTGCAAGTATACATCAAGCAAGGCATTATTCCATGAGCCTACAACACAAGGTACAAACCCAAAGGAAGCAAAACTAAGCCTAAAAATCCTCTCCAGCTTTATGGCTGTTTGCACAGCAGTAGTATTAAGAACACAAAGGCACAAAGTAAGTACATGACTACTCTTGCATACAGGAAGGAAGATACAGCTGCATTACTGTTGTTATTCTTGTGTCAACAGAACCAAATACTAACAGAAATATTCTTAAACTATCCTTCAGTCACACCTCGGGTTATGCCTATGCACTAAAGAAGCTGCAAGCCCTGATGTTCCTCTGGAAATAGAGAAGCATCAGCACAGCTGCTGACAACTTTGTAACAAAATATTACAGCAGAAAAACAATTTGGTGCTGAAATTAACTGCGGGAACTGAAATTGCCAGATGTGATGGAACATTACTCAGTGTAGATGAGGACCAGTAAACCTTTTCTAAAAAATAACTACACTCAGATGCCAGAAACTCACAGTAAATAGCTGTAAAAAAGCCTGACCTTTGGAGTTTAGTGAAATTTTCCCAAAGAGCAAGTGACTCTCTCACTTTTGATGTCACATAATGTCTACCATCATTTCATGTTGAAACTCTTGGAGTCTTACTAACCCTTTAGGCTCAGACACACATCACCAATTCCATAAGCTGAGCTCAGACTGCTTAACCATCAGCATTTCTAATCACACTTTTGATTGGCAATATAAATTACTACAGAAGAACGTATAGAAGATTTTAAAAAGCAATCATTTTTGCTTGCCTTTTTTCTAGATTGGAACAATTTCCTGGCCTA
>NW_005054300.1:5886943-5906261 GCF_000277835.1 Geospiza fortis | reverse complement strand
ATGGCAGGAGGAGGGAGGGACATCTTAGACAACACTGCAGAAATCAAAATCTGTCCAACTTAGTTTTTTACTCTCTCAGACTGCCTTTCCCTTATTCAGATTAAAGGCAGATATCTGAAATAAATACTGGATCAGAAGCAAAGATCATAGCCAGAAAAGATCCCTTGGAATTTGGTTGATGCAAAAGTAACATGATAGAGAACACAGATTTTACGATGGCCATTCAGGATTTCAAAGTTATTCCCAAGTACCTTTTCTGGATAGCTACAGTGGATTTGGTGTCTAATGGTATATTTAAAGCTTATAGTGCATTTAATTGAGTTATATACATAGTAATTTCAGTTCCTATCATCATCTTTAAGTCTTCCTCAAACCAAGCTGTTACGTGCAGCTTTTTGACACTGCTGATTTCTCCATCTCATTTATTCCAGACCTTCTGGAATTCCCGAAATATAGCATATATTATTTGCCTTCTTTAGTCAAATGTTTAATCCACTGTACTTTGGTTGAGGCCACCCTATACCATCATACATTGGTTTTCAATCTAGTTGAAGTTTTTTGCTTCAAAGCATCATTTGTGATCTGAACTTGAGAGAAGACAGCAGTCCCATACTTTCTGCATACTAAGTTTCTCGATGTCACTGTGTTGCAGCAGAATCTCAGGATATGCTAACAGTTAAACAAATTACAAGTTTCTAGTCAAGAACATCAAACTGTTACAAAGACAAAACATCTGAAGATAAGACTTCTACAACAGCCAGTCTTGCTCTAATTTTACAGTTAGTATCTCAGTAAAAAGGTCTTAGTAAACCTACTAAACCTCCCTCAGATCTTTTCAAAGAATGAAGTCACTATCATCACTAGGATGAGCAAAAGATCTGAAACCAATTCTTTCATGCTAAGTGAAGAAACACTGGGAGAGCACTCAGCCTTCCAAATCAGAAGTTAGTCTTTTGTTCCAAATCAGAATTAAATTTTCCAGGTAACCTATACACAAATCTTCTCAAGCTTGCCCACTCTGCTGTATTGCTAAATTCACCAGAAACTGAAGTATCTGCTACAACCTTTACAAGAAGAAACAAGAGAAACCCTTCCCAATTCTGAGTGCTGCTTTGCTAGAAGATTCAGCTTTTAAGATCAGTACCACTGTCCACTTATAATCAAAGCAGCTCTGTTTGTAACTTCTTAATTGTTCTTTCAGAGCAAAATCTCAGAAATGGATTTCCTAATCCACAGCTAGGAACTGCCAGCAGTACAGCCATATAAACAGCAAAGAAATTTGATGCAAACTGAGCTTCTGCAGGCTACACCTTCATAATCTGATCCTAAGGGATTAAAAATCTACAGTAGCACTAACAACTATTCAGTTTGTTGACATCTATGACACTTTATAAATATCTTCCCCTAAGATAATGTTTTCCCCTACAGAATTCTTCACACATAAGTTTCTCTAAAAGAAAAAGACTATCGTGCACACATAATGAATAAAGTATGGCATAAAGAGGGAACAGTAAATTACTGATGACTGTGTGTGCGAGAAGCATTAATAACTACTTCATGTGAGTGCCCTGCTCCCCACTACCATCAATTTTATATCTTAAGTACTATGGAAATTATTTCAAATATAGCCAACTTTTCAAAAAAGTTATCTTTGACACCAGAAATATTTTCAAGTTCAAGGAATATTAGACTTCTAGAACACATTGTAGTGACCATAACACACTTTTCTATGAAACCACAGTAATAATACCAGAGGTATGAGTGAAGGAAATCAGACACTAAAACAAAATGCAGTGGGATACTAGAACAAGTGTTGCAGAACAACTTGCACTAGTTCTTCTTTTGCCAAAGAAGCCAAGCTAAAGAAGAATTACAAATTTTTTATTACCCGTGTACAGAGCTGAACAGCACCAATGAAAATCCAAGCAGAGGAACTATACCTAATCACTGTAAAACCATAGCCAAGAAGGTCAGCAGCAGTTTTAACAAAAGAAATTCAACCCTCATGAAGAGAAGGTTCCTTTCATTTACAGGGGAAAAGGAACAGAAGCACACAGGAAAACTAAGGCTGGAAAGGAACCTGCAAAATCCACAGCTCCACAATGAACCCTGTATTCAGTATCCTAGTGACTTCAGTATTTTAAATACTTGCTTGCCTAGTGTTCAGTAAGTAATTCAATTAAATACAGTAGTAGTTGAACACATGGAACAGAGTAGCCAAGTCAAAAACCCAACATTTTTCAAAACAGCACATATTTTAATGCTGACTTTGTCTTTGAATTGCTAATTATTTCCATACAATTACTTGCATAACAGAAAACATGCAATACCTCATTTTGCAGTAGTGATATGATCACAAAACACATTTTTAAGGAAACTGCATTATCAAATCTGCAAAAATAGTTTAGCATAGGGTTTACTCTTTCAGACAACTGGCTCCTTATGAGTCCTATGACCTGTAATGCAGGGAATCAAAGAAGACTTCAATGTGCAATTTTGGGTTTTGTTAACGCTTATTTGATGCAAGTATTTCTATAGATATTTGACTATTTCAGGTATTTAAAAATCTCTCTTCATGCATTCATAAGTTTGAAACGGTCTTTCATAACTATCTTGAACATAGTCTAAAGATTTTATATGTTCATGGATTAACCTGTAGTTAATCTTATTACACAAAGAGCCAATACTTTCAAGAATGAGTGTTAAAGCTGTAACACTAAATAAGCTCATTTAAAAAGCAACCCTGAAATTCTTTTTACTCCTGCACCCATTTTAAAGTCACCAATAAGTACTAGTCAGACTGCAGAATATTTTTACCAGCAAGCTTCTGAATATGCATAATGCCAATAAAGTTAATTACATTTAAGAAATAATAGTCTATGTGCAATTAAGATACTGGCAACATTTTAATGCAAAAAAATGTTTAAATATACTAACATCCTAGTCTTGGGATATCCAGTCAAGCTACGCAAAGAGATGTGTTTGTCCCTTGCATACTCCCAAATGTGGAAGTAGGATCAGAAACTGGATCTGGAAGAAAGGGTAAACAGCACGTTAGTTAAATTCACAGAGGATACTATGTTCGGAGATGTTGCAAACATTAGTGAAGACAAATACATAAATGACCCAGAGAAAAAATAAAATTACTTTGGAAACAAAAACACCTCATGAAAAATAACTCGAAACACTCAATGTAGAAGAACCACAAGGATAGCAGAATAAAATGAAAGGAACCTAGAAGCAGCAACAGTGGACAGTCAGCTAAATATGTGCATTGAAAGACAGTCTGGAGTTGCAGAGGCACCAAACAGAGCAGGGAAATTAAAGTTCTTTCTACAGTCTTTGAGCCAATAACAATAGCCATCTCTCTGCACAATTGCCAGGGACTGAAAAATTCCCCTTCGTGCCCAGCAAGTGGAAAGCTCTCCTCAATGGCAAATCAAGTTCTGCAGGAGGTAGGGTTTAATTTTTTTTAAGCAAAGTTAACATACGGTTAGCATAAGCCTACGCAGCAGGCTCTTCCAGTACTTCTGCTGCTTGTGGCTTTGTGCAGAACAGGAGGAAGCTAAGAAAACGAATCCACTTTTACAGGTGCAACTCAACCTTGCATTGTTCAGATTTATTCCTGTGGTCCTTGAGAAAATAAACCAAAACTGCTAGTTCAACTACTAAAAAGAAAGAAGACATTTTTTTAAAAATCCTTCACCATTTACTTTTTGCCTTAAATTTACTTTTCCCAAGAATGACATCCACTCATCCATCAAGGCAGATGTCAGCACTATCCAGCTTTAATAGCAAAGATAACAGGAGGAAAGCATAGACTCTGCCTTCAGAAAGACTACAAGAGACTCCCCACCCACAACAGACAAATGCAAATGTAAAAGTTACAGTAACCAGCATACATCTCCAAGGATTGTCAAGTCTTTGTTTCTAAGAAATATTTCTAGACACAAACTAAGAACCATTTTTTCTGATTCATTCCCAAATTAACAAAATAGGCTAATTTTACAGAACTTGTTTCCCTCGGTAACAAGGGTTCCATGAGGCAACCATGTAGATGGTTTGTACTCATCGCAGTCCACAGACAAAAAAAAGAAAACAAAACCAAAGCAAAATAAAAAACTAAAATCCCAAACCAACAGGTTTAACATTTTACCAGAAGCCATCTTTCTGCCTATCATGTTGCTGAACATTAGGAGAAGCTCCAGCATGGAGACTTATGCTCCAGTTTATGCATCCCATCATCACAAGCAAATAGGAGACTGAAGGATTTCCCTCTTGATGACTGTGAAGCTATGTGATTTCTGAAAGAAGTTATCCTATGCATATCTTCAGCTGCTGCTTGTGGTGTGATGGCAAGAACAAAACAGCTCCTACCAGTCTGCCTCATCTTGACAGAAACTGGTTAGCCCTGCATATTTCAATGGAGATTTAAACAACATGTTGCCAGGTATCCCTCAAGCCAAAGGCACATGAAACACAGCATGGGTATTAAATTAGTTCAAACTATAAAGACAGTCCAGAACCAAGAATCACATAATCTCATTGAAGAACTCAGTGTATTTCAGGAACACGCATGGCTTCAGACGTAACAAAAATAAATCTCTGATTTTGCACCAGAGGACACTAGCAAAGTATCTCTGTAATCTTTTGCCCCTTTTAAAAGATCGGCGCTAGCATGAGGCAAGATTCAGAGGCAAAGTCCAATCACCTCAGAGATTCAAAGCAGTCTCTGGAGCAGTAGCAACAGCAGGTTTTGCAGCCCTTTCCTTCTCTACTCCATCACTCATTCCTACTCCTACACTGCATCAGTTACACTGCTAGAAGTTCATGAGACTGCAGAAAGGATAAGTGATCTTGCACACATACCCCTCACTTCTCTCTTTTTTTTAAGCAGTAACTTCTATAAGTTCACGTTGTATGAGAACGGGTGTTCAGGGTTAAGACAAAGGTTTTTACCTAGCCCAGAATCCCAATTCCAATAAGGGCAAAAGTGTAAGTGGCAACACAAGGAGATGACTTAAACAATGCCATCATGAAAAGCATAGCCAGTACATCACAGAAAACCTCTTTTCAGAAGGAGAAGCATAGCTGCTGCGTAAAAGTCTGTTAAAGAACAGCATGTAATTACTCCAGTTTGTCAGGTGTGTAACTGCACTGGACTCGTTGCAAATGAAAACCATGAGACATGCATGTTACAGTAAAGATGCTGGAAAATCAAGGCCTATTAAAACAGAAAGGAGATAGATTCAACAATATTCCACGGTCCATAGGTTTTGGCACAGTGTGCTGCAGGAAACAGGTGAGAGACAGAGGAACAGGACAGACCCACGGTCCTGTAGGAGAGGCCAACACACAGATCACAGAGCCCTTATGGAAGGCAATGGGACCCACTGCTGAATGAGCAGAGAGGGGTTACTGCGGTGTGGTTCTTACTCCAGCTCTCTCTCGAGAACGCAGAGCTGGTCTGATACAGCCCTGGCACGCTCCTTGGTCAGCCATCAGGAGCTGCTGGCTCATGAATCTCAGATGAAAGCACAAGTGCTAACTGCCCTTAGCTCTACCTGTTTTTTCTCCCTAATGACTCTGGTTTGGAAGCAAGCCCTATGACAGTTGTAAACCTTGTCTTAACACAAAGTCCCTGAATATGCATTCTGACTGGCTCACCACATAAAAAGTCCAGTCCAAACCTATGCATCCCTCGGTAGTAGGGACTGTTTTCACTGGAAATGGAAGATACTGCACCAGACCAAGAATGCTCTGAAGTCTGGTGTAATGAGGGGTTGAGGTCCAGGAGGTTCTAGAGGCTAGAAACCCACTGCCCCCACTCTTTGGGAGAACACTGATCCCAAACAAGTTGTTGCAGCACTGGCTCATCTTCCCAGTTGGCAACACAAACCTAAGGTGTAAGGTACCCCAGCAGAGATTGTTGTCATTTTGTTAAAGCCCAAAAACACAGATTACCCAACAAGGTAAAGAGAATCCCTTCCTTTAGGCCAACATTCAAAAATGTGTTGACTCTAGTTCGAAAGGAGAATTTAGACTATCATTATGTGAAAGGAACCAGAGCAAGGAAATACCTATGAGAATGACTACTGGGGGATATAAAGATAGATTCAGCTGGTTTCATCCCTGAAAATCATTTTTTGCTAACTAGTGATGACCCCAATGTCCCCATTACAGCATCAGTTTCTCTGTAACTTCCTGTTAACTTTATGAAAAACAAACATATTGGATAAAGATCTTTATCTACTCAAGACTTACTGCAACTTAAGGCACATTGACTAATAAGGCAGCATCAGGAGTAAAATGAGGCTTGCCTGACTCAAGCGCATTAAGGGAGGGTGATAAAAATTAAACAGCACTAAAATGCATATGTATGCAAAATTTGACTGCAAAATATACTGTGCAAAAACTGTTAACTATGAGAAGGAGAGTAAAAAAACACAAAATTCCACAATTCACTTATCCCAAGTCACTAGAAGACAGATCACTGCAAACTGAAGGTTACTGTACCAGGGAAGTTCACTCTGAAGCATGTTTCAGTGTTTTGAAGCTATGATTACTGATCACCTGGCACTTTAATCCATGATAAATCCACCTCTCCACTGAAAGAGCTGATCCCACTCATCCTCCCCACCCCCCCAGATGCTCACTCATCTCGCATTTGCACAGTAACATGACAAGATGGTTCAGGGATCAGTTTCCTGATCCAACCCAGCATGCATTTACACAAAGTGAGGGCAGTGGCACAAAGGGGGTGGTACGATCACTCCTCTCCTGCAGCATTTTAAATCTATATGAGAGTAAAAACTGCTGTGCAACCATGAACTGTGTTTTTATATGGAAATTCACTTTTACTGCTGTGCAACCCTTGGATACATATTCTGTTTACCTGTGATGGAACCAAAATCTTTCCTGAACAATCTCATAAACTGGTCAGCATTAAACAATTGTACTCTCCCATACTGCTCATTTAGGTTAAAAGACATACAATTGTGATTTCCCAGAAATTATGGTAGGAGTTACTGCCCAAACCTGTACCTACTCTAAATGTAACACTAAGTTGCAGTTTGGCAAGGTTCAAAATTTGGACTTGCAGTTTCTTCAAAAACAGGGTGAAATGCTTTACTACAGCAGCTCTAGCATAACCTCTCCTTTATTTTCAAAAGGAAAAAAATCTACTTAATGTTTCCTATAGCATCTTCTACAAACACTGAATATCACTTTTAGGGTATATAAACTATAATCAATACATTTCAATATTTTTCACCAAAACAGTAATATTGCCAAGAGAGCAATTTCATGCCTTTTCAGAAATCTGACCATCTAGAAACTTACTTAATGTCATGCAAGACAGTTTAAAAAACAGCATAATGTTTAACTTAATCGTGGACAAAGAATAACTCATGGCTCAAAAGCCAACAGTAATTTTATCAGATATTCTTGAGGACCATTTTCTGTTAATTTCCTTTAAAAAAAGATTCAGAGAACCTATCTAAGCACATCCCTATGCCATCCTAACATTTAACTGAAAATACTATGTTTTTAGAATAGCTTTTTCATGGTGACTTCCACTTGACTTTTTAAGCTTAAAACAACAAAACCAAAACCAAACCCAAACAAAATAAAAAACCCCAAACAAACAAAAACCAAAACAAACTCACCAGAACCTGGCTGCCTTCTCCCACCAGTGCCTCCCCAAACACTGCCCCCTCAAGTTTCACATTAGAACTTTAATAAGCAAAGGCTTCAAATGAATACACTTTTCTCTTTGATGGGAAGATCAAGTAGTTAGTTACCTGAAACTCTTTTTTCCTCTGAAGTGGGAAATATTTTGACCATGCCCCAAAAATGCTTTAAGATGTATTTGGAAGAGTTTAGTCTTTACACAGCTATTAAAGCTCATTATCTCCTTTTCTAAATGCATTCTTTGTGAAGCATCCTCATTTATGCTAAATCTGGATTTTCAAGAGACCTAGTTTTGAAGATATATTCATTTTCCTTCACTGGTTCCAAGAAGAAAAACCCTTGGGATATTTCAAGGCTATGATGTCCTGGTAGTTAATTTTCATCTCTACCTCCCCTCAAAAGGAACTAGCAGGGAGAAGCTACCTGAGTTAAACAATGCCTTACCAAGGAGTTTGAAAGCCCACAGACAAGGATTTTACATGTCATTTTGAAAACAAGAGTAAGCTTATGACCTTCTGTGAGGTCATGTGAAGCAAGAGATCAATTTCCTAAGACCAGCAGACTCAAGCTTCTTTAGACCCCAGCCCTACATGCATGTGGACTGAGAGCAGAGGGTGAGGCGGTTACTGCACTACAGCCAAAGCACATTTACACACTGGCTGCCACGCTGACAGAAAGCAGGAATTAGTCCTCAGGAGAGCCTCACTTGTCACACACAACCACAAGGTGCTCCTGCAGGCACTGGTGTCCTTTCACTGCCACTGAGAACAGACGGCTCCCAGCTCAGAGGCAAGGACATCCCTGACAGGAATTCCTCCACACACCCACATCCATGGCTCTCGTTCTGGCTCACTCACAGCTAAGGCCCCACAGCCTCTGTTCACACTAACCTGTGACTTCTCATTACAGTCAAGGCTTAGTAAACCTTGACTTCACAACCCAGCTTAAAAACAGACCAAATAGAGCTACACCAGCAAAACTACAGGGCAGCAAACCAGTGTTCAGAGCATGATTTATTTATTTATTTATTAAAGAAATTTTGACACCACCAACAGAATCTCAAAACTGCACAATAAATTCAGCACTCTTAGCCCTTGAAGTCTCCTAGTACAAACCAACTCAGAAATTAGCTCTGTTTGCTGCTTACCAGCACAATCATGAACACCCCCCCTAGGCAGCATCATGGCATGCTGAGAGCAAACATCCATCTGCCTTAAAGATGAGATCAAGGACTGCTTATCTCCTTCCTCTAGCTGAATAGGAAATAACTATTCCTCTTGCTTACAACAATGGAAAGCCCTCCAACTTTCAAACACTATAAAGACAAGAAGGAATATCAAGAGGGATATAGGGTTGGGATGCTGAAATGCCCACAAACACGATAAGCAGAAGGTGTCAATTTCTTGGGAAAAAGTGCTTTTGCATAGACTTTTTTTAAGTAGGTTTAGTAGTTTTAGTCCTGAGGGGAAAAAAGTTTCCAAAAATAACTGCTTACTTTCTGAAGTTTGTGAGGTGTCATCACAAGCGCATTTAGGTGCTAAAGTTCATCACCATGCCAGTAAGTATAGACCAAAGCAGCTGTGATCGACTTCTTGCCTTCCTCTCAAGCACCTCCCATTACCTACCAAGTTGTGTAAGGCATTTCCTATCCTAGGGCCAGGAGCAGTCCCTGGGCTACAAGGAGCTGAAAAAATGTAAAGCCCTGTCTGCTGTTCTTATCTGGAGCACAGAATTCACTTCAAAGTACAAGCAGCAGAAAGATAAAAATTCAAGATTAGTCACACGCAAACAGATGATTTAAGAACAAGAACCAATCTGTCATAGGAAAGGAGTGCAGCCTGCATGGCAAAGTCGACTACAGCTCTGCAGCATCTTTAACTTATGAAGTCAAATTTTAATCGATTTTAAAACTGAGTAACTTGTTGAGCAGAGTAACCTCTGAACTCTATTCAATTTTGTACTTTTAGCATGCCCAAACTGTGACCTCAGCTATGGTTCTAGCAAAAAAGAGTCAGGTGGACAGTGGCCAGGATGGAGACTATTTGGGTTCTGATACCCAGAACAGCAGTGCACCAAAGGATTAGCAAACAGCTTAGCGTCCATCCCATACTTCAAATGCCTTCTAGTCATTAAAATAAATAAATCCATGTCCTCCTGAGACCTGAAAGGTGGTTTACCTGCTGGTTCAGGGCATCTGCCAATGCACTGCATGGAGACTACATCAGTTTACGCTTCAAGCCTTCACATTTAAAGTTCTTTCACAACCGTGTAAGGGAGGAATGCAATGAAATCTTCAGATCTAACACCAACTAGCAGGAGTTTGGCCTTCATAGCAAGATTCTTGGAAGGGAAAATACAGAAGCTCTACATTCACAGAGTGCAGTTCTGTAAACAGACCTACTAAACATCACTCTAACCTTTTTTCAGAAGTCAGCTTTCAAACTGAAGTTTTCCAGACTTAGTATCCACCATGATATCCATTTTTGGATAAAATATACTTTTAAATAGCAAAGTATGAGAAGAGGAAGGAAAGATAAAAATCAGTCCGAATCTAATGGATCACTAAGTATCAGCTCATACTCCTTAACACCTACAGCCACTTTGGAAAGGAAAAATAGCCCTCATTCACAAATCATTTAGAACAGTAATTTTCAAGTTGTGGAATCCTGAAAAGCATAAAATGCCACACAATTTAAACTATTGGCAGTAGCCTTGTTTTTCCACAGTTGCTTCTTGCCAACTTCAGATTGAAAAACACTGTTTTAAGAGAGCTCTGGCAAAACACAGTTCTCTCAATGGTTTAGGCTTGTTCAAGAAATTAATGCAGCATCCCTGCTGAATTCAAAAGATCATATGCAAAACGGACCTCTGCATGGCCTATGCCAATTGAGCACTAAAGCTATTCATTTCCCAAATGACTGTACATCACTCAAGAAAAACTGCAGAGGCAAGACCAAGGCACTAGATTTTGTGAGGAGTTTACAAAAATACTCCTGTAAGATACAAAAACTAGGTTCTCATAGCATCTTACCATACAGTTACAGATGATTACGTTTTTCTTATTTTGTATGAATGCACGGGACTGACAAGGATGACAGAAAAGTATAAAAAAACCAAGAGAAATCTGTGGGCAGTAGTTAGGCATTTAACCAGAAATACCAAATTTAGTGTTATACTTGATACAATTTTGCCATGAAGTATAAGTTAGAATAAACTAAACATTCATGGGAAATATTTCAGGAAAAAAAACGACTTTTTCCCCCTCCAAGAGACTTTGACACTTCGTTTTGACAAAGACTCAGTGCACTTGTCTTACACAACACATTCTGCAATATGTTCCCTCACATGTCTTCATCCTTTTCCCAATCTTGTAATATTTTGAAAGATAGTAAGGTACAGCATGCAGATAAAGAATAACCACTAAGGTAACTGAAACTTTCAATTTCTAGTTGAATAAGAGCACAACTTCTCCAAAGGACATTTAAAACCAGCAAGGAACACTCCTCTTACTTACCAAAGAGGACAATTAGATCAAGAAATGATCACTGACAAAAAAGTGCAGTAGGTTTTTTTTAAGAAAAGTTTTTTCACTGCTCATTTGGAAGTAAGCACTGTCAGATGGTTTTTTTCTTCGTAAGATAAAAGTAAGATCCTTGAGAGAAACCCCAGAAGAGAGATTCTGGTATCATATAAATTTAAGTTTCACTAATGACTTTAAAACAGGAGAGAAAGCTAGGGATAAGTAGCAATGCTTCTCCTATTCTGAAGGATGTAAATGGAATCACTGCTTTAAGAAGATTGCTTTTAAGTTTGTTTAGATTAGAAAAAGAAATTACCTCCATATTTTCCTATTCTCTTGCTTTTGCAGAGTGAAATGGGAGTTAAGCACCCACTTCTGCAAAAATTTTCTTTATGCATGTTCTCAGAAACACATCTTAAAGCCATGATAAAGCATCACCTAGACAGTAGCTCTCATTATTTTTGTCACAATGACAGACCTTAACCCAGGAGATGACCAAACTTCAGTAACACTAGCTTATCTTCAACTTGTTCACACTGAGGACCAAATAACTCCCAAAGAAGGCAAGAAGTAAGCCAGGTTGCTGTTTAAACCAAATCCACTTTCTCAATTCAAATATATAAAAATATTTCTCTAGAAGCCTAAGACTACAGGACACAAGGCACAAGCTGAGAGGACTCAACTGATCACAAGACTCTCCATCTGAAGTGCACAAGCACAGAACTCCATTTTATTCTGACTAATCTGCGACAAAGTTCAAAACTGACCTGCAAGTTAGTCAGCACATTAAGCACAAGCAGACCACCAACGAGCTTTGTGTACATGAATCTCTGTGGAGAGTTTAACAGCTGCAGGACTATCCTGTCCTTGCAAGGCTGCAGGCTGAATTCAGAAGTTTATTACATAGGTAACATAGCAAGCTGCCTCCTGTCACACAAACACAGCAGCAAAGGGAACCAAACAGCACATTGCTACAGACCATTACAGACACCACAACAAGCACAGGAGCCTCAGCACTAAGAACCTGCCTTGAAGTATTATAAGAGCAGGGAACTACAGGCTGTGGGCTGAAGCTTTCACATCGTTTTGTTAGGGCAATCAACAAAAAAAGAAATAAAGAAATTAAGAACTCTGACTCTTGACTACCTGTTCCTCTTCCTATTCTGGCAGTTAATCCATTTTGAAAACGACCACTGCCCCTGCAGCAGCAGAGTGCAAAGGACATCAGATGGACTCACCTCTCCAGTTACACACTGAAATACCTGTACTATAGGTGTATGCAAAAAGCAATCAAAGACAACCAGGAAAGTTTTCATTAGTAAACTCAGCTCAAGAGTTAAGATTGTCTGGTGGCCTCTGATGTCTTTCCATGCTGCTGGATTCAGCTTCTGAAAGCTTCCTTTGTTAATGAATACTAGGCTCTTGTCCAGTCCTCTTTTTCTCCCCCTCTACTCCCTCCCATAAAATATCATGGTCCTCAGGGCATAAGGAACATCCTTTGTCTTCCTGCAAGTCTTCCCTGTGCAGCCACTTTGCCACCCCTCCTAGAAAATGCAAGAGGAGTACCATCCTTTCTCTTCTCTGTAAGAACAGTGGAAAAAACCAGATGGAGACATCATCCAGTAGCAATTTTACCATAGAGGAACTGGTGTCCTGCAGAAATGTTGCAAAACCATAACCTCTACTTCATCTTTCATGTGTCAGCAGCATTGATGTGTAACTCAAATCTCCTACTTAGCTTTGAGAGTTCAATTTTTTGTCAACTCACCATAAAGAGCGTGTGATACTACACACAACATACAAGGTGAACTAAATCTGAGGAAAAAGGTAAATGATTTAAAGATATCCAGAGAAATAAGAGTAAGGCATTCTTCAAGAGAAAAAGAAAGAAGCTGAAGCTCTCATTTCTCAAATGGCCATACAGATTTATCAGAAAGAAATGAGAAACCCCAGAGGCCTGCAGAGATACAAGGAGAGGAGGTATAAAGCTGCAACTTTATTAAAGAGAAACTGGTTAGGAAAGCAAAGCCCACAGCTCATTATCAGGGAGAGAGCATGAAGAGGGAGATTTCTTCAATCTTCCTACTTCTGCAATGAACATGAAGCACACAAAAACTAACACCTACTCAGTGAAAGATGTATTTCTGCATGTGTGACAATACCAGTTGAATAGTCTCAACTCCTCACCAACTCCTCACTCTCTGCACCTTTTCTTCCAAAAAAACAAATTTGTTTTCCAGTCAGGTCTAGGCAGGGAACTGATTCACCCAGCTGCTACACATAGTTGTGCTTGAACAGAGGGGACTATTTAAGCCAGTTTAGACAGCACTACTGTCAAACATAACCAAAGTCTGTAGCATGGTTACAAGAAACAAGACACAAACTAGAAGACTCTGTGTCTTTGGAATAGACTATTCTACCCACTTCCCTTCCCCCCACAGATATGACCCCATCGAGCACTTCAGATGAGCTCTCCTGATCATCTCATTCCCACCTAGGATGACTCAGGTTACTGCACATCACCAGAAGATGAGCTGGTTTTGCAGACTTCTGTCAGTTTAGTAAAAATAAGCACTAATGCCCCTCTTAGCCAGAGGTAAACCCTAAATTGGCTCAGCCCATCCCATCCCATCCAACTCTGCTCTCAGAAGATTCCAAAAGCTTTGTATTTCTCAGAGAGTTATAAATATCCATCCCAGCGAACTTTGAGAACCAAAGCCTCATCCTCTTAAGAGTGAAAACATGTATACATAGAAGGGTGAGGAAGAGGATTGGAAAGTCTCCTGTAAAATACTGCAGTAGTGTTTGCTCTGCCCCAACCTGTAACACAGGGCTAATTTTCTTTAACCCTATTAAATGCTTGTTTTTCTTCAAACCTTGCCTAAACTGATTTCTAGGAAGTATTCTCATTGTGATTTTACAATAGCAGTGAAAGAACCTAAGTTCTCAGACAAAAACAAAGCAAACAAAAACAAGCAAGCCCCCAAAACACCGTAAGGACACATGACAGTACTTGCCTGGATGTACGATAGCCTAAGATGACAAATTGTTGAGTCACTAAAGTACCATACAATGAGCATTTAGACAACTGAGCACAGGAATTGGGATTCTTTTATCACCCATTGTTCATTAAAGTGAAGTTACTGGACTTCTCTACATAACAGCATTTGGACTATCATCAACATATGGCACAAACTGTCAAGAAATGGCTTGAAATTTTGGAACAGTCCTTCAGGTACTCTTTTAAAATGGTACTGTACCACAAAGCTGTAAATCTGTAATACATACATCCCAACATAAATGCTAAATAGATTTTATCTAGGTGGATTTTTACTATTTCCTACATGCATGGAATGGATTACAGTAATTAATTCTGTAAGTTCTATTAGAGTGGATGATTTCTGAATGTCATTATTTCTTAGTTAAAAAGTCCAAATGCCTATACTTCCTGCAGGACAAACATATCCCAAGAAGGAAACATCTCACCTTGCAATTATTGTTATTATCTCACACAAATTAAAATGTGTTTTTGTTGAAATGTGAAAAAACCCAAATTATTAGGCCTAGCCTGAAATTTCACGTCATAAGCACCAGAAGAATATCTCAAGATGGTATAAGTCAAAGTGATTATCAATAATTTTCCTGAGTATGCTTTTGATTGGTTGACATCATCCCCAAAAGAAGTTATTCTTCATGCGCAAGCAGGGAAACAAGGGCAAATCCAGAGTGATTTGTAGTGAATTCAAAGAATTTGAATTTGAAACTGATCAAGATGCATCCCCCACACTTCAACTTCTACTGTTCTTCAGATACATACCATCCTTCCATGCACATTTAAAGTAAAACTAAAAATCACAGTGTAAATACTACTCTTTCCAACCAAAGATTTTCATTTTTAAATGATAGTTGCCTCAATCTTTTCCTGGCATAACTTTGTAATAAAAGGGTAATTCTCCTTCCCTCTATTCATACTGCCAACAAGCAGAAATGTTGGAGCATAGAACAGATCTTCTTGAACAAGCCTTCAGCTACTAAACTGTAAAATTGCTGTACAATGGATTTATATGAATAAAAGAAGCCACAATTTGCAGCTACATTGCAAGCAGGTTGAGATAAGGCAAACAGTACCACTCATATTTGCTGGGGACAAGGCTGGGGGTGTATCTAAAACAAACACCAGTATAGAACAGCCCTACATTTAAACTTTAACTTGCTTTTTATTATTATTTTTCATCACCACCACAGCTATAATAAGCTTTCTCATTTTGGAACAAAGAAATACAATCTGACCTTTGAACTAGAACCACGTTAAACACTTGAAGACTCGAGCCTACTTCCAAAACAAGGTAACACAGCTAACTGTTTGGAAGCAGCAGCTAATTCATATCACACACAGGCTGGAGCTATACGGGAGCCATAATCAAGATAAGGAAAGTAATAAAGATTTCAGAATTATTCAACTGCTATACACCTTCCCTTGATTATTATTATATTCTAACACTTCCTGATGTATCATATTTCTTCCTCAGAATCCACACTTTAATGCTAAGTATCCAAGGTCACAGAAGACCACCACCATACAATGAACTAAACAGAAAGAGATTAGGTACTTAGGTTGCAGTATTTAATCAGCAGCAATAACTTTAACAGCTAAGCAGCATCTCAATGAAACACTGGCAGAGCACAAGATGACTGGAAATCTGATGAGAATGTTACAGGTTTTCCCTTGATATCCTCGTTTTGCTCCCAAAACTAGGATCGCTTCTGAAGGGTAGTGAACCATTCTCTCCCTGCCCCCACACCCCCAACACAGAGCATAATTCAGTCAGAGAGGCTCCAGGAGTACAGCTAATATTTAACAAAGGGCCAAGCATCACCAGCTAGAAGAAACGCATGCGATCACCTCACACTACTCCAGTGATCACGCAGCATTGCCATGCTATTAACTTCCTGTATAAAAGGTGTCAGGAGGGTTTCAGAGATCTCTGGGTTATTTCATTCCTCAAACTCCCCACTCCTTAGAAGATCCAACCTCATCAACCATTTCAAATTCAGCAAGTGCCTGAACACAAGATGATTAGAGGCTGGGAGAAGGAAAAAAACTTTAAATCACCACATGCCTTTATGTCTAGGTATCTGCTTTTGACCACTGAAAAAGATGTTAACACTCAAGACTGGTACAGAGAACACAAATATCAGCATCAAATAGTTGTAATCTGGCAGACTGTGTCCCTACAAAGTGCTACCAGGGCACCATGATCTGTGCACCAGTCCCAGCTATCCCTGCTCTGTGGGTCACAGTCCCATTACAACTCACTGCTAAGAGAGCTCAGACATCCCTTCTCCACACTTCCTTCACCTCCAGGCCATGGCATGCTGCTCCCTCAATTTCATCACTGATCAATGGAACTGCTCACAGACCCATGTGAGCTCCACCAGCCTCACCATCTCCCTCCTCACAGAAAGGGGATGAAATGCATGGCAATGAAGGAAGGTTTCAGCCAGATCAGTTCCCTGAGCTATCTCCCACAAAAAGCCACACTGGCACAACCAAAGATGCAACTCTATGACAGTTCAACTTTATCTGTATCTCTGCTGCCTTGTTGTCACTCTTTTCCACCAGCTTTGCATTCTCACCCTCTTCCTCATGCTAGTGCTGGTATTTGCTTAACCTGCCAGCAGTTCAGGGAGCTAGACCAGTAGAAAATTATTCTACTCCCTCCAAAAGATGTTTTCTGCTAGGACAGCTCCCCTGAATTGGCTCCTTGTGGGCAGGTGGTCTGTCAGTCCCTCTGTGGTTTTGCTCCCTTAAGAGCACAAGCTTAGTTTGACAAATTGTCATGAACCCACAGTCCAAAGGAGCAGACAACTGCAGAAGCAAGAAACAAGAGGGGAAAGTGAATTACTTAAGCCATATTTATTGCCAAATGCACTAGTTCAAACCACAGGTATGTTTTTTCTGAATGCCACACGGTGTGGTATTAGAATGACTTCTCAGGGAATGATGTTAACACAGAAAATCCCACACACCTCATTTATTTTCAGAACTAAATATGAATGAGTATGTCTGATTACTACAAGAAAGATTTTCACATCCTGATGCATAAATACTGGAAAGTAGAGTGTTTATGACAGGAAAAAATTCTCAAAGACTTCTACAAACAGCCAAGGTGAAACAGAAGACTACATCATTTAACAGTCTATTTCCAAATCTCATGGAATACTGTCAAAATTCACTTTAAAAGATGACAGAGGTATATATTTAGAGCAAGGGGTTACGATCACAACATAATTTCAGCTGGAGATTGAGGGCAAGTGCAATAAACTCGTTATAATTTTATAAAAATAGGAAAACAAAAAAGGTAACAATTAACACATTTACATGACCCAACAATTTATGCAAGATTCATAGTAGGAACGAGGCAGGTCCTGAAACCTCATAAAACTGATCAATTTGAAGCTGAAACTATTTACAACATACTGCCATCAAGATAAAAGTCACAGAGCACTGTTATACTTTGGACTTTATTTTTTTAAAATGGTTTTGTACTTTACCTCAAAAAAACCCCATTCAATTCTGTTCTTAAAAGCTTTCTCAGTACCCTTTGTTAAACACACACAGAGGGACTTTCAGAGAGAGAAATCTTTTGGAAGAAGAAAACGTATCAAATTTAGGTATGAGGAAGAGATATGCAAGAGACGAGGGGAGGAAGCAACTTCACCAGAAGCTGGCAATTTAAATGGCTTTAGGGAAATGGAACAGGGTGTGTATTAATGGGGGTGGAGGTGGGGTGTTTGTTTTAAGTTTTAGCACTTAGGGTTGCTAAGAACTTCAATAACGCAGTGTTTTCCTTGAGTCTGTACACATATACTTCTCTTTCTACCCAGGATTTTCCCAAAGAGCAGCACATGAATAGAGATAATTCTTGCATTTCACCCCAATACAGTATCTTCAACAGCAGCTTTGAAACTGTCCTTTCTGGTTTTTTCCTTCCCTCCTCACAGCTATGTTAAACTCTGAGCAATAGGACAGCTCCACTGGACCCAGTGCTAGAGCAGCAGGGATTGAGAAGAAGATAAGATGACATGCTGCAAAAAGAGAGTTTAGAAAGGACCAGAACAGCTGAACCCCAGCAGCCTGAGGTAAGAGGAATTGAGAAAAAGAGACAGAAGTAAAATAAATCTGGTTCAAGCAGACGTGGAATAAAATGTAGCAGAGATAGAATCAAAATAAAATCCCACAAACTGAATTTAGAAATATCAATTATTCGTTGGGAAAGAAAACCCAACACTTTTATGTAGTGGGAGTTTCTCAGTAACATATTGCCCTTCAGTGGCTTCATATATAAAACAAATTAATTGCTGGCATTAATCTGAAGTTAACAAGCATCTAGAGCACACTTTTGTATTACAGAAATTTAAACATCTAGATGAAGCCAAAAATATACACAGCAGTTACACATCCTGGTGTAACCAAAAATGGTGTTTCAAATCCCTGATAATGAACCGGGATGCTGAGCTAACTGACAATAAGAGGTTTAACTCTGCACACAAGGAACTAAAGTGAATCTGTGACTGTTATTACAGATTACCTATGCTGAGCAGTCACTGGCAGATTATGGCCATATTTGCATATTTAAAAACAAAACGATGATTTGTGATCAATTAGAAACAGAAGGCCAAACAAGATGAAACATACCAATGCTCTAGACAGGGATTTTTACGATTACTCTGCAAGTTCACAGTCTACTGTTCTCAAACCTTTTTTCTTTGGAGACACTGAATTACTGGCCTAGAGCTGACATTTATGTGAATGTTGGGTCCCACCGAAAAGGTTTCAATTTCTAAGCAGGGAAAGATAAGAGGGCAAAATCTGTACTTTGAATGGAAAAAGTTACTCGAGATGAAAGGGACTTCCTTTTCAAAACCCCAAACATTCGATTGCAGGGAGCCTACTCAACAAGAAACGCGCAAAGAGGAGGAGGGGAGGGGGAAAAAGGAGGTGGAGGGAGAACAGAAAAGCAATCACACATCCTTTTAGCCCCGCGGCCCCGCTCCGGATTCACGGCGTCAATCCGGCACCGCGATCCACAACTTTCCGCCTCC
>NW_005054300.1:5864539-5886433 GCF_000277835.1 Geospiza fortis | reverse complement strand
CACGTGTGGCCGCGCCGCACCCGTGCGCTAGGGGGCGCTGTGCAACCCCGGAGCTTTTCGTGAGGGAGCGGGAACGCCCTGAGGGGTCAGCGTGCTCTGAGAGAGGTCATTGTGTCCTGCGGGAACGTGTCAGCCGTGAGGGCTCACCGTGTCCTGAGGGGACACTGTGAACTGAGGGAACATGTCAGCCGTGAGGGGTCGCCGTGTCTTGAGGGAACACTGTGTCCTGAGGGGACGTGCCACGCGTGAGGGGTCACCGTGTCCTGAGGGGTCACCGTGTCCTGAGGGGACACTGTGTCCTGAGGGGACGTGCCACCCGTGAGGGGTCACCGTGTCCTGAGGGGACAGCCCACTCTTGAGGGTTCATGGTGCCCAGAGCTGCAATCCTTCCTTGAGGGACCATTTCAGTCCTGACGGGATCACGTGATTTTCCATCAGGAAGATATGAAATCTCATCGGCTCCACCGTGTAGTTATAAAACCACCAGGTCTGTTGATGGCCATCATGCAAAGGGAAGGCACATGTGCCTGCAGTGGCCAGGAGGTCCTGCAGTGACAGCTCCATGACTCGGCCACCTCCTGTGCTGCAGCCTTGCACCACAAGCACAAGGCCCTCCCTCCAGGTGAGCTCAGATGTTGTAAGGGCGCTGGTGATGTAGTAGCACCAGTTATGACAGCAAGCAGGGAATACACTGACAGTCTAGGGAAGGCATGGCACTGCCTTGTGCCTGTACAGGAGGACAGGAACACCAGTAACAGCTTCTTTCAAGCTCAGGGGACAGGATTGTAAAGTACAACAAACCTTGCCATGAGGCCAGAGATGAAGGTGTATGAGCCTTTATTTCCCCACCCTAATCACTAGAGCCATTACCCTCATCTTGCCTAGCCACACATGATTAGGGAGTTAAAAAGGCATGGAGCTCAAAGTTGGCTGTGCAAAGCTGGCTGGTCAAATGCAGCTGCAGTATTAGGGTGCCCCAGATAAAGTATTTCCTGGACAGAAAGAACTGTTTGAGCTACTGTTGTAGCTGCACTAAGCCGCCTGTCCTGTTCAAAGGGAACTCCAAGAGGCACTTGGTGTGGGCAGGTAAGAGAGCAATGAACCTGTCCTACAAAAGGAGATCAGGATAGCTCAGTTTGGCTAGTCCAACAAAAGGAATGCAAACCCAAGGTGTACTTACTCTGCCAATCTATCAGGGAAGCTGGAGTGGGGGAAAGATGGACAGAACTATCTGAAGGCCAATGGTAGTATAAGCAAGGATTATTTGTTGGCTCTCAATACTCTCCTGGAGGAAGTCAGAGGATGATTTCTTACTGTAGGAGGTGGAACTTCCCAGAGCAGACAGCAACCAGAGTACCAAGAGGCAAAAGCCCATTTGAAGATGCAGCTTCCATGCGAGGAGGGCAAGGTGAAGCTTGTTTTCATGAGCAGAACAGACAGGTTTAGGGAATCCCAGTCCTGGTTTGAAAGTCATTAACAATGAAAACAGGGAAAGCATGACCTATAGAGAATTTCTATACCACAAAGAGTAGGAAAGCTCTTTGGGCATCTCTGCTGAGGAATGATCCCCTTGGCTGCCACTGTACTAATCACAGAAGTGTGCATTTCCTGAGAGGTAGATAATCTAAACAATGGGATTACAACATGAATGGTCTAAACTCCAGCAGGTAACTTCTGCATGGCAGATAGAACAGTGGGTAGACTCCCAGCACTAATTATTAGAGAGTTCTAGTTTTGGGGTTTTTTGCAATCCTCTGTTCTTAGACTGATGTTCAGATAGCAAACTCTTTGAGACAGCCGCACGGTTCTACCCTGTGCTAGTACTGAATCTACCATAAAGCTTCTAATTCCTGACTGGGACCCATATAAAAATTAATAAATTTTTATAATGTGTTGCCCTCCCCAGGAGTAATCATGGACTGATAGCATGATAAATACCAATAATTTGTCTTTCTTACCCATCACCAAAGCAGGGAGGAAGAGGATGAGGAAAGCATGAACCAGAAGATCCAGTACATAAAGCAGGAGAAGCTGTTTGAGAGCTGGAGAAAGGCAACAGTCCTGTAATCTAAGAAATGGTTTAATACCACAGGACTCCTGTGGGGAGGAGCAAACAAAGGGCCAAGGTCCAGTTTATAAAAGAGCAGCATCATCTAGAACCACAAGCGAAAACTTTTGTGTTCAGGGAGATGGAGAAAAAGGGTATAAAGAACAGTGGGACTGGCCTCAAGAGTCTCATCAAGAGTGACAGCTAAGTGAGTAATCATGAAACTACGAAGGCAACTGGCAGATCTGACTTGATCCTAGAGTTAGGCTGGACCAAGTTTGATAAACCAGAGCTTGCACCATGCTGCCACCAACATGGTCAGGCAGGTTTGTTAAACCAAAGCGGATCCACCATTTTCCTGGCCAGGACCATCAGCAGGCCCCAGCAGCCACTCCTGTACTTGCTCTTGTAAACATCTCAGCACAAGCTCTCTAGCTCGGACACGGCTTTGGCCTCCCCCCATTCAACCCTGAGCCGTAAGATTTGCTGCATTTGAAATGTTGTTTTCCCCTGTTTCACGGTGGCTCCCCTTTGATGTTAATTGTTTGCAGGCGAACCTTAGTGGAGAGCGTATCTGTTCTGTGGTCCGTCTGCTGGTTACTACCGAGCTGCCCAGCCCAGTGGAGAAAATGCTTTGATGTTAATGAGCTGCAGACAATTTCACTTAACACCGAGCAGGGCCTGGCATCTCAGAGGTAAGACTTTCAGGGCAGATCCTACAGCAGGTCTCTCCAACATCCGTTTTGCCATAAGAATAGAAAACACTCAGGAAGACGTTTGAGCAGAAACCTGTCTTCTCACAGTCTTGCACCACACCCAATATCATTACAGCCCCAGAGATGCCAGAGGTGGGGAAATAGTGAGAATTAAAAATGGTCCTATAGAATCACATGACCTTTATGGGACTCAGTAGAAACATGATTTACCCTCTTGTCCCATTAATTGCCCCCTTCTGTGGTCCTGCAGAAGGAATACACCAGAATGGGAGAAGAGTATAGACTCTAAATTGCTGTTTTGCCTGATTCTTGTGTGGCTGGTGTTCAAGGCAATGCCATTCAGAACATGGCACCTTTTCCATCGGCACAGCAGATGTCTGAATGAAAGGGCCCAGCTGCAGTAAAGTGAGACTTGCACAAGCAGCCTTGGACTATCCTCATTCTTAAGTGAGTATTTCAGCAAAACCTTTTCTGTCAATCTGCTCCAGGCAGCAACACATTGCCAAGTGCATGCAAACCTACAGGTCAGTGATTGACTCCTCAGAGACAGGGTACAAAAGACTGTGGATGTGTGGTAGCTTCCTTGGCTTCAGTCAACCCTTGTTGTGGGTCCCAGACCAGAACTCTGGGATTTCTTCCTTGGGTAACACCTCACATACTGGAGAGGGCCCAGATTAGGCAGAACTCCTGCTGTGGAGAGATAGTGTGGGAAGTACAGAACTGTGAGAAAGATATCTGTCTGTGGAAGTGTGAAGGACCACAGTCTCAGGAAGGAAGCACTGAACCATAAGTATGAACAAAGACAAATGAGAAGAAGGCACAAATTCAATTTTGTAACCCTCTCCCCATTATCAGCAGAGTATATTTATTGTATCACACAAACTCTGCTTCTATCCATACTCTGCAAGCTTTTGAATGGAGCAACCTAGTCCTCTGAGAAACCCCAGCCAAGTAGAAGCAAACACAAACTACATCCCTTCAAGTAGAGCAACAAATGAGACCTCACTGAAAGTTAGGGAGAAACATGCCTTCTTCTGAGGAATGTGGCATACTTCCAATATATCACCTTTGTTAAATGATTTATAGCAATGAGAGAGAGAGATACTAACTCTTCATTTTCTTGCCAGAACAGGATTATTCCCTGCAGCAAACTGGATTACACGGTTAAAATAATGCAAGCCAAGTCCAAATGCTTGTGCTATGCCCACTGCAGGGAGGAGCTCATACAAAAGTGTGTGAGCCTACACTGAAATAAATCCTAACAAGGTAGAAAGTGACATCATGGAGGAGGCCATGACTGATCACAGGCCGAGGAGACTGTCCAGCAAAAGGAACACTGCACTTTGGAAAGTCTACCCAAGTCAGTGAGAAGAGACACAAAATTAACTTTTGACTATGTATTTAGCATTTGTTCAGCACCCAAGTCACTCCATCCAAGCAAAGTTTGTGTGCCAGGTTTTGAGTACAGTGAGTACAATCCTGCATCCTGCAAGAGATGAGAGTGGAAGACAACAGGGCATTAACAGCATACAGCAACATATACAATGATCCACAAATGTAAGTAAGGGAAACACTGCTGGGCAGGAGCCTGAGAAACACTATGGAGTGTGTGCAGGATGGATGAAGAGGGAAGCAATTTAATTCCTTTTTCAAAGGGATTTATTGTCACATGCAATAGCAGCTTCACTAGACATGGACAGACTATCAACCTGAAAGCAGAGAGATATTCATTAAGTTTAGGATGGGTTTCAGGGCACAATACAATGTGTTGTCAGAAATTATAATATTAATATAAATAGAAAGCAGTAGATCTGTAAGGGGATGGGAATAATCTGGGGTTTACAGCAGGGAGTTTATCCCCATTAAAGGAACAGGAAAGCTGGACAGTTGAATAAATGGACTGTAAAAGATCATCTTTGTAATAAAAGGAAGGGTGATGCACCCTGAAGGAAGGTGAACACTAGGTCAGCTTGTAACTGTTTCTAGGGGATGAGGAAACGTTTATCTGAAACCAGGGGAGAGCTGGAACTGGAACAGCCAAATTGTCCACAACATGTTTGACTTGAGACTGCAGCATGACTTGAGTGAGTTCTCATGCTCTAAATGCCTGGACAAAAGGAGGCTCTGGGGTGACCTTATCACTCTCTACAACTTCCTGAAAGGTGGTTGTAGTCAGGTGGGGGGGTTGGTCTCTTTCACCAGGCAGCAGCTGACAGAACCAGAGGACACAGTCTCAAGCTGCACCAAGGGAAATATAGATTGGATATTTAGAAAAAGTTTTTCACAGGATGAGTGATAAAGTTCTGGAATGACCTGCCCAGGGAGGTGGTGGAGTCACCATCCCTGGATGTGTTAAAAAAAGACTGGCTGCGGCACTCGGTGCCATGGTTTAGTTGAGCTGTTAGGGCATGTGTTGGACTCGATCCTGATGGTCTCTTCCAACCTGGTCATTCTGTGAATCTGTGAATGCTTGCTCTAGTGCCACCGGGATTAGCAGACAACAGCATCTTTGTGTGTGTCAGCTCATTAAGGAGCTTGGCCAAAACTATACATGCTGTAGAAACAGGAAACAACAAAACAATTCAACCAAACATGCAGCTAACTCCAAGGAAGGCTTGGTGCATCCTGCGAGATAGGCACGTGGAACAAGCAGTTCCACCTTACAAGTTTTCCACATCAGGAACTTGATGGGTGCAGTGTGTCCAAAATAAAGGGTGCAAAGAGTTTGAAAATTTAAAGTTACTCATCATAAAATCTCTCTCTCTATATATACACTACAAGAATGAAGGCAGCACTCAAAATGGCTTCAGATGTTCATGTTCTGCAGTCAACAGCCACTCAAAACTCTGCTCAATGTTAAACAGGTTTGTGGTCACTGTGAAAGCGTGAGGGAGGTGACAAGTGACAAGTGGAGGCTCAATGACAAGTGACTAATCAAGAACTTCAAAGCCTTTCAGATATGAAGCCACTGACTTACTTGATGCAGTGTACTACGTTCTGCTTAAGCTGGCTCTCATAATCAAGAAGTGAAAAATGGCAAATACTCTGCAGTTTCTGAATGGAGACTGAGGAAATTAGGGAATGGTCACCATATCCATCACCCTGGGAAGAACAGTATGGGTATAAAAAAGCTGAGTGTCTTCACACACAGTAAGCTAATTTTTATGAGCAATGACCATAAAATGCTTCTTGCATTACAGAAGAGGGTGGGACTGCATGCAGATAGAAAATATCTCTGCCCTTCTCCAAGGTGATAAAAGTTTTTCTTTCAAGTTACAAATGTACATTCAGCAAACTGAAAAAAACAGCTGGTGAAAGAAGACATTTTCATGGAGCAAAGTCCAGAGCTAAAAATCAAACATGTGAATTTTATTTTAAAAAAGCAACATCAACAAAAGAAACAAAACAAAAAACCCACCCAGGGCAATGTAAGGCTTTGTCTCATTTCAGTAGGAAAATGATTGCCAGAATAGCAGCTCAAGATATGAAGCCACAGAAAATTATTCAGGCTGGTAGCAGAGTGTTCATCCAGGAAGAGGAAGAGGAAGAGGAAGAGGAAGAGGAAGAGGAAGAGGAAGAGGGAAAGGAAAGGAAAGGAAAGGAAAGGAAAGGAAAGGAAAGGAAAGGAAAGGAAAGGAAAGGAAAGGAAAGGAAAGGAAAGGAAAGGAAAGGAAAGGAAAGGAAAGGAAAGGAGGAGAAAATAAAAGAAGGAGAAAAAAAGCACACCTGGGATGTTGTTTAAACTACTAGAGAACAATTTTGCATTGACATGTGCCTAAGCGATACTGAGCATAAACTATTGACCACCTGATTAGAATAGTGGAATGAAAAGCATCTAAAGGACTTGAGAGGTTGTCAGGGGAGAAAACATAATGATAATGGGAGACATTAATTTCCTCTATACAGACTAGGTAGACACCATGTCAAAGAATGATGCAAAGACTGCATTTTTAGCCCTCATAAATGGTTATTTCTTAGAATGACCACTCAGAGGAACCAAGCAGAGGATGAACTCTTGATTTAGTCACGAGTAGTACATAGAAGGCAGTTTGAAATGTAATAATGAAGAGTCACCATGTCTGTATGAACACAGTGTGCTCAAATCCAGTATTATGGCCAGGGAAGAAAAAGCAACAGAAAATAACACTGTAGTGCAATGTAATTTAAAAGGGAGATGAGCATATTCTCCTTCCAAAGGGAATAAGTGTAGAAGTCAGCAGAGTAATTAAGAAGAATTTTTAGGTAGCTAATGAACAGACAAACGCTTGCAATGACTTTGAAACTCTTCATTTAAAGCTTTAAATATGGCACCACTCAAAGTAGAACAGTAGAACAAAGATGACATTTAGAAGGAGAAAAAAAAAAACAACAACAACAAAAAAGTATGGCCAAAGAAGAAATACAGAAAACCCCAAAGTCTGCCAAGTTAAATAAATAAATAAATGATGACACCCCACAACCCAGCACATTTAAGCCAGCCAAATTCATTTTCAAAGAGCAGCTTTCTAAAAACATGAAGATTACTAATAAAGACATGTTTACACAGTAGGGGGTAGCCTACAGGGACTCAGGGGCGCAAAAGAGAGCTTTAAGGGAAGAACAGTGCAGAAAAATTACCTTGACTAGAGGCTACTGTCACCAAGCACAGCTGTAGACATCCAAACATTTTTTAGCTGTGGTTTAAAAGCAATGGGTATATGTAAAATTTCTACTGAAGTTTGGGTCCAGCCTTGTAATTGCCTCACTCCAACATATGGCTTCCAGCATGCTGAGGGAAATATTGTTGAAGTAATAAGGTGGTGGCTGAGGGTCCCAGACCAGGTTTTAGTCCCTGTTAACTTACATTTCATTAATAGATAACTCTGAAGTGAATAATCAAATGGGAAGCACCGAGGTCTGAGGAATTAGCCACTAGTCAAAGCACCAGGAGAGAGAGAAAACAAAGACAAAACTGAGCCCAGCTTGTTGTTCTGGGAGGGGTTATGGATTCACCAACCTTGCTATCGCATGGAAATGTTTAGAGATGTTGATAGAGATGGGGATTAAGAGAACACCTGTCCATAGCAGTAAGTGGTATTGGCTGCTGTCCCCTCTTTCCCTGGTTGCTGTTGGCACTCCAGAGATCCTGTCTTGCTCTGACCTATTCTTTTTATCTAGGCCATTAATAGCATTACCTTCTCGAAGTCTGCCTCCACCAGCATCCGGAGGAGTCTGATTTATTCTTTTTCCTCCAGTGGCAGCTACAATTCATGAGCAGATACATCCTGCAGGTCTTTTCACTCACATGAGATTGTAAGTAGAACTCATTCTTGTCCACTGGTGAAAATGGACCACAGTGAGGTCTAACTGTCCCTTAGCCAGACTTCAAAGCCTGTAAAAACACAAATTTAGCCTGAAGTAGTTTCTTATTCATTGTACCAGATGTTTCCCCAAACATTATGATCATCTCTTATTCACTTAATTTTTATAACAAATTGAGTGCTTTGCCTACAGGCTAAGTGCAATCCCAGGTCTTGGAAGTTCTGGTACACAGACATTGCCTGGTCTCCACATCTTCATTGCACCACACAGTCAGTGTTCTTTGTGCACTTCACAAGTCCTTTGATGGGCAATAGATGTCGTGCTCCAGGTCACCTGAATGACGCTGTCAGTCATGGCTGCTCTGGGTTGCAGGGCTAGAGCCGGTAAAGTCCTGCTTCCTGAGCTTATGCAGCATTGCTCTCGTGAATGAGTGGAATGCAGCAATCACTTTACCCCCAGGTACTTGAAGGAGAGCTGCTTTACTTAGGGACAAGCTCCAGCTGTCTCTTGGTAACTGAAAAAGTGTATTTTCTGCTACTTCTCTACACACTTTCTGCCTCTAAAAATATGCTATTTGAAGATGCAGTTTCTAATACCAGTTCACCTGGGAACAGTGCTTGTATGCTATATTGATATCGTACACAATTTCACAACCTTGTAACTCACCCATCGACTAAGCCTTCCAGTCACACTCAATTTACCTTGTTTAGCATTTTCACACAAACTTGTGGGTCTCCCTTGGATTAAGCTGAGAAGTGTTAAGCCATTTGTCCAACCAGCGTTATCACCTAAGGCTCTGTCATCCTCTAACCAGAATCTTTTGAGGTTAAGCTGGAAACACCATGCCCTTTATCTCAGTCATCCACTCCTCATACAAGTTTTTTCTCCTCAGATTTTGTCACAGCCTTTGGTACTGATTTTGTAGGCTTCTCCCCAAGTTTTGTCATTTGCTGTGGCCACATCAGGCAAGCCAGAGTGTTGGCATACTGGAAAGGCATTGAGCCAGAGGATCGTGCATCCCAGCATGCATTGGAATGCTTGGCACAGGCAGAGTGTGCCACCTGGAACAAAGCCGCAGAGATAAGCGGGAATAGAAGCTGGCTGGCAGGACCTGGTAGGTTGGAGGAGAGCAGGAAGTCATGAAGCACTGCTAGTAAATCAGGTCATTGTATGGACATAAAAGGGAATGACATGGATAAGATATGTCCTGAGGAGGTGTGTGAAAGGGTGGTAGAAAGGACCCTGCACAGGATCGTTATTCTCAGGGGCTGGCTACATATACACCAGACTTAGCCTTGAGAATAAGCTGTGCTGTCTTCAAGGCTACAAGACGGATAAAGAGTAGGAACTGTGCAATTATAGGAGTCTTTAATTTCACAGTGAACGCCAGGCAGTAAACCGTGCCAGAATAGCAGTGCTCAGATATCCTCTGACAAGACAGAAAGCAAATTTCCATATCGATTTAGTATAACATAAAACACAACATCATTTCAGACACAGCTTCACTGAATGGTAAGCCTGCTCTATCAGTCAGGGAACAGACATGTAGGGAGGAAGAAACACCAAATGTACCCCTGCAGGGAGAGAGGTGAGGGGAGAGGAGACATGAACCAGCTGCAATCAAACCCCAAAAGTGGATTTAACTCTGTTTCAGTAAAAGTGATGAAGGGAACATGGGGAGTGAGGAGGTACCTAGCGAAACAGGAACAGCACAATAGAAATAATCCCTTAGATGGGGCTGCCAGTTTCTTAGACTGAGGCACTCAATTCAGAGTAAAGGATGATGCACTACAAACCAGAAGAGAATGCTGCTAAAGGTGAAGATCGGTCCCAAAGCTGGAGAGGAGATACAGAAGAAACTGCCCAGGCTGCATCAGACACAAGCATGACCAGGCTGCAGGACAGGTATTAACCACAGATTCTGAGAATAAATTCAGGCTAGTAAATCCATTGGTAATTTCAGAAGAGCCATGTGCAAGCTCCCAAAATGCAGAGGGAGCAGACAGTTGGGAGGTATTGCAAATGCTGAGAGTAATAGTTCCTCATAGGGCAAGAAGGGGACCTTGACCTTGTCAAGGGATGAGAGAAGCAGGGTGAAATTTAATGGCAGAAAGGGCAGATTAAACACTTGGGGACCAGCAGCAGTGACATTTGCTACAAACTGATGAAATTAAAGCTTCGAAGGAATAAAAAGACCTTACTGCACTGAAGGATGAATATGAAGCAGCAGCGTGATGCTTCTGTGGAAAAGGAATGGCACTATGCTAGGATGCATCAGACAAGTTATTTTTAGCAGAGACAGAAACATTATTGCCATTGCGCAAGGCATTGTGAGACTTTCTCCAGAATATCCTTGCAGCTCTACACCCAGGAAGGATAAATTTCCACTGCACAGAAAAAACCTATTTGGATGCTGAGACAAACAAATACTAGCTGATTAAGAATCTACTAAAAGAGTTTGGTTTCTTCTGGCCAGACAGGCTGAGAGGGGACAGATGTATTTCTGAAGAACCACCAAAAGAAAATTATAAATAAAATTGTTATGAAAATATGCAAGATGTATGATAATGGCAAAAAGTATTTAATAAGTTTAGATGGTGAATTAGAGAGCTTCTACCCCTGCCAGGATTAATGTTCTGGACCAGCCTTCTGAGAAGGGTAATGAGGCAGAAAAACCTGCATCATTTTAAAACACACTTTGTTAAAATTCCCTCCATTAATTTCTAAGTGAAGGAACCCTGGAAATGGGCGGCTCAGCCTGGAATACACATCCAGGTTGGCCAAGGAGTCAGCAATACTAAGGGTGTTTGGAGGAGATGTTGCTTTACCCCAGGCTTCTGGGTTTCTGCTGGTCATTGTGATGATGAAGAATATAATTTCCCTCCTAATTTGCTGCTAAAGGTACTGAGGTTTTCCTTCCTTTGAGAAACTAAAGGCAAGCTCTAGGTCTCATGCATTGGTGCTCCTAGCATTACAGTCCCAGAGGTCTGCTCACACATCAGGCTTAATGCTATTGCCAGATTAGGGTCAGGAGGGAATTTTCCCAGATTGACAGAAAAATTGCGGTTGCATTTTTTGTGTGTGTGTGGTTTTGACTGGGGCCTTTTTGTTTTGTTTTGCTTCGGGTTTTTACTTCCCCAAGTTCACATCTATTTTCTAGACTTTATGTAATTTTGTTTCATTAATTCTCTGCTATTGCCAAGCTGCAGACCAATGGTCCCTTAATCTTCCTGCCTGCTTCCTGTAGCATGTTACAGCTGCAGGTCTTTTTCTGAGAGGAGTCAGAAAGCACTTGTAGCACCTGGTTTGTGAGGTGAGAGGAGCAGGTGTCCAGACTAGAGGCACCAACAGGATGTTCATTGCATGCTTACTTCCAGCTGCAGACATTGGACTACAGGGTGACCCTGGAGGACTTCCCAATGCGAACACAAGCACACACAGTAGCTGCAGCAGCGGCTGTAAGAGGGAACAGGGGCATTAACCCAGGCTCTCAGCTCTACAAGCACAGATTTAAAGGACACACAACCACTGGCTGACCTCCAGGGCTTATTTGCAAGCAGGCAGGCAGGGATTTAGGATGAGGAATATCTAAGAGAGCAGAGGAAGTGTGGTGAGTGAGGGAGCCGCAAATCTGAGGGTGCTACATGCCAAAGTGGGGTGAGCACCTCTCCCAGCTCTCTGAGGCTCCTCTGAGCCCACCTGCATCGATCCCAGCACCAGACTGCCATAGCCACTCTCAGCAGGCACCCTGGAGCTGGGTACCCCTGTGAAGCTCCTGGTGGAGGGAACCCAGGTTGGGGAGGCACAGATGTGCCACAGCAGCAACCTCTGCTTGGGTCAGGAGCTCTGAGCCCTTGTGTATGTTGAGTAAGTCTGAATCTCGAGGACTGGTGGTCCCAGGGTCTGGAATGGGTGTCAACAGCAAGGACCATAGCCAGGTTCCTGCCTGGCACCTCTGCCCACAGGGGTCCCTGTCAGCTTTTGGGATGAGTATGCTGAACTTCTAAGTGTGAATATCCTAAGTGTGAGAAAGCACACCTACCTCACAGAAATGTGGGTACTCCACACCTGGCAGCACCCAACTCCATGGTCTCAGAATAAACTTTCCTGAGGATATGGGACTGTGCTGTTGCTGAGAAAATGTTGAGCTCTGCAAAGAAATGAAGACATGGGCTGTGCAGTCTTCAGCCCTGGGCAGAGATGTGCAAGGAGTGCTTCTGTCAGGCTCTTCTGCTGCCCCACTGCCTTCTGCACATGGGCTCCAAAACAGCTTATGCACAGAGCACAAGTCCCTCATCTTGTGGGTTTTACCCACTATGAAAGACCAATTTGGATGCCCTTCTAGCTGCTTTCTAGCTTGGAGATCATGTTCAGAACATACTAATGCAAGAGAGAATTAAAATGGAAAGGGAGAAGGAAGATATGGTATCAGCATCAATCCTTTAGAGATTTGCTTCAGAAGAAGACTGTAGATAACAGGGCCTAGTACAGAAAGGGACAACTGCTGGAGATTGGAGTCTGTAGCAGGAACAGAAAGGGAAAGGCTGAGAGTGCTTTGAAGAGAAACAGAGTGAAAACCCCAGCTCTGCTTAGTGACCTCTCATAAAACACCCTCTGTGTGGCTCCCAGCCATGGGCTGCTGCACCTCGAGGCAGAGCCACTCACACAGGCAGCAAAGGGTGCTGCTACTTGCAGGAGGAAGGTTGGCTATCCTATGGTGAAGCAGATTTGTTTCCAACAGCACTGGGGTTCCTACAAAACCTCACCTTTGCTCCTCACCTCTGGCTTGCCTGCCAGGGCGAAGCATATGCTCCAAGTGCTGCTCCTTGCCACTGTCCCCAGTTCTCTCCAGACAGCTTCCACCAGCACTCCTGCTTGCAGAGAGCTGGCTGTGCACTGCTTTCCATGCTCCTGCCTCCTCTTTGCAACAGTGCCTTTGCCACTGGCTGGACAGCAGGAAAACACCTTTCTGCAACTCTCACACCCTCCACAACAAACCTTAAATCAATAACCAAGAACACAGGGACAGGTTATTGCTAACGGAAACCATTAAACTGTAACACAGGGGAATAAAGCCAACCTCTAACACTCAGAAGATTTATAGGGCACAACAGCAGGGTGCTAATTCTTTTGGCAACACAAACGCTTTCATACCCCCTGCCTTTCATCACCCACAGGATCAGTGGGAGGAGAGGGGACCATGTGCAGCCCAGCTGTAGGAGCACAAGCACATAGCCTTGTTCATGCAACAGTCAGCAGCACACATATTGGGGTGATGCCATGCTCACAGGGCTGTCCAAATGCACACACCTAAGGTCCATAGAATAGCATATGCCCAGGGGTTCCCAGGGTTGCTGAGAGCAAACATCCCCCATGCCCAATCCACTTTTCCTATAACACTACCTGCTCCTGCCTGCCTCTTCAGATGCACCACAGTTTCAAGGAAAGGCTGTAAAGAAACTTTCAGATCACCTCAAGTATTTGTAGAAACAAGCCTAGCTCTAAGACATACAAGAGTTTCCTCAGATCTGAATCACCCAACAGCTGGAGAGTGTTTTCACAGCTGATTTAAGAGATGCACTCCCTGTAACGCTTGGATCCACATCTGCCACTCCTGTGGCAGCTCTGAGACCAGGGAGATGCTGGTCAGCACCACCATTGGCCTAGCAGCTCTGGGCAGGAGAGGGGCTGCAGGTGTGCTGCAGCCACAGGGTTTTGCATGAATTCACAGAAGGGGACACACATCCTCCCCACAAGACCCCACTGAGCCTTGGGTGTCACCCCCTCCTTCTATGTCCCTGGAAGAACTGCATTACTGATTAACAGTCCCCTGCCTGCCTCCCTCTATCCCACTCACATCCTTGCCAGCAGCTGCTTCCTTGGACCCTCCCTTGTGCAAAGTCCAGGGCCAGGCAGGAGAGGACAGGGTGGGAGCTCACTCAGGGCCCACCTGCAGGCAGCCTGACTGTACCCCCCATCCCTGGGTACTGCAGAGGCCTCCCTGGGCTGAGCAGTGCAGCAGCACAAGTCACCAGGGTGCAGGCAGGAGCAGGAGCACCTTGCTCCACCTAGGGGAGCAGCGAGGGAAGAGGTGGGCTCTAGCCACAGTACCAGTCCATAAGAGTGCTGCAGTACACCCAGGCACAGCCACAAAGGGCTCAAAGCCTTGAACATGATCCAAGTGGCAACATCAGCATCAACTTGGCTGAACCCCCCACCCTGGGTTTATTGCCCCTATTCCCCTCCATGCTCTCACACTATTGGAGTGGGTGCTGCCTCCACCAAGTAAGGGATCTTGAAGGGACTTTGACCAGCCCCTGCCCACCCCAAACACCATGACAAACCCTGGGAATGGCATGGGGGTCCATCCCCTGCCTATCACTTCCCTCCACACCTCCCAGCTGGGCAGCTGCAGGCTTTCCTAACCCAGGGTGTGACAAGACAGGGCTTAAACAGGTGCCACTGCACCCTACCGCAAGCCTGTCCCAGTCCTGAAGCCAGGGTACTCGATGCCATGACAGCATTCTCAGTCAGCACTGCCACCTGCAAGGGACCCCCAAGCTTGTCCCAGCCCAGGAGCAGTCCAAGGCACAGCTTTTCTCTGACTGCCAGCACAAGAACAGGGAGCAGGAAAGATGCTTGGCAGCAGGCCCAAGCCTGCTCCCTTGGGGGCTGCCTGCGATCGCTCCTCTCCTCCATGAGCTGCAGTGCACTGAGAGGGCCCAGACAGGCGCCATCCATCCCTCCCTGCCACTGGCCATCCTTTCCTGCCAAGCACCATGCCCCTGCAGACAGCTGTAATCTCTCTTCAGTCACACAAACACCTCTCCCTCAGGGGAAACCCAGAGATGAGATGTCTCCCCTCTCTTTCTGGCGAGCCGAAGCAATACCAAGAAGCAGGCTCGAAGGGGACAGGCACACAGGGCCGTGGGCTCGGAGCGAGCAGAGCCCTGCTCGAGCTCTGGCCAACGGCTGAGCCCATTCCCAGCCCGTTGCTGGGAGCGGCCGTGGAGCATCTTGCACTGCCCCCCTGTGGCCATTGCGGGTGGTGCAGGTGGCCCCAAAACGGCTGGGAGCCTCAGGGTGCCAAGTCCTTCAGCCAACAGAGCACAAGAGACTGTCAGAGGGGTCCTCAGAGAGGCAGTCACCCCGTGCCAGGCCATTGCAGGCTGCCATGGTGACAGTCACACACTCGGTGACCTCAATCCTGCCCCTCTCCCCAGACATCCCACTCCTGTGCCCAGTCCATCACCTGTGCAACATTTCAATGGGCCATACTACAGGCGGAGCCCTTGGGGTCTTGAGGGGGGCACAGCCTAAGCCCACACCTGGGAATAGCCCATGCAAAAGAGGAAACAAGGCCCTGCTGCTGTTTGGGCATCCATATTTATTATATGTCTGGGGCAAGCCCAGGGCTGCCACTTGCCTGGACTGCTCCAGTTGAAGGCCAATGACCCATCCTCCTTAAATACTGGTTATAAAACAAATTTTTTTCCTTTTTCATTTTATTAAAAATCTCATATCTCTCTCCATTCTTTTTTTGCCTTTTGTATTTGAGTATAAAATTGGGGGCGGGTGCTCCGCCTTTCCTGCTGCTACCTCCGCAGGCTGCGCTGTGCCTGCCGCAGCAGAGTGTCAAAGTCCAGGGAGTCAAACTTGCTCTTGACAGGAGCTGGGTCAAAATCCTCACGGTTTGAATCTGGAAGAGATGGGGAGAGGCTGTCTTGAGCCCATGGAAACAATGGCCATTCCCACAGTAAAGTTCTTATCTTGTTTCACCTGCCAGCCTCTAGACCCAGAATTGGGCCAGCCTCCAACACAGTGCTGGAGAGACAGGGAGCCCCCATTCAATCCTTCAGGGCAGGACAGCTCCTGGATGCAGTTCTGCTGCCAACCCTGACTGACCCCAAGGATGGGGACTCCTATGCCTCTGGAAAGAAGAGAAGGACCCAGAGAGGACAATTCTCAACTTGGAGGTTGTACAACTCACCCAAGTCAGCGTAGTTCCTCCTGCAGAACTGCCTGCGGCCCCCAAAGCACAGGTCAAAGGGCTGCTCGTCTGGGCGACGCAGCTTGTGCCCACTCTCAATGGCAGCGAAGGCTTCCTCAGCATACCGGTAGGTGACAAAGCCATAGTTATCCCTGACATTGGAGGAGATCAGCAGCAACAGTTATGTTTGTCCCCCCTTGGTCTGCAACATCCCCTTGAGTAATGGGAAAAGGGCCAAGAGGACTCATCCCTGTGAAGGGACTGACCCATCTTCCCACAGCTCTTACCCCTCGGAGCGGAAATGCAGGGTACACTCCTCAATGTCCCCAAACACAGAGAAGCGGTGCCGCAGCTCCGACCGTGTCATCCTGCTGGGGATCTTGCCAATAAACACAACTCGACGCTCCTCCTGTGGGCAGGAATGTCCCATCCATGAGCAGAACCTCTCGCACAGAACACCCTCCCTGCATGGCCTCCCACCACACTGTGCCTTGGCCAGGGCCTCCCAGCAATGCTGCTGGCAAGGCTGCAGCCCCCTGCAGAAACCCCCTCTGTTTCTGAAGTGACAGAGGGGCTGTGAACCCCCAAATTTCCAGTCCCAGATTCCCAGCCGTCCATCACTCACTATTGCACGTTCCTTCTGGAGGATCCTCTGCCTTTGGTAGTGGTCCTGTGCATCATAGCTGTATCTGTCAGGGCAGAAACCAGACACATGAGCTATGGAATCATAGGGGTGTCATAAGAGTGATTCCAAACACAAGGGAGGTCTTAAAGGAGTGGGTCCATCCCTCCTCCACAGAAGGCTGGGAGATGGGTTGGGGAGAGTTCACACCTCTGCAGGATGGCCACGCTCACCTTCTCCACCTGCTACTCCTCCCGCGGGGTGAGGGGGAGCGGGACTGGCTGCGGGATGTAGACCTGGATGAGTAGGAGGACGTTGATGATGAGGATGAAGACCTGTCCCGGGACCTGCCACATGACCCACAGCTGGAGCGAGAGGAGGAGCTGTGGGAACATCTTGAGCGGTACCTGGGAGAAGGAGAGATACAGCTGAGCCTTCCCTTTGTCCAGCATCATAAGGCTCCAAAGCAGAACAAGATATCCATTGTCCCCATGGTATTCAGCATCCCACTCAGACAGGACCCATCCCCAGCATGATTGCCAGGGCAGCAACACTACAGAAATGTTTGCTCCATTTGGCTCCCAATGCCACAGAGAAAAGGGAGCAGGCTCACAGGAGGCACAGCTTCCACAGAACAAGAAATAGTCATGGGGGCACTGTGAAGCACAGGGCTGTGCCTGGGAGGGCTCAGAAAGGGCTGGGACTTCTGTGCTGAGCCCCACACGATGCACAGGACAACACTATATCCACCTCATGCTCAACAGCCATGTGAAAAGAGACTGCAAGAGCTTCTCCAGCAGGGCCAGGGAAACCTTAAGGACAGCAGGACCAAAACACAGCTGGGATTAAGCTCTGCTTCCTCCAGCCAGGAGCACAGTCTCTCTCCAGACATGCTGGCCATAGGTGGTCCCTGCCATAGGCAAACCCTGGCAGGGCACGCTGCCTGGCTCTGCCACATATTCCTATGCCACATTCTCCTGGAAGACAGCAAGTCAGGGTGGCACAGTACATAGGGACATTTTCTGGCACAAGGCCAGCTGATTTGCTCGAAAGCCGAGCCAGATGTGTTGCTTCACAATCCCCAAGCTTCACATCCATGAAACATGGCACTTTTATACCTGCCCTTTCCAGCTCCAGCCTCTGCATTTACTGGCTATCAATGAAGGGGTCTTGGTTGGACAGGCCCCTCATGCCCAGGGATGTCTCCAGAACTGGCTGAACACCAAGAGAACTACAGAAGGAGAAACCCTTCACTACCTCCAGTGCCTCCCAGCCCAGCTGGGACAGGCTGCACATCACTCAGATGCACAAGGACTCCAAAAGAAATGCATCCCACAGAGTCCAAGTTGTCCCACTTTCCTACACAGCCACCTGCATAAGGAGAACAGGGAGCCCCTGAGGCAGCTGAGCCAGACAGGTTTTTCCCTGCTTGCCTCCAGCAGCTCCCTGGAGAGCTCCACTGAGGTTCCTCTCATTTCTGTACCAAGGGCTGCAGCAGTCCCACAGCACAAATATGAACACCTGCTGTAATACTCCAGAAAAAAAGCAAAGATGCAGCCAAGGACTTGTAACATGGTTTGGGTGTTTCTGAAGGAGTAAGGAAGTCTGGCTCAGTGGTGGCTTTGCAGGCATATGGGTCCAGATGTGGGCTGCAGCCAGAACTGGATGGTCAGGGTGTTGCTGCAGCTCCCCCACCCTCTGTGAGCCAAACATCTCTTCAGAAGGGCCACAAGCATCAAATCCAGCCACCTAGTAGGACCATAAAGATGTGTCTGGGCTCCTGCAAAAGACTGGCCTCTGGACAACTGCCTGTCTTAGGCTGCAATGAAAGATGTAACCAGAAATACTACAGGTATTCTATCACCACCTGTTGAAACCAGGTGCAGCAGTGTTCTTTATCTCTTCCATTACCCATCCTTCATACAGGGAAATATCTTCAGTTAATGGGCCATTGACTTTCACTGCAAAAAATTACATCATCCCATTGTGAAATTCTCCACCCAGGGGGAGGAGCCAAGCATTCCTACCTAAAGAAAAATCTGATATTTGGAAACCCAGGGGAGCCTTTTTCCACCGGATGCCCAGAGGAAGACCAGGCCCATCTACACCACCACTGGACCTTCAGAGGAAAACTACACCCTTCTACAGGATCACTGCTTCAACAGAACCACACCTGTCACTCCAGGAGGATGGCAGCCACCATTTAATCAGGTTGTATTCTGACTCTGCCGGTGTTTTTTTGTATTACTGCATTTTTATTTTAATTTTCCTAGTAAAGAACTGTTATTTCTATTCCCATATCTTTGCCTGATAGCCCCTTAATTTCAAAATTATAATAATTTGGAGGGAGGAGGTTTACATTTTCAATTTCAAGAGAGGCTCCTGCCCTCCTTAGCAGACACCTGTCTTTTCAAACCAAGACACTGCCCCAAGAGCCAGCAACAATGCACTGCTTACCTTCGCCACCGCTTGGGAGGTGGGGAGAGCGACCGTGACCGGGATCGGGAGGACGAGGATGAAGATGAAGATGAGGACTCGCTAGCTCCATCTGAACTGGAGCTGAAAGAACGGCTGGCACGGCTCCGGCCAGCCCTCCAGCTGTCGGTAGAGGGGCTGGGTGAGTCCTGGGGTCTCCGGTAGCAGCGCAGGGACCTCTTGGCAGCAGCATGGCTGGGCTGGGCACTGGGAGCCAGCACCTCCTGCTCCCGGCAGGGGGATGCAGCTGGAGACAGGAGCACTGAGGTGGGGGGACTGCTGCACCCAGTGCTGGCCTTGTTGGGGATGGTAGTCCGATAATCCAGGGGAGATGGGCAGGCCATCCCCAGCGGCTCCGGGCTGTGCCCCATGGTGGTGTCGGGGGCTGGGGGGGGGGGCTCAGGTTGGTCCAGCGTCCATTTGGTTAAGGAGGAGATGGGTTTGATAGTGATGTCCTGGTGGTGTTTGACATTCCAGCGGGAGCCTCCTTCGGCAGGGGGCTGCGTGCCAGGGCTATTGCTGCTCTCGGGCTGCGGTGCACCCAGGATGCAGTAGTCGTGGTCTCCCGAGCAGACGTGGCTGGGGGCTGTGCTGGCAGGGGCCGGCACCACGCTCTTCACCTGGATCTTGTTTGGGAGCAGTGGCTTGGCTTTCGTCAGCTTGGTTGTCTTCTGGGGCCCTTCCTGAGGCAAGGACCCAGGTGACTTGGTCTTGGCCAGCAGTGAGACAGCAGGCAAAGGCTTCCAGAGCTGGTGAGGAGGTGTCGCTGGGGGCGTGAGGCCTGGGAGAGCACCAGAACGCTTACAAGAGCAGCCCTTTGCTGCAACCCACCTAGCTGGGGCTCCCTCATATCCCAGCCCCCCTCACTCCCCAAGGTGTCCCCTCAGACACACTGCAGCCCTGCCACGACATGGCATACTACCCTCCTCTGTCCCAAGTATTCTTTACCTGCCACATTGGCCAGCTCAGAGGCCTGCAGCCCATCTGGGGGCTTCCTGTCCTGCTGGGTTGGTGCTTCCTGCTGGGTCTCAGGTCTGAGAATGGGAAAAGAGCTTTGTCAAACACAGCAAGCAAAGCCCAGCCGCACTCCCCACTCAATCTGCCCCACTGGCCAGTTCACGAGGACAGAGGATGCAAGAGAGCTGCAAGGATAAAACTTGCACAGCCTTGTCATACCCATCACTGCTTGTCCCAGTTTTTCCCCTCTAAGTACCAGCTCTGTCACAGTCCAGCAACAAGCCCAGCCCCTCCCGGGCCAATGGACACAGCACCACCACACTTCAAATCCTGCCAGGACTGAAAGCTGCCCTGTGCCCTTGCTCTGCTGGGCTCCATGCTGGGCACCAGCTGCCAAGGTTTTGATACTCACCCAGAGCTCCCTGTCAGCTGCCGTTCCTCAGGGGGCTGTACAGGAGTTTCCTCTTTCTTGGCTGAAAAGAGAACAGGTAGGTGAGAGGGGCACCAAATAGGGCTGAAGGACAGCGTCAACAAAGCACCCCAAGAACAGCCTGGAAGAGCAGAGCACCTGAAACCCAGCTCCCTGAAGATAGGAGCTGCACATCCTTTATCCTTCACAGACTCTTCACCACCCCTTTGGTTGCCATGGGGACCCCCAGATATTTCCACAGGCCAAGGAGATGGAGGCACAGGACAAAACACCCAGGCAGGGTAACATGAGCCCACAGGCAGCAGCATCACAGCCCTCCCACTACCATCCTGACACAGGGAGCATGGACAGCCCAGGGAGGCCAGCATGGCACAGAGGGAGCCCTGCAGGGGATGGCATGCCAGATCCGCACCTTCAGACTTCTCAAACTGCTCCAGCAGGCTGGACAGGTCGGTGGCTTCAATCCCTGAGCCAGGGAGAAAGCACAGCAAGTCAGATCAGTTAGAATTCCCCCAGCACTACAGTGATGCACCCCAACCCCATTCTCCCCCTGCATTAGCCTCCCTGGATGGTGGGACAAGCACTGGGGAGGAACAGCAGTAACAGAGCCTGCAGCAGCTGTGTGTCTCCCACAAGGACAGGAGCAGCCAGCTCTGTAGTCCCAGAAGGAAGTAGTTTCAGGACAGCCAGCCCAGACCATCAATTGTAGGCAACATCCTAGCAGAGTACTGGGAAGAGACTGCAAGCCTGTGGGCATGGCTTTGCCACCCTCATCCCCAGAAGTGCCAGGAACCGGTCCTGCTACCCAGGCTGCCAGCAGCACTGCAGCCTTGCTGGCTGCTGACACTCAACCCAGCATCCTGCAGCCCTCCCACTCACCGATCTCGCTGATGAAGGCTTGCACAATGTCCTTGCTGCTGTCTCTGGGCTGGGCTGGGCTGAGGAGTGGCTGGTGCCTCCATGGCCGCACATGGGGTGCCTTGGTGGGAAGGCTGCTCTCTCGACCTGCTTTCCGTGGTGGTGCCACAGCCTGGGAGGTGGATTTTTGGCCAGACACCTCCTGCCCAGCAGCTGCCTTGGGCTCCAACGAGGTTTTATCCGCTGCCTCCTTCCCTGGCTCTACAGCCTTCTCCGTGGCGTGGGTCCCAGGGGACTCCCCAACAGGGGCAGGGGACTCCTCTGCTGGGCAGCAGATGGCAGCTGGGGGAGCCTTTGGGAGCTGGTTGGGAGTTGCAGCTTGGGACTCCTCTGGAGGCTGGGTGGGGACAGCCTGGGGGACTGGCACTGCAGGAGGGATGCTGCTGGGCTGGGCAGTGGCAGCTGAGGGGGCTGGCAGGGGCTGGGCTGGGGCCAGAG
>NW_005054300.1:5858908-5864189 GCF_000277835.1 Geospiza fortis | reverse complement strand
CAAACCAGGGCAGCCCATGGGCTGCGGGCTGAAGCAGGGCCAGGAAGGCACTGGTGGGTAAAGGGCATAAGCACCGGCAGAGGCTGGCGGCATCCCAGGGGGGGCCACCCCAGCAGCTGGGGGCATGTTTGGTGCAACAAAAGGCATTGGTGCTGATGGTGGTGGTGGAGCTGCGGCAGGTGCTGGGGCTGAAGGCAGAGCAGAGGGAGCTTTGCTGGCAGGAGAAGGGACAGCAGCAGGGCTGGTGGGTTTGTCTGGTCCCTTCTGAGCACTGTCTGCCTCGGTGGTGGAGCGCATGGGTGACACCAGGCAGGGGATCTCCGCCAGCTCTGTCGGAGGCTCAGGGACACTGGGCCACTTGCTGGCCACTTGCTTCTTGCCTTCCTGGCTGCCACCCGCGCTGGGCTGACGGTGCAGCATGCGGATGCGGTACTCACGCAGGCTCAGGGCCTTGGGTTTGGCTTCCTTGGGCAGACCCTCACTCGGCTCTGCTGCTGGCACCCTCTGGGCAGGCTCCAGCCCAACACCTTGCTCTGGGAGCTGAGAGGCAGCCTCCAAGACCCCACTGCTCTGTCTGGCAGATGGCTGCGCATCTCCCTGGCTCTCAGCCTGGTCTGTCGGGCTGGGACATGCAGCTGCTGGCTGCCCCTCCATGCTTGGTGCAGTCTTCTCCAGGGACACCAGAGTCTTGTTTTTCTCCAGGGCTACATTCACAGTTTCTGGTGTTGGCTCCTTCTGCAGCTCCTGCTTCACCTTCTTGGGCAGCAAGGCCCCTGCTGTGCTCTGAGGCCTTCCCCGGGGCCGAGATGCCCGCTCAGCATGCAGCTCCATCTGCCCCTCCTTCCGGGCTCGCTCCAGCTGCTGTGCCAGGAAGTCTGAGACCTGAACAGAGGGACACTCTGCTCGCTGCCTGCTGATGGCTGCCTGGGCATGGGGCTGTCCAGAGCCAGTGGAACGGAGCCGGTGGGCTACACAGTCCCTGCCAGGCCTGGCCTGCTTGCTTTGGTCCTCCTCTGCTTTCTTTTTCCGACTCTTCCTTGCTCTCTCACGCCCCCGTCCCTTCTCAGAGCATTCACGTTTTCCACCTGCTGGGGCTTCTGTGCTATGCCAGGAGCTCTTGTTGGGACCTGAGGCTCCAAGTGCCGCTGTCTCCAGTGGGGAGGTGGCCTCTGGGATAGCGTGTGAAGTCTCCTTCCCAGGCAGTTTTTCCTCCTTCTCCTCTTCCAACCTATTTTCCTGGGTTGGAGCTCCTGGCGGTTCCCCACGATCTTCTGGGATTGACTCCCCAGTAGTCTCCTCTACTCCCAGGAGTTGGGGCTCCAGGTCAGGGGAGTTGGGAGTCAAGGGCTGCAGAACCACAGGGATCTCCACACTCTCTCCCTCTCCAGGTACAATTTCCAGCAAGACAGGACTGCTCAGAAGTTCCTTGGCCACAGGCTCTGTGTCAGGGTCCAGGCACACAGTGAAGGTGGGCAGGCAGTAGGGGTGCATGGACTTCACCAGCTCACTCAGGGATACGTCACCTGTGTTGATGATACAGGGGTCTTCATGCTCCTCCAGTGCCGCCCCTGCCTCACTCACACAGAAATCCACAGCTTCCATGCTTCTGTCTAGTTCCAGGCTCAAGGCAGCCTCTTCCTCTTCTTCCTCCCCATCACTGCGCTGTGGCAGGGGCTGCTCTCGGGCTCGGTGCCAGCTCACTTTCCTCTCCACTCTCGGGGTACTGCAGACTTGCTTCTTTGGCAGCACTGGGTCCTCAAGGCCATGAGTAGCACGGTTCCAGGTCACATCTGTGTCAGTCTGGGAAGGGGGACCACAGCAAACATCAGTTCCTGGGCTTTTAGCAGCACTCCCCCAGGACAGCCAACTGGGTCTGCTGCAACTCTACAGCAAAGCCCCATGGCTGACAAAAAGCTGGGACACATCTGACCTGCCCAGTAAAACACAACAGAGCTGGAAATCTGATGCTCCTATGGAAGCATCCCCAGTCCCTGGCACCCACCACACAAGGCAGACCCTGCTCCCACTGCCACTGGTGCCTTGCAAAAGTCTCAGGGAAAGGATGCCCATGCCAGGAGGGAAGGCTGGGGCTGGGGGCTGCAGCAGAGGCAGTTATCCCAGCACCACCCCAACACTGCTGCTTCAGCTTGCCCTGCTCAGCTGCTCACCTTCCCAACCACAGAGACACTGCTGCTGCTGTTGCTGAGAGGCCTGAGAGCCTTAGGCTGTTCCAGGGTAGGGCTCTCACACTCCAGCAACGGGCGGGATAAGGTGAGAAACTTCTGAAACTGGAAAGATGGACAGAAGATGAGACAGTAGCAGGTCTATGCTGCTGGAGGACACAGGCCACCCCCAGCCCACAGTGCCCATGCACTTCACCCCACAAAGCCCAAGAGCAAACAGCCCTGTTTCATCCACAGTGCACACAGCTCCCACTGGGGACATGCTGCTCCCCAAAGCCTCTGGCACATCTCTGGCTCTTTATAAAGACTCAAGGGGGGCGCATGGCCCTCCAGAGCACTTCTCTCACATTGGAACAGTCATAAGAGTACATCTCAGGGTACTGGGGACCAGGGTCCTACTATTTCAGGGCACCCTCATGCTAGGACCTAGCAGAGCCCTGCCAGAGCATCTTCCCATGGGCTCTGGGGTCAGGCTGCATCTGCCCCCCAACTTACCGAGGTATTCTCCCGTTCACGAGGTGAGGTCAGCAGCTCTGCATCCATGATGGTGTCAAAGGGAGACAAGGTCTCATCATCTGTGCTGTCCAGGATCTCTGTGATGGCAGTCAGCAGGGACAGCTCGTTCTGTGCATCCAGGCAGGTCTTGCTCTGCTGCAAGGGTAGGGATGGTCTCAGAGGGCGATGGGACACAGCCCTAAGACCTGGACACTGAGGACACTGCCATCACCCCCACCCATGCCACAGCCAAGGCCAGCCCGGCCACAACATCCCACATCTGTGTGTGAGCTCCCACCTCGCTCAGAGAAAGATCCTCAATGATGGAGATCACAGAGGAGTCAAGATAGTTCTGCATTGTCCCCAGGATCTCTTCAGCCTCTAAGATGGTTTCTGCATCCAACGATGTTAAGTTCAGGTCATCATCCTCAAGGGAAAAGCACTGTTGAGGAGCATGGGGAGCCAGGTAAACACTTTGCACAACCCCACTACCAGCACTGATTTCCTCACAGTACACATGGGCTCTGAACAGCACCCTGACCACGCAGGGGAAGCAGGTGGGACGCAGCTGAGGTCAGAAGGTGGCACAGGGCACTTTCCCCCATGCTTTCAGGAGAGTCCACTGCCCAAAGGCCTGTGCTGCTTTCAGCCCAAGACCCTTCCAATTACCCAGGATGCCTCCACACTGAAAATTTCTGCCTGATTCACTTTGCAGCTGCATGACTGGGAAAGATGAATGGATAAAACACCAGGCTCTACCCAACACCACACACGGTCCTGCAGGACAGGGAGGGGACAGGCCAGCTCCAGCCACCGCATGGACTGTCACGCGCTCCTCCAATTCCGGCTGTTGGTGCTTCAGATAAGCCCAAAACCATTACGAAACTCATAACAAAAGTGCAGCTGTCAGCAAGAGGGGTGCAGCCAGCTGCCACTGCTGGAGCCCTACCCCAAAACCTCTGCTGAAGGCTACAAGAGGACATGGTCTGTGCTTGCAATCCAGGACCAAACCAGCTTTGTTACTCTTCCTCCTCCAAATTCCCAACCCCATATCCTTTCCAGTCCCCCAGCCACCTCCAGGAATGCTTGGGTAACTTCAAAAAAGTATTTGCACTGCACTCCAGGGTGTCACACAGCCATGCTGCAGGACAGCCAGGAAAAGCCAGATGCTGGGCAAGGGAAGGGGCTGCAGCCTCCAGTTGAGCAGAGCCACAGGACACACAGAGCAGAGCAGCAACACAGGCTTGCCACCGGCACGAGACAGGATGTGAATTCCTGTTTGTAGATGGGCTTAGGCAGAGAGATAATGGAGGCTGGGAAGATAAGGGCACCAAGGACAGAGCCCTGGGAGAGTACACCTCCCTCCCAAAGCTAGCCAGGAGCAGGCTGTGACCCATCTTCCTGCCCTTGAAGCAGCACCAGCGCCGTGAGAATACAGCCAAACTTGGGGGATGCACATATGATGCAGTTCACCTCTGTTTCATGTAGGTACCACAGCTTGTGTGAGGCTGTGCCCATCCAGAACAAATTGTACCTTGTCTCTAGAGAGAAGCTGCTAATACTTTGAAATCCTCTTCTAGCAAGCAGTAAACTGCATCAGAGAGACAGTAGGCATTTCACAAAATAGACGTTTCTAAAACACAACAGCACCAAAGCCACATGCTCAAACCCCTGGTCCCTGAGGCTCTTCAGAGACTTCCTCTGATAAGACTAAGCGGGTACCGCTGGCCACAGCACAGCCAGGAGCCCTGTGCAACCCCAGAACACAGGCACCCCAATACCAGGCTGGGAATCAAATCCAGGACACCCACAGCAATGCCCCGAAGCTACCCATCCCAAATTCCCCCAGTCTGTGACATGACAGCCCTAAGGACCAGGAATCTACAGTGGTTTGGGGCTCAGCAGACAGGCTGCCAGCCCAGACCAGCCTGTTCCAGGGCCCTCTGCCTGGAAGTGGAGCCCACCAGTGACACCACCCCACCACGCAGATCAGGCTATGGAGCAGTTTTAGAGCAGTTTTCCTGCTCAGCATCCCCAGTCCCCTCCCTCGCCGGTGCTGGCTGCTGGTCAGAGCGCAGCGCAGAGCCTGCTGGCAGCCCTCTAGGCGCAGCCTGGCTGCGATTCCCCACCAATCCTCACACAGATACTGGGAGGACATCCAGGCTCACACGCCCAGCCCCGAGTGCAACCCTGAGTCAGCGGTGACCGGCAGGCAGAGGTACCCGGGCCACCGAAGGAGTCAGTAGGATGGAGCATCGGCAACCCGGGGACACAGGGACCATCTGACCCCTGCCTGTAGATGGCAAAGGGATCCGAAGGACGCCCCGGGGCTGCACAGCCCTGCTCATTTGGCCACAGGGCGGCTCTCCCCAAAGAAAACATGTAATAAAAGGTTTCCAGCTGTGATCAGCGCTGGACATTAGGAGGGAGGGAAGTAAAACCCTCCCACTCAAATGGCCTCTTCCTGTGGCTCCTGCCCGCAGCCCGGGAGGGAGGGCGGGCGGGCAATCTCCTATGCCTTCCTCGAGTCCCTTGACTCAGCGCCTTGCAACAAGGAGTCTCACAGCCGTGAGTCACCGGCCCGGGCTGCGTTCCCCCATGAC
>NW_005054300.1:5858552-5858790 GCF_000277835.1 Geospiza fortis | reverse complement strand
GGCTCTGGCCACGCTGTGCCCAAGCAACCAGCACTGCCGGGGAGCAGGGAGGATGCCCACAGCCCCAGAGTGGGCTTTGGGTACCGGGACTGGAGCTAACTGCTTGCAAAGGACATAGTCTAAGCGAGGCCACCAGCTCCTCCGGCACCCATCCGGCAGGGTACACTGCTCTCGCTGCTCTGCTCCCCGGAAGGGACAACGGAGGCCCCCGCAGGCCGCTGCTGACACGTGTGCCCGG
>NW_005054300.1:5855412-5857080 GCF_000277835.1 Geospiza fortis | reverse complement strand
TCCCGCGGCGCCGCCGGCCCGCCCCGCCCGCTCTGGCGCCCACGTGTGCGTGGCCGACCCGCGTGTCCCCGGGCTTCCCGGAAAGCAGTGGCAGAGCTGCTGTGGGCTCGCCGTCTCCTGGCTGTGACCAGCGTTCCCTCTGCTTGAGGTGCCTGTGCCATGGTGCTCCATTGAGCCCGACTTCGTGTGGGGCTGGTGGAGATGAGATGCACGTGTGGTGGGCACAGGGCGGATGAAAGAAACTATCCGGTATGAAAGGAGGGATGGGCACCGTGAGCTGCCGTGCAGCCTCCTGGCATGGCAACAGGGCAGGGTACCCAAGTCACTGCTTGTGCTTAGGCTTGTACTGGTCTTCAAAGCTGGCACACAGAAAATCACCTGGAAAATGTGAGGGAGCCAAACTGGGCTCACTGGACACAGTTGCTATCCAGCCTGGCTCCTCAAGAAGGTAAGGGATCCCGGTGTGCACAGGTGCTTGGCCTGGCCCTGCTTGGTACCCTCTGTTCAGGAAGCCCAGAGTCCCTTTGGGGGCTCTTTGTCACTTCCTATGGCTCTTCTGGCTTCCAGACAGGCAGTAGTATCATCTCATGGAGTTCAGGGATGTGCTTACAACAGCACAGCTGTGGTCATGTCACTGGAGCTCTGAAATGCGCGATTTACCTGGTGGGTGGTAATTGTCCCCACCTCTACATCAGTCCCTGGAGCACAGGCCTGCCCAGGCCAGATTCCCTTGGGGATCCACAGGATAGAGCTGCTTTTCTCAGCCCTGTGTGCCTGGTCGTTGGACTGAACTATGTCTGACACATGGAGCCTCATCCTGCTCTCCTTCCTTCCACCCCTGCCACAAGGGACTTTAAATGTGATCACTTGTCACTTCCTGCCTTGCAGGGGCTGCTCCTCCCTAGCCCTAAACAGGCTCTCTGTCCAGGGGAGCTGCTCCCCTCCACCTCCTCGTCCAAGGAGCCCATAGCACTTCTCACCAACACTTGTATCTGGCCAAAATGCTGTCTGAGCAGCAGGCAGGTGGCTGTGTCCTTCTCCAGGGCTATGGATCCATGTCTGAGTGCTGCAGAGCACTCCTGTTGCGATGGGCGAATGTGACCACATCGCTGGGGTGTGGGGGATTTTGCTGGATGTAACTGGCTTCTCAGGCCAGCACCTGCTTCTGGCACTGTAGAGGAAGCTGGGGACGCTGGGCAAGTGTTCCAGGTTCTCTGCAGCTCAGGTGTGGTCAAGGAACAAGTCACTTTTGAAATTCAATGTTTCTGTCCTCTGGCCTGAAGAGAAGCTGTCTATAACCTGGCACCCAGAGAGCTGCTGACAGGGATGTGGAGCAATGTTCCCCTTGGAGCCCTGCAGCTTTCCTTATCCCGCTCCACACCCTCCTTTCCTGTCATGTCCTTTTCCCCTGGGCACATCCAGGGCATGCACTGACCTGCCTAATCCCTCTGTCCCTGCGTGTGGCAGGATCCTGCGGCATAAGAAGGCTGATCTCTGACAGAGCAAGCCTAGCCTGATGTGCATCCTGTAAAGTGGAACCATATTCCTTGCACATAGGGTCCCTGGAGTGTCACCATAGGGAGTCCCACCTGCAGTTATCTCCCTCCCCCAGTACAGTCCCCAGCAGGGATGCACGCCTGGCACAGGGCAACACCAGGCATTCCTCCT
>NW_005054300.1:5854356-5855393 GCF_000277835.1 Geospiza fortis | reverse complement strand
CATAAAGGAATATGCGCATTCTACATCCCTGGCTCCCCTCCCTTCCCTCTCTGTTGTGACCACTCCCTGGCCAGGCACAGCCCGATGCTGCTCAGGGCAATCCAGTTTCAGCCTGTGCAGCACCCAGGGTGGGCAGCTTGCTCAGGGCTAATAGGCACAGCATGAAAAAGAGAGCCCAAAAACCATGTGATGCTTAAAGGACACTCCACTCAGTAAAGAGGAATGTGAGTCTCAGAGAGAAGAGAAGGCTTTGGCTCCCTGGGGCAGTTTGCTCAGCCTAGGATGCTGCTCCCATCGTGGGGCTGGAGCTGCATCTTGGCAGGGCATTAGAGGGACAGTGGTTGCCTCTGCAGACTGGGCTCTGGCCCTACAGCTGCTGTGCAGGAGCAGAGCTGCGTGGGGCTGGGCCAGGATCCCTGGTGAGGTCCTCTTGGGCGGGTGTCCCCAGAGAGACCCTGTCCGTATGGCACTCTGCTCCTTCTGCCCTGGCATCTCTCTGGCCCCCAGCCTCACCCGGGATGCTGTCACATCTCTCCAGCACAGGGTGCAGCACAGACCAGAGCAGCTCCCAGCCTCCTGTCCAGCAGCTTCTGCCATCCTCTGCTGCACAAGGCACAGCAATCGCTGGTCACACTCTCCCTGACTGTGCAAAGTGCTACTGGGAACCCCCTTCCTTACTGCCCTCCGGCCCTCTCTGGCCCCTTCCCTCCCACCTACGACCTCCACAGCGCCGTGTCTTTCCCGTGCCCCGGGGCTGGGGACTGGCAAGGTCCCAAAAAGCACAAGCCTTCAGCAGGCTCCTCCATGCGGAACAGCCGCGGCGTCCTCTGCTCGTCCCCACGGCCTCCCAGGTGGAAACCCCAACAAGCTGCCCTGCGACACCCGGGCGCTCATCGGCCACCCCAGGCGTGGGTCCCTGTGCACTCGCCCCTCCAGCTGAGTCCCCTTAGGCCCTGGGAAGAGCAGCCCCGGCCGGGGGGGGACGGAAGCCGCTACCCCCGGGAGCCCCGCAGCCCTGAGAACCCCCACCCCCACAC
>NW_005054300.1:5852130-5853723 GCF_000277835.1 Geospiza fortis | reverse complement strand
GTGGGACTGGGGTCCCATGGTGTTGGTGTCGGGGTCTGGCTGTGGGGCTGGGGTCCCATGGTGTTGGTGTTGGGGTCCGGCTGTGGGTCTGGGTCCCCTAAGAATGGTTGCTGGGGTCCGGCTGTGGGGCTGGGGTCCCCGCTGCATTGATGTTGCTGTCCTGCTTTGTGGCTGAGATCTCCAGCTACAGGACTGAGGTCTCCCATGGCATTGGTGTTGGGGTCTCCATGGCATTGGTGCTTGGTGTCTCCGTGGCATTGATATTAGGGTCTCTTAAGGCATTGGTGGTGCAGTCCAACTGTGGGGATGGGTTCTCTATGGTATTGGTCCCTGGGACTGCATTGGTGCTGGGATCTGGCTGTAGGGCTGAGGTCTTCACGGTGTTGGTGCTGAGGTCTCCATGGCATTGGTGCTGGCATCTGCCACTGGTGCTGGGGTCTCTGTGGCATTGGTGCTGGGGTTTGGTTGTGGGGCTGGGTTCCTGGGGCATGGCTGCTGGGAGCTGACTACAACACAGGGGGCTTTTCAGTGTAGGTGCTGAGGTTTGGCCATGGTGCTGGTGCTGAGGATAAGCTATGGGTGTCACTAAGGTGTGGGGACTGGAGTCCTAGTCTGCTATGGTGTGGCTATTGGGTCCAGCCATGGTACGGGCTGTTGGAATCCAGCTGAAGGGCTGGAGTCCCTAGAGCATGGACACTTAGGTCTGACTGTGGGATTGGAACCCCATGGCATCGGTGCTGCGATGTGGTTGTGAGGCTAGGACTCCATGGCATAGGTGCTGGGGTTCCTATGGCATGGATCCTGAGATCTGTTGGACTAAGAGATCTGGGACCCAAGAGCACATGGATGCTGGTACCAGCCTGGAACTGGGACCCCACAGGCAGAGTGCTGCAGGGGCATTGGGCAGGCATGCAGGTGGCACTGTGAAGAGTGACCCCAAAGTACCCCTGTGGCCAGAGCAATAGGTCTGTGGGGTGCCACAGCTCCCCGTGTAGATGTGAAGCACAGTGTCCCTGCAGAGGCTTGGCAGTGCTGCTGGTGGACATCGATGCTTATGGCCCCCCACCATGGCCATTGTGGGGTGTCTGCTGGAGAGCTTGTTCCTAATTCTGGAGCCTGCGGGCTGGCAAGGCTGCAAGACTACATAGGAGGTGTGATGAGTTAGTGAGGTCTCAGCACCCGGGAAGGTGCTGCTGCAGGGATACTCATCTGCATGCCTGGGCTTGGGGGCAGGTTTGGGGCAGCTGGCCTGGCTGCATCGCCTGCTGCTGCGTGCAGAACGTTGCTGTGCCAGGAACAAGGCAGGGCAGGGGTCTCGGAGGGCTGCTGGAACCTTGTCCAGCACCAGGTCCCCGTGGCGCTGGCCAGCAGACAGGGAGCCAAGTTTGGGGGGCCCTGGGGAGAAGGTTCTGCCATTTCCCTGGGCATCTGGCACATGGGGTCCCTGTGCGGGGACAGCAGGGATGCTCCTCAGCCCAGTTCCCGTGGCAGCATCCCTGTGGTCCCGAGAGAGGCTCCTGCTAGGCCAGAATCCCTTGCTGGGGGGCTGCTGGAGGCAGTGGGGCGCTGTGACAGCACACGGTCCCCGTGCCT
>NW_005054300.1:5843887-5851365 GCF_000277835.1 Geospiza fortis | reverse complement strand
TAATGTACTCCTTGCCATCCCTGGGGGTGCATCCTGCCCCACTGGAGCTCCTCTTGCATCCCTCCAGAGATGTTTCCCTGCTCCTTTCTTCCCCTCTGCAAGAGCTTTGGAGCAGGGAAGCTGCTCAGCTGGGAAGCTGGTGCACTCTTGTCCCCGAGGATAGTGGGGAGCTGCTGGGGCCAGTGCAGGCCTGAGAGGGGCTTTGCCCCCCACCTCGGATATGGTGAGGTGAGCAGCAAGAGCATAATGGGCTCAGAGAGGAGGTGGCAGCGGCTGGGGCAGCAGCTGTCTGGTGCTCGTTCCGGTGGTGCTGTGCCCAGGGCTGCTTGGAGCGGGGCCGGCAGACAGGTCTTGGCATCCAGACCCCAGCGGGGCCCTGACCCCTGGGGGCACCTCTCACTCTCCCAGCATGCTCTGCACTTTCCTCCTTAATTATTTTTATTATTATCATTGTTTTTCCCCCTGTAGTGATGGTGTCAGTGTAGGGGGGGAGGAGGGAAGCAAAACAGAGTGGAGCTGTTCTCCCTCCCTGCGGGGCTGGCTCCAGCTTCATGGCAGGGAAGCAACTTTCCCAAGGTCAGCACCTTCCCTGGGACACCTTGCAGAGAACTAGCCTGTGCACCCCTCTGGCTGGAGGGAGAGCTTCCCAAGGCACGTGCTTTGGGTCCTGGGATGGACACGACCAGCCAGGGCACGGCCCGTTGCCGTATCCTTCCCTTCTGCCGAGCTGGCGCCGTGCATCCCCCACTGTCACGAGGCCGAGCTGTGCCACATGCCTTCTGCGACAGATGCGCTGGGAAAGGGATGGCAGCGAGCGGGCTGAGTGCCGCGGCGGGGGGGCCGGGCAGCCCTGACCTCTGTGGGCTCTGGCTCCCAAACACCCCCGGGGTGCCTGGCACCTTGGGGTGCCCCTGGGCCTGTTGGGGAGGAGGGGAGCAGTAGGGGTCCCGAGGCCTCATTGTGCATATTGGTGTGCTCTAGTCCAGGCTTTCTTCATGCTACCAGTGATGTTTGGATGAAACGCGTTACTTGCCCTGTCCTCCTCAGCAGCGCAGTGCCTGACACTGATGCCGTGTGTGCTGCGTTGCCTGCCCACTTATGTCATGCTGTGGCAAAGTCGTGATGGGTTTGTGGCTGTCTGGTGCTCAGTGAGGGGCTTCCTCAAGGGTCCTGTTGTTGGTGTGAGGCACCATCACAGCGCTCCTTGGGGCCGGTGTGAGCTCACCCAGGATTTGCCCGGAGAATCCTGCATGGGTTAGTGCCACACCAATGCCAGCGGGTTCAGCACTGTGTAATTGCACTGGGCCCCAAGTTTATTTCAGGAATGTTGTTACCTGCTCAGCACAAACTGCTGTGAAAGCTGCTCCCTGGGGAGTGAGGGGATGCCCCTGGGGGATGGGACCTCCAGGGCTGGGAGGTACCCTTGTGGCCAGGAATGCGCTGGCCAGGTGACTGTGTGCCCCCAGGCAGGATTGGAGCTCAAGTGTCCCCTGCCCATCCCTTTCGGGTCAGATCACTCGATTTCATGCCACCCTCTCCTCCCCCACTCTGTTCCGGGATTCTCCCGCCATATCCATGTTGCTAGAACACGAGATGCATGGCTCTGCCTGGTGTGCCAGGAGCATGCTGGGACCGTCGTGCCCATGCACAACAACTGTTGGTGTGTCCTGGTGCACCAGCTGCACTGTCAGCGAGAGCCCCCAGCTCTGTGCAGGGTGGCACTGAGCCCTGAGGCTGCTGTTGTGCACGGTGTGGGTGCATCCCTGGGCCTGGGGAGCAGTGGGTGTGGGGACAGCTCCCCGGGTGGTGGGGTGCAGGCAGGATGGGGCTGGGTGACCGTTATCAGCTGCCCGCAGGCTGCGGCTGTGGTTTCCTGCCGGTGCTGGGGGGAGGGTGCTGGGGAGCAGGCAGGGCTGCCAGGGGGCTCCTGTGCCCCACCTGGAGCGGGATTAGTGGCAGTAGTCTGCCCCTCTCCCAGGGTCTCTGCTGGGCAGGGTTGGGGTGGCTGCAGCAGGGGTGATGCTTGGCAGGTTTTTGGGAAGTTCACTGCTGTGTGCTCATGGGGGTGTGGGAAAGTGGGCTGTGCACCAGTGTTGGATGTCCCTTTTGAGCAGGGGTGCTGGTGGAGCTCAGGAGTCTCTAAAGCTGTCAGGCCAGCCTCCCAGTGCAGCTCACCCCCTTCTCTCCTGGGCAGGTCATGGATGGGGATGAACGTTAAACCCGAGGCGTAATCTCCGCTGTGGCAGGCGCTGGCCCCTGTCCAGCCCTGACCCGCCCTGCCCACAGGGCGACTGATAACGCCCTGCCCGCACCCCTCTGCTGCCATTTCCTTTGGGGGGCCCTGTGGCATGTAGCTCCAGCCCCCCTTTTGCACGGTGTCTCTCTGCTCCGGCTTTGTAGAACCCGCAGTCAGGTAGCAGAGCTTACCCTGCACCAAGGTGACAGTGCCCAGCACCCCCCTGCTGCCATTTCCTTTGGGGGGCCCTGTGGCATGTAGCTCCAGCCCCCCTTTTGCACGGTGTCTCTCTGCTCCGGCTTTGTAGAACCCGCAGTCAGGTAGCAGAGCTTACCCTGCACCAAGGTGACAGTGCCTGTGGCCCAGGATGGACTCATGGTTGAGAGGGTGGCACGCAGGGGGTGGAAGGGCCCCTACTTTCTGCAGGAGCAGTAGCCCCAGGCCCTCTACTACACACCAAGGGACGGGTGTTGTGTGTGCAGCCAGGTTTCTGCAGTACAGCCCAGGTGGCTGTACATAGTGATTGCAGCCCAAGCCAAGCTGGGACGTTGTTGGTTTTGGGTGGACCATTCTGCAGCAGCCAGTTGCACCAACCTCTGCTCTGCTGTGTGCATTCTCCTCCAAACAGGGTCTTGTGCAGCCTGGGGGTCTGCCTTCCCGGGCAGAGGTTGCCCCTGCTTGCTCTGAGTAGCTGCAGGGTGGTGGGTGCCAGCTTTTGCCTACACCAGCTCTTGCCTCCCTACTAGGAGCCCATGGCAGCTCATGGCATTGCAGGCACGCAACTCTGCTGGGCATGGGGCAGGTCCAGGCACCCCAACCTGCCTGCTTCAACTGGCCCAGGGCGGGTCTGGGGTGAGCCCGGGGCAGCTGCGGGCAGGGGCAGGCAGGAGCACGGCAGCGGGAGCTCTCTCCCTGCCGGGGATGGCAACGCAGAGCTGCTGGAGGAGCTGATGTGGTGCAGCGTTGCATGGAGTTGGGAATGGGGGTGCTGCATGGGTACGGGGAGTGCCAGGCTGCCAAAAGTCCTTGTGGAGGGGCATTTCCCTGCTGAGGCTGGGGAGATGTCGTTATGCTCCTCCCAGCTTGGTGCCCCTGCCAAATCCTTTGGGCAGCCACGGCATGCCATCGTCGCTGCCAGCGCGTGCGCAGCAGGAGGCTTGGACGGTGGCAGGGTTCCCCCCCAGAACCCCAGGCTGCCCCCGAGTGGCATAGATGGGGCTCTGTGTCAATCCCTACAGGAACTGGACCTGGAGCTGTGAGAGCTGCCATCACCATCCCACCGTGGCCGTGTCCCTGCTTGGCCTAGCTGGTGGGGAGGAGGCAGCTGCTAACAGGAAGGACACGCATGTTAGCAACAAAAACACGGCAGTGAGAGGAAGCAGAAGCAATGCATTATTGATGGAGCTATTTGATGCTGCTATATTCGGAGAGCTGCTCTGGAGTGTTCAGCAGCACCGTGTGGGGGGGTGGCAGGAGGTGGGCTCAGCTGGTGGAGTTACCTGCTTTGAGTCAACCATGTACAGCCATGGCCCTGTAAGATGTCCCTTACCTTCTCCCAGAGGAGCTTCTAGTGTGGGAGGGCACAGTGACATGTGCGTACCAGGAGGGATGGCAGCCTTAGTGGGTGGAGGTTTGGTGGGTGGCAGCTCCTGACTATGTAAATCTCTTATGGATGCCAAGGGTCTTCTGTGGCTTGGGAGACAAGAGTGAAGGAAATGCAGGGGGAACAGTGGGCCAGGAACCAGGGTGCTCTCTGACCAAGGCTGAGTTCCTGTAGTTGCAGGGCTGAGTGTTGAGGATTCTGCTTTGGTTGTCTTTGAAGCAGCAATGCCTGTCCCTTGTTGGTCTTCTTGAGGGACAGAGGGCAGGCACAGGATGCTGGGACTGTGCAGTCATGCTGCACGTCACCCCCTCCCTGCTGTGGGTTCCCAGGCCAGGAAAGGGGCTGTAAAACGAACCATTCTTGTAACATGAGAGAATCCACCTGGAGGTTGTGGAGGAGCCTTAAAACCCTGCAGCTCTGGCAGGCTGGCCCCGGGCTTCTGCAGAGGAACTGGGGCTCACTGCTGTGGGTGGCTCTGCTGGGGATGAGGTCTCGCAGGACGTGCATTGCGATGTCTCAGGGACAGCACAGGAACACTGTAGGGCATTTCTCTGTGCTGGTGCCACAGGGAAACCCCATTCTAGCAGGATGTGCCAAAGTTTGCTTGTGGACTGCACCTTCCCCTTAGAGCCTTTGGGCAGCCCAGTGGTGCTGAGGCTGACCCACGACGCCAGAACAAGGTGTGATGTGAGGGTGGACACCCCATGTGAACCTTATGCACTCTGGGGTTCTGCACCCCACTGTAACCTTTCCCCACATCCTCTTGTTTTGGAGAGGACAGGCACCGATGCATACACTTGGTTGCTGCTTGTCCACTGCTCACATATTCAAATTGATTTCTCTGTCCCATGCAGGATGCTCAAGATGTGGCCCTATAACTTCTCATCCTACTCTGGCAGCTTTTTCCCAGCCCCTTGGCTTATTTCTGCCTCTTGGTGTCTGGAAGTGGTTCTGGCTTTGAAGGGTTAATCCCAGGAGCCCCCAGGATCTGCTGCCTGCCTGGCATGACTCACCATGTAGTTTCCAGCCTCCCCCAAACCTCCTCTGGAGAGATGGATCTGTGGCTTCTCCAGCCAAAAACAGGGGCCCCTCCTGCTCCAGAACTCCCTTTTTATCTGGTCATGCATAGCTTTAGGGAGGAGAGAAGCCCCTCCTTGAGAAACAGGAAAACAAAGCATATTTCTGTTTGAAGGATGGTAGGATTTGCGGGGTTGGCTCTTGTGTTCTGGAAAGGGGGGGCTCCAGGATGCATGCAGTGCTGCAGACTGCATCTGCATGCGTGCAATGGTGCCCAGGTCTGGCTGCTCTTTGGACAAGTCCATGAGGTTTGGAAGTGCCAGGCCAGTCTGTCTCCCGGTGCAGGCTGTGCTGTTTGCAGAGCTAGCAGATTTTTATTATTATTTTTTATGTAAGCGCGTGTCCGCGGCCCTGCTCTAGGCCTGCGCTTGCCAGGGCCCTGGCCGGGTGTCAGTGTGAGCATGCCCTGCCTCCTGCCCTGCTCGCCTGGGATCCCTCAGGCTCCCTCTGCGGGCACGCTGAGCCATGGCCACAGGGATCAGAGACACCTGGGTGTCTCCTGGCTACCCTGGTCCCCACTGGGCTCTTCCCCTCCATTTCCCTGGGATGAATCCCTGTGCTCACTCCTGCTCCCGAGCTGCTGCCAGCTCCCTGGGCTGAGACCTGTACCGGCGTTGGATCAGGGCTGGACTTTGGGTACACCAGGCAGGCATGGGGCCCTTGCTAGGGGGAGGGTGGAGGCTGTGATCTGGGGGATGTAGTGCCCTAGCACAAAAACTGGGTAGCCCTGTGCTCCCCTCACTTGAGCACTTGGTGGGGAAGGGGCTCCCCCACACCGTTGCTGCCACACACGCTTCCCAGCTGCATCCCAGCCCTTCTGCTCTCCATCCAGCATCTATTTAATTATTAACTCGGCTATAACCATAAACAGCTGGGGCTGCTGCAGCCACGTGGACCAGTCCAGCGCTGTCGTCAGAGCTGAGCAGGGACACGTGAGCAGTCCCGGAGGGCTGCTGAGCCCCGGGATAAATTGCTCCAGGCATGTTTGCTGTGGATGCATGGGGCCTGGGGATGAATGGGGGCTGCTCTCTGATCCCCTGGCCATTGCACTGGTGCCAGGAGTCTCTAATATGGAGACAAAGTGACCCTTTTTTCACTGTTTTGCAGTAGCAGCGTGGTGTTCAGTGCTGGTGGGTGGTTGTGCCTTGTGCGTCTTTGTGCCTGGAGTGGGAATGGGGTGCTGGGAAGGTGGACTGTGTTTAATGGCAGTCTTGGCCAGGAGGGCTGTGCCATCCCGTAGCTGTCACCAGCATTGCAGCCAGCACTTTTTTTGGCCTAATGATGGTGGGGGTCAGCATGCTGCAGCCCCATCTCACCCAGTGCCACAAGATTTGGGCTGTCAGGAGGACAAGGCAGTGAAGGGCTGGCGTGATGGGGCACTCGCAGCATCCCTGTGCCCAGTTATCCAGGTACTGACAGCACGGGCACCTCCAGCTGCATGTGCCTTTCACAGAGTAGGGTGTCACAGAGGTTTTTAGCTTTACAGTGAGTTTTTCTCTCTGTAAATCTGGGGTGTACAAAGAGTTTTGGTCTATTTAGCCATGTGGCTGTGGAAAATGATACTTTCAGGGTAGCCTTCAAGAGGAAGGGGAAATCATGGTGGTGCAATGTGGAGCAGGACAGGGTTGGAGCCTACTCAGCCAGTGAATGTGGGGGACAGGAGTGAGGGGATGCTGCCTGTCCCTCTGCAGCCCTGGTCCCAGACAGCCACGTACCTGGGGAGCAGGGGGCTGTCCCCACTCTTCACGTGCAGGGCTTTGGGGGTGCACAAGCATGGAGGGGAGGAAGCCCCCAAAACCTCATGAATGAGGTTTTGCACCAGCCATGTCTGCTCTGTTGGGTGGAGGGGTGTGGGGGGAAGCAAGTGTTCTTGGCAGGATCCGACTGGTTGTACCTGCATTACCCCAAGGCTTGGGGAGGGGATGAGGTGTGGGCCTGGCCCTGCAAGCAGGGGGATGTGGGAGGGTGTGCATGCCCCAGGCACGGGTGCACACCCAGCTGGGGCTGTGCCGGGAGGCCTTTGGGAAGGCATGCGAGTGCATGCCAGCCCATGGGCCTGAACAGCAGCCCTTGTGTGCCGGGTGAGCTGTACCAGCACACGTGTGTGTGTGTGTGTGTGTGTGTGTGTGTGTGTGTGTGCGCGCACACTGAGCCCCTGGGCTTGCCGGCTGGGCTGGCAGCAGAGGTCTGTGCCAGTCTGACTTGCCAGGGCAGGAGAAGCTGCAAGGGGCAGATGCGGGGCAGAAGGGGAATGGGAAAAATGGAATTTTTTTTATAACGGAAATGTTCATAATGGATTTTTTCTAAATCTCCTAACTGGAAGAGGTTGCAGTTTTATCAAGGAAAGGAGACCCTGGGGGTATGATGGCAATTGCAAACTGGAGCATTTTATTTTTCATCCCCCCTCCCAAACAAACCGGTTGTAATTTTCTTTTCTCGTCTGAAACTGTGAGAAAGGGAAACAACTTTCAAAAAGAAAAAAAAAATCCTGAAAAAACTTCAGACACCCCGAAACCAAGCTAGGGAAAAGGTCTATTTTTATTCAAACTTTCGGAGTAGGGA
>NW_005054300.1:5840599-5843450 GCF_000277835.1 Geospiza fortis | reverse complement strand
CGCGCCGCCGCTCCCCACTGGGGCCCCGTACGGCCCGGGGTCCCCGCGGCAGCCCCCTGCCCGCTCTCTGTTCCCCCGGCCCGGCTCTCCCTGTCCTCAGCTCCTCTCTCCCTCCTCGGCTTCCCTCTCCATCCTTATCCAGTTCTCCCGTTCCCCATCCCTCCCCAGCTGCTCAGCGCATCCTTGGCCCCTCAGCTCGTTCCCTCCCCTCCAGCTCCCATGTCTGGCCTTCCCTTCCCTGCCTGTGGTGTTCCTCCCGTCCCCTGGCTCCCCTTTCTTTCCACCATGTATTGGCTTTTGGAGCGGCACCCCCAGCCTGGTGGGGTGCTGCCAGCAACCCCCATGCCCTGCTGTGCCCTGCTCCATCCCAGCCCGCAGCTCCCTTTGTTCTTCTCCGGGTTCCTTCCCCTGCCGAAGCCCCTTGACAGCTGCCCCACGCACTCCTGGTCACCCTGCCTGTGCTGTCACGGGGTTTACAGGGCCAGTGCCTGGCTCTTGGGGATGCTCGCCTGCTGCACCTCACTGCTTGCTGCAACTTCATCCTTGCTCGCAGCTCAGAGGGTCCCACCAGCCTCCCACGGGTGCAAGGGGAATAAAAGGTCCAAGAGGTGCAAACAGATGAGGGCCACACATCTTTCACAAGCTGCCTTGCTGGGTGTCCAGGCTCAGGGGGCTGTGTGCATAGGGGGCTCATCCTCCCTGGCAGACAAAGCGCTGGCTTTACCTGGGCCAGCCAGAAGTGGGGATCAAGCTGAGGGTGAGGCACAGCATCCTCGGCAGTGGGGAAGCCTCAGTTTAGGAGTCAGCATGCATGCCAGAGCTGTGGAGGGGTGTCTTAGCTTGGCGGGTGTTTTCCTGGAGCCCCTTTGGTAGAGCCTGCTGTGGTAGGCTGCCCTGATCTTGAGTGTCTGGCCTAGTAGTCCCTGCCAGCCCGCCCGCTAGGGATGGGTGATAAGCACTCCTGGGGCTCCCTTGGCTTAGGCAGCCCCCAATCCCATCCCTGCAGCCTTAGCTGGCAGGCATCATGGCAGGAACCTGCTGAGCAACTGCTGTTCCTAGCCAAAGCCAGTGCCGCAGCAGGAGCCAAAACCAGAGGTGTCAGCCACTCTCAGGGTGAGGTGTGAGCAAAGGGTTCCAAGGCTGTGGGGGTCTAACAAGGAGTCACCTTCTCGGGGCACACAGTGTGCACTTACCCCACACTGCAAACTGTCACCTGCTTTCTTCTCACCAGGAGGGTCTGAGCCTGCTCGAGGCTGGGCCGGGCAGGTGTGAGAGCAAACACCCCTTCCCAGGGTCTTCCCAGTTGTTCTCCACGTGCTTTCGGTAGCACCTTGTCTGAGCAGTTTTGCAGCGACTCCTCCAGTGCTGGTCAGGTGTCAGCTCTTACTGCTTCTGTTGCAAGTACTGGTAAATATCAGTGTCCTTGTTCCTTTCTTTAGGTTTTGGAGTGTTCTCATTGTGGGGGAATTTTGGTTTGAACTGAATATGGTCTTTCCACTCCTGATGCTGTAGAAATCCCAGGTTTGTGATCTGAGCACCCCTTAAAGACTGAGTAGTGCTGAGCAGAATGACATAAAGTTGTGTTGCCTCAAACTGGAAAACTTGTGATCCAAGGGGGACAGGCTGGTGCTGGAAGGTTTGGTGACACAAAGGTTTTGCTGCCGTTTGGTGACTTTTCTCCTCACCAGGAGCAGGTCACAATCCATGTAAAATAGGAAGAGGGCAGTGAAAAGCCACAGAAGTTCTGGTGAAGCAAAGATGCCCCAGACTGGGGACCTGGCCCCTCTTTCAGCTTCTTTTCAGAGAGCAGCAATAGCTGGAGGTCCTGAGCTTGCCCAGCTTCTCAGGATGCGGGAGCAGAGGATGATATGGACCAGTCCAGCCCCAGGACTCCATTCCTGTTCCATGGCTGGCAGGATAGCAGCAGTGCCTGGCCCAGAGTGGTCTCTCTCAGTGTGCCCTCTTTCATGTGCTTGCAGCTCTGCACTGGCGTGAGCTTGATATGTCCATTAACAAGGCAAACCTGAAGTCCTGTGTGGTGGCAGAGCAGGATAGCACTTCTCCTGGCCCTCTCCCTTGGAAACCTCCCGTCCTCTGGGTGATCTGGGGACAGAGTGCTCCTGCTGCTGTTTGCTCTGTGTGTGTGTTTGTGGGTTGTCACGCTTGCCGCAGTGAGGTTTGCTGCCCCGTGGGTTGCTGTTGTGTCGGGTGGAGTTGTAACCAGGGATGCTGGGGTAAGAGTTCCCTGGGGCTGGGTTCCTCGTGCCTTCAGGAGAACAGGTGTGCTTGACCATACTGTGTCCTTTTGCTTCCTGGGGTTTTGACCCCGTCCTGCACTGGTTGTCCAAAGGCCTGACGCCAGTGGCAGCACGTGCTGCCTGTTCAGAGGTGGGAGTCCTGCAACCACTGCATTTGCCCTGTCCCCAGTGCTGCCGGCAGCCTGCCTGTCCCTTGTTCAGCAACTCCCGTGTTGCCTTTTAACCAAGCACTGAGAGGAGAGTTCTGCCTGAGCAGGAGGGCAGAGGCTTGCCCTGGCAGCTCGAAGAAGCAATGGAGGTGCTTTGTGGGCTGCACTGAGGAGATTCCCACCATGCTCGCACTGTCCCTCCTCTCCGCGGGCATCTGTGAGTGGTCCAGACCTTGTTGCAGGCGCTGCACACCAGCGCCATGGTTTGCCCCCGGGCGCACGCTGCCCCAGCGAGGCCAGCTGGATCCTCGCCGCGGGAGTTATCCAGCTTTTTTCCCCCCTCCGGAGCGGGCGTCTGGCCGGCTGCCAGGGCTACGGGGCTCCACCTAGGAGGCAACATGGAGCAAGGCGGCCGGCGGCGGCAGGGCCGCACGCTCCCGGGGA
>NW_005054300.1:5835721-5840555 GCF_000277835.1 Geospiza fortis | reverse complement strand
GCTGCGAGGCGGCAGCGCTGGGGGTCCTGCCGGCCCGGGGGATCGCTGTGCGTCCCCCTCTCTCAGTGTAAGCACAGACCTCGGCCTCTTGCTGTCACTTCCCTGCACTGTGGCTCTCGGCTCCAGCTCTCCTGGGCAAATCTTGTCTCTGTGGAGGGCTGCCCTGAGCAGCAAGCTCACAATACCATGCAGAGCTGTGTAGTTTTGCTCCACCATGTGCGTGGCAGGCAGGCAGCTGTGAGTGGGGATGTTGGCTTCATGTTCTGCAGGGCCATCGGCATGGTTAGCTATAACTGAATTATACTGTGTTGCCGCAGAGCCTAGAAAACCTTTGATGATGAAAATCCTAGTTTGTCAGGAGGCTTTTATTCTAGGTATGCTGACAGGGGTTTTTTTCCAGCCCCACGGTTCCCACACGACATTGTTTGCCAGTGCTGCACTGATGCGTGCTGCAGGAGGGATGTGAGAGTGGCAGGGCCCCAGGGTGAAGGAGTCTGGGAGAGAGGGAAAGTGTCTGAAAATTTGAAAGGTGCATTTCTGAGGCTGAAACCAACAGCGTTTGATTATGGATCATCTTTGAGACAGTGAACTGAAAGGAGTAATTAGGGACAGTGGGATATTTCCCTGAGAGTTGCAGGAAATGACTGCCTCGTGGTAAGTTGATAGTAGTGGAGCTGAAACTGGGTTATCTGTGGGATTGCATCTGGGGCTTGCAGCCGTGAACGTGATTCAATTTTCTGGCTGTTTTGCAATTGGCAGGGTGTGCTTTTCTCCCTTTTTCCCTCCTGGAGAATTCCCCGTCTACATGTCTGAATCATCTGAGGAAGAAAATTGGAAAGGGGAGACTCCTCCTTTCCCTAGACGCTGCAGGAGACCCTGAACCCTGGCAGAGCTGGGGCTGTGGGACTACGCTGAGCCCTGACCTGCAAATCCACATCCCAGACAGGTTCTCCTCACCTGATGCTTTCAGATAGCACTGCTTTGCAGCCTACATCAAGATTGTCACTTTGTAATAATTAGCTGCAGGTAATTGTCCCTTCTCTGGCTCTGCCCCCTAAATTTGTGACCCTGTGTGCAGAGAAGAGCACCCTTGGGTTCAGATGCTTTGTGTGCTGCTGTGGGGGAGTTTTGCACTAATTCTGCAGGATTTGACCTGGAGCTGAGACACCATGCACGTGGTGTGGTGTGGGCAAGGAGGCAGCTTGTGGTCCAGATAAGCTCTGTGGATGGCTCAGATGTGCAGCTTGGGAAAAGTGAGAGAGCAATCCCTGCATGCAGGTGGTGATGCAGGTTTTGCCTTCGGACACGTCAGGGCCAGGCAGTGTCCTGGCTGGTGTCAGCCTCTGGATGCCACTGAGTCTGTGGCACGTGGTCTCCTCCAAAAGTGGTATCTCCTCTTCCCTGGAGAGCCCAGCCTCGTGGGAGCTTCACCTTCACCAGTTGTGCATTTTTAAAGCAATTGGGATTTCTGCAAATTGATATTGTCACTGATAATGTCTCAAGCCGTGTCTTGGTGGGTTCCACTTGGGCTTCTGTGGGCTTAACAACAGCATCGGAGTTTGCAACTGGCCTCTCCCAATCCCCTCTATTCCAAAAAAAGGAGAAAGAAGAGGTGAAGGCAGGCTTGTGGGGGCAGACCATGGTCTGCTCCATGTGCCTCTGCCTGTCCCAGTCACTCTGAATACTTCGTGTTTGCCTCCCAGCCCTGCCAACTCCCCGGACACCAGGCACTGTCACTGGGCAAAACCACGTGAATTATTTGAGACGCTGCCCTGCACCCAGTCCCAGATACCACCCTCATGCCAGCGGTACTGGCCTGGGAAGATGTATTTCTTCCCCTATCAGGGTGCCCACACCCCATCGAGGCAGCCGTGCGAAACAATGCCGCTATTTACACTTCAAAACCTCTTTAGGCAGCACGGAAGCAGGCACGGAGCATTCCGGGAAGCACCAGCCCGGCTGGCCTCTCTTCTTCCCGGGCTGCTGGGAGGAGCAGGACACTCCCCGGCTGAGCTGTAACCCCGCGGCCCCTTTCAAGCCCCACTTCTTCATTTTTTTCCATCATTTATGTTTTTAGCCTCTGCCTTGTTGGTGAGCTTTGCTGCTTACAAAGAGAGCACACTGGCTGCCCAGACAGGGGTGGCTCCTGTCTGGTAGGGGGGCACTGGTTCCTGCCAGCAGTCACAGGTGTAGGAGGAACAAGATGATGCTGCTTTGCCTTTGTCCTCAGCAGTTCTTTGCTCTTTGATGGTGAACTGAAGTTATGGGATTTCAGGCAGGGCTTTTCTCTGCTTTCCATGTCCCCTGCCCAGGCAGGCAGCTCCAAGGTGCTGGTCTCAGCTCACAGTACCCTGCTATCTCCTGGCTGTGTTGGCTCTGTGAGGTGTCCACCGTGCTTTTGGTGCCTTGGGAAATCTGATGTTCCCCAGCTCTGTGAGCTTGGCTAGGATGTGAATCACTCCTGCTCCAGCAAACCCACTGGAGAGTGCACCAGAAGGGCTGATAGTTCACAAGCAGGAACAGCAGAGGAGAAGGCATGTGGAGGGTTGGGCAGTGCTGGGCTGTACGTGAGTCACGGGCAGAGTACCTGCCTTCTGTTCCCTGGGCGGGTGCCCACCTGGAGCTGTTGACTTGCCCACGCTTTTGCAGCAGGTCTGTGGACCTGGCCTCAGCTGAGGATGCTGAGCTGTGAGATCCCTTCCCGGGGTTCCCTTCTCCTGCACCTCCACGCTGAGGAGGAGCTATGGAGCCTCCCTCCCACCTGGCCACGAGCACTGTGCTGTTTGCCCAGACCTGCCTGGGCTGGTAGCTCACCAGCTGCAGCGTCAGCCTGATTTTTTCCCTTGCTGAATATTTTTGTGTCGCTGGGCCAGCACCTGTGAGCAGCCACAGGGAGCATCTCCTGTTGCCTCATGTTCCACAGGGGCGTTGCATGCTCAGCCACCAGGCAGCATCCCTGTTTGCATCAAGCCTGCCTGCATCACCAAGCCTGCCCAGGTCCTGTGCTCACTGCAGGAGGCAGAGCAGGGGCATGCAGAAACAGCAGCTTGGAGCAGGTGCTTGGGACAGGCCACATCCTGCGTGTCTGTGTCGCTGCACCTGGCTGGACAGGGCTTGCAGGCAGCTGGGGCAGTATGAAGAAAATAGGTGGTGATGGAGGGATGTCCTGGACCAGGCAGCGTGGCCTGTGTGTGAGTAAAAGTTGGAGTTCCTGCTGCTGTAAAGTAATTGTGTTACTTCATGTAATGTGTGTAGTCTGTCTACAGTGAATGTAGAATTTGGACAACTTGTATCAAATCCTAAGGCTGTTGTTAGTGTTATTTCAAACCACAGAATCCAGTGACATATTTTACGCTGCATTAAAAATAATACTTGGTCAGGATGCCAGTCTTGCTGAGGTCACATAACAGGCTTCTCTCCACTCTCTAGGTCCTGGCACAGGTCACTCAGAGCTCCAAAACCAGAGTGTCTCCATATTAACCTGCTGGGAAAGGCCCAGGATGGAAATGGAGGCTTGGGTAGAAGTGATGGCCTGGCTTGTCTTCTGTCCCATCTCCAGCAGCAGGGAGCTTGGGAGGAGCATGAGAAGCACAATGGATGGAGAGTGATGTGTCTCCCTGGTCTCACCATGCCAGGAGACCTTCCTGCACCCTGAAAAACAAGATGGGGACTGAGGATAGCAAGAAGCCTTGGGAATTTAGTTTTCCCATGTCTCATCAGTGAATAAAAACAAAGAATTGAAGGATGAGACCTGCTGGGTCTGATTTTTTCCTGCCCCTCAGGATGTGATGACTAGAAACAAGCAGTGCATCAGCCGCTGCTGTCTCTGCCTAATGAATTGGTTTGTTTTCAGCAGAAGTTTAGGAGTTTTGGGAAGTTTCCTATGTGCTGAACATGCTTCAGTGTCGTGTTGTATAACAACAGAATGGAGGAAATAGAAATGGTGTGTTTCTAGTACAGTTTGGGCTGAATTATTGTCTGTTAGGCACAAGTTGATGTGGATAAAGCAGAAAGCAAAAACTCCTCTGCAGCAGCAACTGACTAGCACTGAACTCCCTACTAAAAATTGTTTTATCTATGAAAACATTCAGTAAGAGCAAGGGGCCGACATTGTTAGCAGCCGTATGAGAAATTGTGCCATGTCCCACTTATCCTCACTGCAGGCGGGCAGGAGTGGGAACAGTGAGCCACGGCTGAGTGGCTGGGCTGGCTCCAGCCCCACAGGACTGGTAGATCCTGGTGAGTGCTGGAAAGAAGCTGGCTTCAGCTGCTATGGGGAAATGTGGTGAAAAGGCCCCAAGAAAATCAAGAAGTAAAAGCATTTCCCCCGTTGCAAGTTGGATTTAATGCTCAGGAGGTGACCCCTTCTCTTTTTGACCAGCCCTTGCTCAGCAGTTTGTGCAACCCCTGTGACTGCTGACTTGGGGTCCCAGATGGCTCAGCAGGGGCGAAGGTGATGCCTTGGTTATTCACCTCTGTTGGCTAATGAGCTCTTTGTTGCAACAAGCTGGACATCTTGGGTCCCTGTGCTGGTGGCACTGCTTTCCTTAACTCTGGTGCTTTTTATTCCCCTCCTGTATCCGTCGTGGTCGAGCTGCTGCTCCGATGCTGTCCCGGCACCCTTCTGCACAGCGTGGCCGTGGAGCCCAGAGTGGCAGAGGTGTGCCTGGCGCCTCTGGGACGCTTTCCTCCGCTGCCGGCTTTGCTTTCTGCAGTACCGAGTGGCAATCCTGGCACTTGGTGGGCGTTGGGAAGTCCTGTCCCAGGGCTGTGTGCAGGCAGGAGCTGATGGGGATCCCGCCTTGGCCCCGGCTGCCGCAGTAGCCCGGTGTGG
>NW_005054300.1:5826766-5835465 GCF_000277835.1 Geospiza fortis | reverse complement strand
TTGGCAGGTCTGGGGGCCCCCAGGTTGCTTTCAGGATGTGTGCTGGTTTCACACCTCGTGTGTGCTCCGTTGCAGACCCCAGCACACCCCCTGCCCCTCTCTGGGCTCTTTGTCCTTTGCCCTGGTGGGCAGTGAGGCTTTGGGGTGGTTTGATCACAGCTGGGGGCTGGCATGTGGGATCTTTCTGTCCGCCTGCATCCGGGTGGCCACTGGCCTGCCTGAGCGGCAGATGGTGGCTGCCTGGGGACCCGCCATCCATCCCTCTGGGCAATTATTCACCCGTCACCATGACGATAGAAAGGTCAGCAAAAAGATCCTGTGTGATTCCCGGGTGGGTCGGTCAGTGGGATTAGGAGCAGTGTGGGAGGGAGGGCTAGGGCCCAGCCAGCCCCTCTTCAGGCTCACCAGCTGGACTGTCCCCCTTGGGCACATCCCCAGAGCCCAGCCAGCTGAGAACTGACGAACTTTGGGTACCACTGAGAAACCCTTGGGATGTGGTTGGGCCCCTCTGGCTGCTGATCCTGAGAGATCAGGCTTGACCCTGTGAGTTCCATCCTGCACAGGGGAGGCCTGGAGCTGTGTGGGATGAAGGGAGTAGGCTGACATCTGGGGGGAAGCAGAGGAGGGATGGGGCTGTGCTGATGGAGGCTTGACTGGTACATACTTCTGCCTCCTCCTCCTCCTCCTCCTCCTCGCAGCAGCAGTGTGTCTCTCCTCACAGGGTGCCCCCGACTGACCTATGCCCTCCCCCCCCTCTCTCTCCAGGCTGTTCCTCTAAGTCGTTCAAGCTGTACTCGCCAAAGGAGCCCCCGAACGGCAACGCCTTCCCCCCCTTCCACCCAGGCACCATGCTGGATCGAGATGTGGGGTGAGCTGGGGCCCAGGGAGGGGTCTGCAATGTCGAGGACACTCTGCAGTTTGCACCCCAGGGTCTCTGTGTTGTGCTTCCCAGCAGCAAACAGAGACTGCAGTGCATAGAGTTCAGTTAGCACAAGAGCAAAGAGGGAATTGGAGCAGGCACAGGTGTTAGTGGTTGAGAATGAGTGATATTTGGAATGAAGGAAGCCTCCAGGTCCTGAGCTCTGTCAGGCCAAGCCCTTTGCCTGACTAAGCCCCTGAAATGACAGGGAGCCCTCCCAGCTCCTGCCTAAACAACCCCTTCTTCACTGTCTGTCCTGCCTGGCACCAGTCACTGCTGCAGAAGAGCTGGGTATGTCCCCAAGGAGCAGTTGGCTAGGTCTCAGGGGTGGAGGAGCCAATGCTGTGGGATCAGAGCCCAGTTTTGGGCTACAGCTCACCCCATGGGGCTATCAAATATTGGCAGCCAGAGTACAGTCTGCACTGTGGGGAGTCACTCAGCTCCAGTGAGCCTGACTGCCTGCTGTAGCCAGGGAAGTAGGAGCTGTGGTGAGCAGGGAGATCCCTGCTAGCACTGACATGCCTGCATCTCTTTCCACTGCTAGACCTACTCCTATGTACCCACCGACGTACCTGGAGCCTGGAATCGGGTAAGCATGGGGGGCTGGTGTGGACCCTGCTTGGGGGGGAACTCGTGCCTGTGGTGGGGGTGCCTCAGCAGGGCCAGCATGCTGCCTGGCTGGGGCTTTTGGGAGGATTGCTCAGACTCTGCCAGCCCTGGAGGGGCTGTATGTGTTCCCCATGTGGGCACAGGACCCCTCCACACCCTGTGGCTGCCTTCCCCTCTGATGGCTTGCTGTGCTCTCTGGGCAGGAGGCACACGCCGTACGGGAACCAGACCGACTACAGGATATTTGAGCTCAACAAGCGGCTGCAGAACTGGACAGAGGTAGGCAGCTGGGAGGGTGAGGGTTGGCCAGGGCAGTATTTTGGCAGAGGGGGCCCCCACCGCCTTCTCCCACTTGTGGCCGTGGGACAGGGCTTGTCACCCCCATCCCTGAGCACTCAGCTTGGAGCGCAGTCTTCCCTGGGTTAAGCACATGTCTGCTGTGCCTGGCAGCCAGTGTCTGTCTGTCTGTCTGTCTCTCCACCCTATAACTTAGCATCTCTCTGCTATCCCCAGGAATGTGACAATCTGTGGTGGGATGCCTTCACCACAGAGTTCTTTGAGGATGACGCCATGTTAACAATCACTTTCTGCTTGGAGGATGGACCAAAGAGATACAGTGAGTACCACCATGAGCCCTCCTTCCTAAGGGCATTGTAGCAGTTGTGTGCTATGGGGGATGTGGGTAGGGTGTCAGAGCTTAGCTATTTCCAGCCAGAAGGTATGGGGGGACCCTCTTAATGTACATTCCAAGGAACATCTGGATGAGCTGGGTTTACTGACCTTATTTTCCTCTTTCTCCTGCTGCAGCGATTGGCCGGACTCTGATTCCCCGTTACTTCCGCAGCATCTTTGAAGGGGGAGCCACAGAGCTGTACTACGTGCTCAAGCACCCCAAGGAATCCTTCCACAACAACTTTGTCTCGCTGGACTGTGACCAGTGCACCATGGTCACCCAGCATGGCAAGCCCATGTTCACCCAGGTACTGACAGCACCTGCAGCTTCTGCTGCTCTCCTGCCTTGGTTTCTTGTGCCCTCTTGGTGGCTACAGTCCCACGGGGCTGTGCATTTTGGGCTCGTGGGTATGGCTTCTGTAAGAGGCAGAGGCAAGCCACTGTGAGTGTGTTCCAGTGTGCAGCGGGGGTTCCCAGGGGGTCTGGGCTGGGGGAAGCTGGGGCAGCCTGTGCCTGACCCTGTGCTCTGCCCACCCAGGTGTGTGTGGAGGGGCGGCTCTACCTGGAGTTCATGTTTGATGACATGATGAGGATAAAGACATGGCATTTCAGCATCCGCCAGCATCGAGAGCTTATTCCCCGCAGCATCCTTGCCATGCATGTGAGTATAGCTCCAGGAGCTCCCCTGGGCATGAACGACACAGGGCTGCTGAGCTCCTCAGGCTGCCCTGCAGGTGGGGGACCTCAACCCAGTCACGTCACAGGCCAGGGCACGGGAGGGCTGTTCCCAGCCTGGATGCAGCTAAGCCTTCTCTCCCTCTCACTCCTAGGCACAGGATCCCCAGATGCTGGACCAGTTATCCAAGAACATCACACGCTGTGGGCTCTCAAACTCCACACTCAACTACCTCCGAGTAAGTGTGCGAGGAGAGGGGGTTTGGAGCTTTGCAGCTCGGCCATGTCTTGTGCTCTCAGCTGCCTGATGCCTGGCTGCCCTGGGGTGTGGGTAGGCTGCAAGGCTGGCTTTACAAAAGGGGTCTTGCAGAGGGGCTGTAGAGGGCTATGGGGCAGTGGGTCTGCCAAATCCCACAAACTCACAGCATGGCTTGGGTCATTGCAGCACAGACGCCTGCCTGTAGAGGTGTAGGGTTAGGGTTATGGGGTCTCCATTTTGCTGAGGCTCGGAGCATTGCAATCTAACCCAGAGTCTGTCTGCTCTCTGCAGCTCTGTGTAATCCTAGAACCAATGCAGGAGCTCATGTCACGGCACAAGACCTACAGCCTCAGTCCCCGGGACTGCCTCAAGACTTGCCTCTTCCAGAAGTGGCAGCGGATGGTCGCTCCTCCCGGTGAGTCTCACACTGCCTGCTCTGCTGCCTGCTGGGACTGCCTGCTCAGGCCCTGCCTTTGGTGCAGGCTTCTCCAGCCTCAGAGCTGTACTTGGCTTTGTTTCATAAGGCTGGGGGTGGTGAACCAGGCATTTGGCTTCTTTCTATGCTGGTCTGCCTTCCCAGTGGGGCAGAGCAAGGCTGCAGACAGCCAGTGCTCCGTGCCTCGAGGCTGCCAGCTGCTAGTGGAAAGCAAAGCAGGGATGGAAATGTTCCTGCCCCCTCACCTGTCCTCTGGTCTGGGAGGACAGCAGAGCTGTGGAGGTGAGGAGGGTGGTGATATAGCCTGGAGGGGGAATGTGTTCCTTGAAGAAATAGGGTTTGCATAAAAGGGCCCGGGGGCACCAACTTCCTCTTGTTGGGACTGACCATGTATGTCTCCATCCTTCACCAGCCGAGCCAGCACGGCAGCAGCCCAGCAAGCGCCGGAAAAGGAAGATGTCGGGGGGCAGCACCATGAGCTCTGGTGGGGGAAACACCAACAACAGCAACAGCAAGAAGAAGAGCCCAGCCAGCACCTTTGCCCTGTCCAGTCAGGTACCTGTAAGCATCCCGTTTCCATTCTCTCTTCCTGCTCTGGGGTGGAGGGGAGGGTTCTCTGCCCCTGCCCCTGGGAGCTGCTAGGGGGAGACCCCCAGGGACTGCCTATCTGAGCCACCCCAGTTCTTCCCATGTGGTGGGGAAAAGAAGGAAGGGATGTCCCAGCTGCCTTCCCTGAGTCCCTTTGCTCTCCTGCAAGGGAGCGAGGATGTGTTTGCCCCACTCAGTGCCCAAGCTCAGGTTCTGCAGTGGAGAGGAGGAGGTGGCCCTGCAGCTGGGGAAAGGGGCTGCGCTGATGAGAGGGGGGTCTAGCGGCCCAGGCTCCCCCCACCTCGATTATGTTTCGGGACCGTCTCCCCTTTCAGGATGTGATGGTGGTAGGCGAGCCCACGCTGATGGGGGGGGAGTTTGGGGACGAGGACGAGCGCCTCATCACCCGGCTGGAGAACACGCAGTTTGACGCCGCCAACGGCATCGACGACGAGGACAGCTTCAACAACTCGCCAGCGCTGGGGGCCAACAGCCCCTGGAACAGCAAACCGCCCTCCAGCCAGGAGAGCAAGTCAGAGAACCCCACGTCGCAGGCGTCGCAGTAACGGCCCCCCCGCCGCCCCCGCCGGGCGGCCAGCCCCCACCGCCCCCCCCGCCGCCTCCCCGCACCCCCACGCCTGCCTCCCCGACGGACCCCAGGGCAGGGGTGGCTTTCCAGGGCCGTAGCTTCATTATTCCCCCTCCGCTCTTCTTTTCTGCTTCATGCCCAGAGAGCTTCTCATCCCTGTCCCAACATGCCCAACCCCTCCCTGCCCAGCGAGGGGGAATTAGTGGGGAGGTGTTGGCAGCGGCTGGCGTTACCAGATGCCATGTGTTGGGGTCTGGCACAGCGCAGAGACCCTCCTCCTCCCTGGGCCCTGTGGTTGGTGTTTGCTGAGCAGCCACTTGCAGTGGGGTTGCACATCCCCTGTCCAAGGTGGGGCTGGTTGGGAGGGGCAGTGATGGAAAGCCTTCCCTGTGCCTCGGGCTCTGCCACAGAGCTTCCTCCTGCCAGGGTCAGATCCTGCAGTGCTGGGATGGTGTTGAGGATAGGGCCCCGTCGCATTTTCCCACTCTCCTGCACCTTCCCCTTCCCCTTGCTCCCCAGAGTGAGGGCGCAGCACAGCCATGGGGGGACTCTTGTATATAGGAAGTGCGTGGTGGGGGGCTGGGGGAGCACGGAGGACCCGCGGCTCTGCTGGAGTAGCCGGTGCCCTTGTTCCCTGCCTGCAGCCCCTGTGTTTCCCTCCACCTTGCGTGAGTCTGCCTGGGGCCCCTTTGCAACCCCTGGCTCCTGGTACCTCCTACTTTTGTCTTTTTTTAAGAAAAAAAATAATATTATTAAATTGTAAGTTTAAAAAAGAGAAAGAAAAAAAAAAATGGAAAAATACCCCTCAGCCCCCTTGCCCATTCCCCCCCTCCTGTCCTGAACCCTTTCACCCTGTCCTGACTTTTGTACAGGCTTCTTCTCTTTGAAGTCTCATTTTATATCCAGTTCGGAGAGCTTCAAACCAAGGAGAGACTTTGCAGACTTCCTTTCTAATCCCTCCAGAGGCCGGGGGGGCAGCCCTCCGCCTCTCTTCTCAATGTAAATCTTGTGTGCTGTTGTCCCTGCTCCCCCCTCGGGTTTGTGTACCTCGTGCTTGTACATTTCCGCGCTGTAGACAGTGTGTACGATACTGTTCTTTCAATGTGTTATCACTAGAGCAGGTGCCTCCATTGATGTTAGGGGAAATGACGAGAAAAATAATAATTTTTGGGGTTTTTTTTTGGTTTAAAAAAAAAAAAAGAGAAAAAAAATAATCCCTTCCAAGGCTTTTTCCAAGGAGAAGATGGGAGGTGCCGGGGGAGGGTGTTTGTGCTAATTAACCAGTTCACCCCAGCAGCCTTGGAGTGGGGTTTTGCGGGAAGGTGGGAGTCTGGGCTGCCTGTGGGAACCCCCTGGCATGCCCCATGGTGGGGTTGCAGCAAGTGCTGCTGTGGGAGGGGACTGCCCTAGTGGGGGTATAAGTGTGTGTAAGAGTGTGTGTGCGAGAGGTCTGTGTGTCTGTCTGCGTGTGTAAGGGAGCCTGGGGCAGGCAGAGCAGCCCTGAAGTTTGAGGGAGTGAGGGGTGCACTCCATTCTCTCTGTCAGACACCCCCAGTTCCCTGCTGGGGATCCACAGTCTGTGTCCCACTGCCCCATGGGGCTTGGGGCTGGCAGGTGTCACTGTGGGCCTGCCTGTGCCTGGGGCTCTGGCTGCTGCAGCTGTGCTGCTAGCAGCCAATGCCTTGCCCACTTGTGGGTGAGACTGCAGGAGGTTGATGAGATGGGGTGGGGGTTACCCTGTGTGTCCTCTCCTTTTGCTGTCCCTGTGGCTGGACAGGGAAACAGAGCCTTGAGTCAGCCCTGGTGTGATCTCAAGCTGAAGACCCCTGGAGAGATGCCTGTGCTGGCTCCTGGGCCCCTCCTGGGCAGGCTGGAGCTGGAGGGCTCAGCCCCTCAGACCCCCAGGCACAGGGGTCCCCACAGCCCCTTTGCAGGCAGGGGTGGGAGCCCAGTGTGGCAGGGAGGGGGGCTCTGCATCACAGTTAAGGTACGATTCTCCATGCCATGCTGCACGGCTGCTGTGGAGGGTGCAGAGCCCTCACTGCCATGGGCACACTGTAATGCCTTTTTGTTTCCTTTTTTTTTTTTTTTTTTTCTCCCTTCCTGCCCTCCATAGTTTGTGCCATTTATGAGTCATGTATGGTACCAATAAAATGACTTTTCGGTTTGAAGCTGTCCTGGTCACTTACATCTGAGCATGGGACCAGGCTGACGTGGACAAGGCAGAGGGGAGTTGTCCCCTCATGTCCCTGGTACGCTGGCAGGGAGTGTGGGCACAGGGCTCACTGTGTTCCCTCGATGATGCTGGCCTGCCCCTGCCTGCTGGTTCCCAGGCACGGCACAGCTGGCTCACTGCCGTGCCATGGAGAGCAGAAATCCCAGCAAGGGTAAGGTACTGGGTTGCTGGGAAATGGCCCCAGTCCCCCAGGCAGAGCAAACAAGCAGCTCGAGGCCTGCCAGGACACCAAGGTGATGGGCACATTCCCTGGGGAGCAGTGGGGGCTGTGTAATCCTGCCTGGGAGCAGGGCAGGAGCCGCTGAGCAGCATGGAGGTGTCCTGGGGGGAGCAAAGGAGGGACAGGGGACTATAACAACCTCCTTCCAGAAGCTGGGGTGCCCTGTGCCAGCTTTATTAGGGATGTGGGGGAAACCATGCTTGTAAAACAGGGCTGATGCAGCAGAGGGTGAGAGCAGGATGGGCCTGTATCTTCCAAGTAGGAGCAGGGGTTGGGTTGGCATCTGCAGTGAGGGACATCACCAGGCTGTGACAGGGCTGAGGTTGGGGGGCTGCAGGACACAGGTGCTGTGGTAGGAGCTCATGGCTGGGCAGGTGAGGGCAGGGTGGCCCTGATGAGTCCATGGTGTGGCACCCAGAGCTGAGGCATCAATAAATACCCTCGTTTCTAACATGTCTGAGCTCTGGCAGGCTCAGTGGGATGCCCTGGATGGCAAGGGAGCAATGCCCTGCAGGAGCAGATCCTGCCATCTGTGATGGATCCTCCATATGCCTGGCTGGATCCTGCACATGCAGCCGAGAGCTGCTGGAGGGCCCCAAGGCAACACTTCAGGCTTGAGGTCTGAGCTGGAGAGCCCAAAGGTACCTGTGAAGCTCCCAAGCCTCCTTCCCCCACATCAGCTCCAATGCTGTGGGAAACTCACTAGTTGTTGCTTTTTTTTTCCTCTCTTTTTTTGTTGGGATGAATCTGTGCCCTCTGCTGCTCTGCCCCAGTGCCAGTGCTGTGCCAGAGGGTCTCACATGACACTGGCACCCAGCATGGGCCAGACAAGGAAGAAAACCTGAAGCAGGGCTGCCCTTCTCCCTGGGCCACCTTCACCTAAGGTCACAGAGTGCAGTGATGCCTGCTTCTGCCAAGGAAAGTTAAGCAGTAACTGGAGGTGGCCATGTGCAAGCCGTGGGCGCTGGAGAGGCAGGGAGCCCCCCATGCAAAGGTCATGCAGGTACAGCTCACCCAGAGTCCCTGCCGGTCCTGTCTAAAAGCCCGGGGACACATGCAGGGACACAGGGCAGGGGCCAAGCACCGTGCTGGGGGCTCCACTACTTCGGGGCAGGAGGTGGGAGGTGCAGCAGAGGGCTGCCATAGGGGCAAGGTGGGCAGCAGGGCGGGCTCTCGGCAAGGGTGCCGTGTCAGGGTGGGCTGCTGGAGGGGCCAGCAGTGGCTCTGGCAGTGTGGGGTGAGTGCTGGGTCTCTTGGACAAGGAGGGAGCATCCCCAGCCAGAGGGCCGGTGGGCGGCCGGCTCTCCCATGCGGGACAGGGCAGGGGCCGGGGTCTCTGGGGGAGATGCAGGATGTCAGGATGGGCTGGGGCCAGGAGCAGGGCTGCCCCTCGGGTGAAGGAGGGGTGCCAAGGTGCAGCGAGGAGGGGTGGGCAGAGGGCTCCCCCTCGGCAGAAGACGGGGCCGGCGCGGCCGGACAGACCCCGGCGGGCCGGG
>NW_005054300.1:5823885-5825990 GCF_000277835.1 Geospiza fortis | reverse complement strand
TGCCGGGCTTCCCCCCCCACTGCTGGCAGGGGTGGGGATGGGTGCACCCATCCTTCCTCGGTGCTCTCCCGCAGCTCTGTCCTTCCGGGCGGGAGCGGGCAGGTGCCTCATTTTTTCTCTCTGCATTTCCTGGTCGGAGGCAGGAGGCAGGGCAGGCTGGGTGGTCCCGAGCCCCGACGACACCGACAGCTCCTCTCGGTGCCCAGGTGTCCACAGGAGCTGCTGCGATGGAGCTGGGGGACATCTGGAAGCCCACGTACGGCCCTGGCCCCGAGGCGCCGGGGAGCAGCACGCCGGGGCTGGTGGCGATGGCACACGGCTTCCTGCGGCTGGTGCAGCCCAACGCCCTGCCCACAGGTGGGTGCATGGCCGAGGGGGCTGGCTCGGGTGTGATGGCTGGGGCCATCGGGAGTGGGATCCAAGGATTACCAGCTGTGTCCTGCTCATGTCTATAATAACTGTGGGGCCATCTTAGCTGGGCCCCAGGACAGGTGTTAGAGGTAGTGCCACCTTGCAGAGTGCTGCCCCATCCTCCCTCCAGGTATCTTAATCCTAGGCCCCCAAAAATGTGCAGAGCAAACCCCACTCTGCCTGCAGGCTCTTTGCCTGTCTTGCAGCCCTCTGTGTTTGCTGGCCACCAAGAGCAGTGTGTCCCAGTGTCGGTGTGCTCTCCCTGTGCACTGCCCTGCTTGCTAGCACTTGCCCTTGCTCCTGTCGCTGTCACAGCTCTGTCCCGAAGCAGCTGCAGGTTTGCACAGGTGATACCAGGAGCCTGCAGCTGCTCCATATTCATGGGACAACTGCTGCCCACCTGGAGGGAAATGCCACTCTGGGTACTGCCATTGTGCGTCCTCCTTCACTGGCTTCAACCCCTGCTCACCAGCAACATGCTGGCAAAGGTGTGGCTGGCAGCACAGGTCCTGCTTTGTGGACCTGTGTCACACAGACACCAGGGTACCAATCAATGTCCCCATGTGCCATCAAGGCTTGTAATGAGGGCATATGGCACAGGTAAGGAGAGCCCTGGGAATGAAAGAGGCAGCGTGGCAGTTGGCCTTTGCCCCACTACTCATTCCTCACTGGCAGTGCCGTTGGGCCTCTCTGCAGGAGGGCAGCCACAGGGCAGTGTCCCTTATGCCCACAGTGGTGAGGAACTCCCTTGTTCTGTGAACCCCTGAGAGCCTGGGAGCTGGCAGAACTTTTCCTGGGTGCAAAAATGCTGCATGATGTGATGGCTGGGGAGGGCAGCTGCAAGGGAGAAAAATGCCATACTCAGAGCTGGTCTGAGCTGCAGGTGATGCCTTGGGCTGGGAGGGGTGAGCAGGGTCTGGGACCCTCTTGGAGAACTCCATAGGGCCCAGCACCTGCTCACAGCCCTCTGTGCTTCTTGTCTTCCAGAGCTGATTAATTTTGAGCAGTCCCAGAGCGGGTTCAGCCAAGATAACATCAATGAGGTGAGCAGGCAGCTGGGATGGGGAGCTGGCAGCCCCAGAGCACCGTGGACTGGGGGGTGCTGGTGGGTGCTGCTCTGAGGCTGAGCCCTGGATGCCGGGCAGCAGCAGGGGGACATGTTCTGCTCCCCGGGGGGACCCATTTTGTCTGTTTGGGTCTGGACAGGGTGCGCAGAGCTGAGGGGCCTTCGGGGGCACCAACGCTGCTTCTCATTCTTCCTATCCCAGCTGCTGCTCTACGAACTGGGTTTCCTAATCTGCGTGGCCATTGGAGTCCTCCTCATCATCCTGGTGCCGCTGGTGGGATGCTGCTTCTGCTGCTGCCGCTGCTGCGGGAACTGTGGGGGCCGCATGTACCAGAAGCAGCACCGGCGGATGCGCTGCCGGCGCCGGGCGCTCTGGGCCTCCCTCCTGCTGCTCTCCGCTTTCCTCCTGTGAGTGCGCGGGCCGGGAGGCTCCGGATGGAACCCAGGGGTGGCTGGAAATGCCGGCGCTTGGCGGCCGTGCCAGGAAACTGCCATTGTTCACGAGTAGATCGCGGCACGGCGGGACAAAGGAGAGGAAGCAGCGGCGGTGGGGAGCTGGCCCCGGGGGGCTGTGCACTGCAGACCGTGCAGAACTTTCCCGACAGCTTCCCCACGGCTACCCAGGCCG
>NW_005054300.1:5810570-5823866 GCF_000277835.1 Geospiza fortis | reverse complement strand
ACTGGCGTGCTCCAGACCCTGCAGGCTGGTGGGGTCTGTGTGGGTGGGTTTGGAGGGTGCTGGGGGCAGCTCTGGGACTGACCTTGCCACCCTTCCCTTGTAGGGCTGGTGGTGTCTGTGCCCTTATCAGCAACAGCCGCTTCTCCCAGGCTGTGAAGAGCACCTTCCCCAGTGTGAACAACACTCTGGACAACATCCACACCTACCTGGCCTCCATCCCCCAGGCACGCATGGTCCCCCTGCCATGTCTTGGGGGCAAGGGGCAGGCAGGAGGAGCAGCCCAAATAGCCCCCTGGGGAAGGGCAGCAGAGGGGCTGGCAGCAGAGAAAGGTCCCCACCCTCACTGACACCACATCTCTGTCCCTGCAGCAAGTTGATTTTGTCATCGACAAGAGCGATGTCCCACTGAACTATGCCAACCACAGCCTCCAGGGTGAGAGGGTGCGACGGGAGGGGCTGGAGCGTCCCCAGGGCCCTGTGGGAGCTGCTCCAGGGCTGGGGGCTCTCGGGCAGTGGGAGTGTTGTGTGGGTTTACCTTTCTGCCCTGTGGATGGTTGCTCACCCTGCAGGCCACTGGGCTTGTTCTTATGGCGATGTCTAAGGGGTCTGTGTCTGGAGGCTCTTCCAAGCTCCAGCTCTGCTCCAGTTTCTGCTTTTCCCTATTCAGGCTCCTCTCTGGGAAGGGTGATGTGGGTGGTGGCAGAGTGAGGATATTCCCATTGCCCCCCACCTGGGAGGTGGGTGAGGGAGGGGTGCTGATGGTGTCCGTGTTTTCACCAGCTTTCCTGCAAGCCCCAGGACCTTGCAGGGATCCTGTTATTGACACCACCTCTCCCATCTCTGCAGACATTGGGCCCAAACTGGGCAGTATGATCACCTCCCACATCAGGAGCAGCATGGATGGGGCTCTGGGATCTCTCCAGAGCCTCTTGCAAGGTACTGGCCCTATCCCTGGGAGACTGGCAAAGGACTCAGGGGGATTAAGAGATGGGGTGGGTGCATTTTTGGGTAAGAATCCCATGGAGGTGGATCCCTTTGGCCTCCCAGCCACACCTGGGACAAGTGCCATGACTTTGGGGGTGCCCCTATGCTGCATTTTTTCACGGGTTCCCAAGGTTCAGCTGGATGAGAAGGAGTCCCTGGCACAGTGGCAGGATGAGGCCCTGAGCTCCCTGCTCTCTCCCCAGGGATGGAGACACTGAACAACACCTTTGCCAACATTGCCCTCCGCCGCTCAGACCTCGAGGAGCTGCAGAGCAACTACAGCCAGGGGCTGGTCAGCCTGAGGGACAGGCTCAATGGCACCCTGCAGAAATGTGGCCTCCCCTGCAGCCGAGTGTCCCTGGAGGGGCTCACCTTCACTGCCAACTTCAGCACGGTGAGGAGGGCAGGGTGTGGGTGCGGGGCCCCCTGCCCCAGCCCCCACAGCTCCCTCACCCCAGGCTCTTCCCCACAGATCCCAGGTGTGGAGCAGCAGCTGCAGGCACTGCGTGAGGTCTCTGAGTCAAACATAAAGTCTGATTTAGAGGAGGTAAGGAGTGCCTCCTTCGCCCAGACTCAAAGCTGGGTGCTCCTGCAGCTGCTGAGGCTGTGCTGACAGGCTGTGGGTTGGGAAGAGTTCTGTCAGGAGTTCAGTGTGTCACACGGAGGGAAGGGCTGGCCAGAGTTCTGCTCGCTGTCCCAACCATCCCTGCACACTGGTAGGGTGGACTGGCTGCTGTGGGGAGCCTGGCTGTTGTGTGTTGTGTGTTACATCAGGGGGATGTGCTGCTCAGCCCTGGATTGCAGGCAGGGATGTGAGTTTCATGCTGTGCTTCCCTGGATGCAGGTTAACACAACGCTGGGCATGACCCCCAACAAGGTGCAAGAGCAGTCCCAAGAAGTGGTGGCAAGTAAGCAGGGCTTTGTGTGCTGACTTCTCCCTCTTCTAGGATTCCCTCCTCCCTTCTCAAGCCATTCTTTCCTGGAGGCCTTCCCTGCAGCCCTGGCTGTCCCCAGGTGCCATCATGCCATTGTCATCCTTGGCCATGACTGCCCCTTTCCTATCCTGTCTGAGTCCCTGCTGCCCTGCAGGACCTGGGCAGCAGCTCGCAATGTCAGCGTGTCCCCATTCCTTGCAGAGAGCCAGAACCAGCTGCTCCTCATCAGGCAGGAGATCAGGAACTTGCAGGGAAGGTTGCCACTCCTGGATGTGGAGCAGAAAGTTGGGGCCTTTGTGAACAATGCCACATCCATGCTGGAGAAGTACAGGGAGCCGATCGTGGCCTGGGATGGGCTCAGGTGGGTGAGGGGCTGCAGCCCTGGCTCCATTGTCTGGGGGTTTTAGGGTTCCTGCTCCTTCCATTGCTGGAGGTGGGGGCTTGCTGGGTGGTGGGGTTGTGGGTGCAGGGTACTCAGAGCTGTGCCTTGCAGACACACGTGCCCCGTCCCTGCTGTGCTGTCTGGGACCTTTTTTCCTCCCCATGAAGGCAGCCAGTGGGCTGCAGGGTGCTGCTCAGGGTCCCAGGTTCAACTGCCTGACTCCCGCCCTTTGTCTTGCCCCAGGTTGATCGTGTGTGCCCTCCTGTGCTGCACGGTGCTGCTGGTGGTCCTCTGCAACGTTTTTGGGCTGCTGCTGGGGCCCCTGGGGCTGAAGGAAGGTGTGCTGCCCACACAGCGCAGCAGCCTCTCCGATGCTGGCGGGAACTTCTTCATGGCGTGAGGCTCAGCTGGCTGCCAAGGACACGTGTGGGAGCGGTGGGGTGGGTGGGCAGGGCTGCCCTGGGAACACTCGAGCTCCTAAATCATCATTTTACTGCAGCTTAATGGCCTGCCCCGTGGTGACTCCCCGTGCAGGTGGTAAATTGAAGGTCAATCGTGGTGCTGGTGAGAGGTGTTTGAGGGAGCCCGTTTGCCCCGTGACAGCAGCGAGGGCTGGCAGGGTGAGCGTGGCTCCTGCAGCTCTGCGGGGGAGTGCTGGCTTCCAAAGCTGTGGGAAGCTATTCTGGAGCCCAAGCTCCAGGGCAGAGCCTGGCCATGCTCTGGGGTCTGAAGGCAGAACAGAGACAAGCTTGTGGGAAGGGTGGTGTTCCCACAACTGTGGGGGTGAGGGGTGCACAGCCCCTGGGTTCTGGGGGCAATGCCAGCATCAGTGCTGGGCTGCTGGTGGTGATGGCATTTCTGTCCCGGCAGAGGGGTTGGCTTCAGTTTCATCTTCTACTGGCTGCTCATGCTGCTGGTGATGATCATCTTTGTGCTGGGGGGGAACATTTACATGCTCCTCTGCGAGTCCTGGCACAACCAGCAGCTCTTCCAGGTAAGCTTGCTGTGGGGAAACTGCCTGGAGATACTGCTTCCTAAAATGAGGGCTGCTGGTGGAGCAGAGGCAGCACTAGCCATTTAAGATGCTCTTCCAAGGTGTCCTGTCCTGCACTATGTCTAGTTTCTCCATCTCTTTCCTTGCTCTTAGCTCCTGGACACTCCTGGCAAGATCCCCAGCTTCAATCTCTCAGAGCTGCTGGGCCTGAAGGGTGACACAACAAACTTCTCAGAGATATACAGGTGGGTCCCAGCCCTGACACTGTGTCTTTGGTGGGGGTAAAGCTGCTCAATGCCCTCAGATGATCTCCAGGAGCAGGGCAGCTGGCCCTACCTTCCCAGGCTGTGGGTAGGCATTGATCACAGGGAAGGAGCAAGGTGCAACCTACCTGCACAGGTGAGGGCATGCTCTTGGGAGAAGGTGGCCCTCACCTGCCCTGTTTTAAACCCCATGCCCCCATCCTGCAGGCAGTGCCAGCAAGATGCTTCCCTGTGGCAAACTCTGCACTTGGACCAGAGCGTGTCCCTGGATGAGCTCTTGAATATCAGCCAGGTGAGTGTGAGAGTGCCAGGGGCTTGAGGGCAGGAATCCAGACCAAGGGCATGGGGACAGTGAGGGGCCAGCACATGTCCCATCATGGCCCCCTTTGCTCTGGCAGTACGCAGGAAACATCTCCACAGCTTTTGAGAAGATGGACATCACCCTCAGCCCCATCTCCCTGCTCAACCAGAGCCAGAAAGACCTGCTGCTGAGGGCCAGTCGGGCTGCACAGCCTCCCAACTTCACCCTCACCCTGGAGCAGGTGTGCTGGGTGTAGCCTGGTCTTGGCATCGGGGTGGGGGGATTGGATGTGGGTTGAGGAGGTCTATTGCACTCTCCTTTTTGCTGCTGTGAGAGTCCTCTGGCATCTGTGCAACCTGTTAGGGTAACAAGGCACATCCTCTGCCTAGAAGGCCCTGGCTCCACTCTGTCCCACAAAGAAGGGGTATAGCTCCCCTTGTGAACCCCATTCCTCATTCTCATGGCTCTGTCTCTGCCTTTTCCAGCTGGATCAGAATATGACCCAAGGAAGCCTCCTGGATCTGGCTGCAGAGTTGGAGCAGCTGGCAGAGGAAGTGGTGAGAGACCATGAGACCCAGGGCCATAGCCACCCTGTCCCCAAAGCCACTGGTTACTGGGCTCCTCTGTGCCTGCCTGGGTGTTGAGGGGAGGCACAGAGCTGGGCACTGCTGACTGCAGCTCTTCCAGGGCACAGACGTGAAGAAGGACCTGCAAAATAATGCTCGTGAACTGAGGGAGCTGGAAAAGGAGATGCAGGCGAGCTTCTCTGGGCCACTGGTGAGTGATGCTGGGGCACATCCTGGGGATGCTGGGCTGGGCTTCCCTAGAGCTCAGAGCCTGCTGGCAGGGTCTGGGGCTGCACCTCTGATCCCCCTTCTCTCCGTCCCCAGCAAAGTCTGAAGGAGAACATCCACTCAGCGCAGAGTGGGGCTGCCCAGCTAGAGGTAAGCTGCACAAGGGGAGTGCATGCCAGTCCTGGGCACCCTGCAAAGCACCCTCGAGGTCCTGCAGTGGAGGTGGTGGGGCTGACCTGCAGTCTGGGGGCTGCCGTGGCACTCTTCATGTGCTGCAGGGGCTGTTCATGGCGTAGAGGGAGGGAGGCCATGGACCCTGCCAAGCACAGGCTCCCTCCACCTGAGGTACCTGGCACTAGCAGCGTGTCACTGCTGGGAACACCACAGCTCCGAGAGGCTATGCCCCAGGGAGTGCTGCTTGCAGGGCTGGTGAAGTGCAGAGACCCCACTTAGATCACAGTGCTGAGAGCACTTTCACCTCAGGGACAGACAACAGCTGCGCTGGACAAAGCCAACAAAACCCAGGAGTTCCTGGAGAGGGAGATGCCAAACATCATCAAGAACGTGAGCTTGCCTTCCCCTGCTGTCAGGTCACACACCAGACCCCCTCACCAAGACCTCCCTCTATACAGGGAAGCCAAACCTTGTCTGGCTGCTCATCCTGCTTGCCTTCCCTGAGTGTCTCTTGCACCCCTGGGTGCCCCCTTTCCTTATGGCATCCCTGGCAAGGGACTGGGGTGGGGTGAAGTATTGAGCCCTGTTGCTGCTGGGCTGAGGTGGTCTGAGAGCCCTGGTCCTGACATGGAAGGGACATGGGGCATGGAGGTGCTGGTGGTGGCAACATCTCCACTCTGTGCTTGCCCCTCCAGGAGACATTGGCCTTCCTGGAGCAGCTGTTGGATTTCTTTGAGACCTACATTTCATGGGCCAAGAGCAGGGTAAGCTGAGCCTTCCTCAGTGAGGTGGAGAGAAGGGGAGAATGAGCTGCAAGGCTTGGTGGATGCTGACATATGCTGTCCCCACCATGTCCCCAGGTGACAGAAGATGTGGCACGTTGCAAGCCCATAGCTCAGTCCTTGGATAACGTGGAGGTCATTGGCTGTGACTATATCATGGACTCTGTGGTGAGTGGGGCAGCGGTGTGTAGAGTGACACACACATGTGGGGTGGCAGTGAGGTCCTCTTGTCCTCCTCATGGATAAGGGATGCAGGAAATGATCAGGGATGCACAGGAAGCAGTGCTCAGCTTCTGCCCAGCAAAGTGCTGTGGCTAAGAGGAAAGGCCAGGCTCTGAGAAGGAGTGGGTGGTCATTGGGGAGCACTGGGAGCAAAAGAGATGCTCCCAGTCACACTCTGGACCTAATGGCTCTTCCTGCACCCTATGCAGAATGCCTTCTGGTTCAGCCTGGGCTGGTGCACCTTGTTCCTGCTGCCCAGCATCATCCTGTCTGTCAGACTTGCCAAGTTTTACCGCCGCATGGACACTGCTGATGTGTACAGGTGAGGAGCAGCCCCACCCCTGGGACCACACTGCGTCTGGGGTCCCCCTGCCTCCTATTCCTTCATGTCCTGTGGTAGCCTGTGGGGCTCATGCTAAAGCAGTGTGGGCTGGGGAGAATCTGAGAGGTGACTTGGGGCCCTCAGCCTCTGAGGATGGGGATGTTCTGGAGCTTTTCTCTGCCTGCTCTGAGCCTCCTGGTAGGGAGGGCAGACAAAGGTGCATTCCCTTTGGAGGAAGGAGCCTGGCAGGACTGCAGCCACAGCCTGGCTTGAGTCCACCACCTGACTTGCTGTGTTTTGCACCATTTTTGTGCTGGAGCTCTGGCATGGGAGCCCATGGATGCTGTGCAGAATGCAGTGTGCTGCGTGGTTGGTGGCATTGCCACGAGGGTGCAGGGCTTGCTCACGTGCCTGTGGCCAGCAGTGTCCTGGGGCTGCCCCAGCCCTCTGGGCCCCTCTGCCTGGCAGCTCCATCACCGGCACAGGCACTGACCCCTGGGGATAGCGAGGTAGTTGGATTTCTGACTCCTGAGGGCTACCTCGTGGCCCTGTGGTGCAGCTGCTGTGCTGGGGGTTCCCCAGCTCCTGCCACCCCTCTGAGCTGGCTGGAGACACGGGCTCAGCTGCCCAGGAACCTCAGGGAGCTCAAGCTGAGGCACAGGGAGCTGGTGCTGCTGAGCATGGGGCCCTGCTCTGCCTGCCTGGGGAAGGAGCACTGATGCTCTGGGGGGCTGTAAGAGCCAGTGCTCTCTGATCAGATCAGGCAGCCAGGATGGAGGGGACCACAGCACCCTGAAGCCCATTTGCTCTCCTTTTGTGACCCATTGGAGACCCTGTCCTACCATGAGATGTTGTCTTGTCCCACAAGGCATCTTCTTGCCCCACTTTTTAACTTGTTAACACTGTCCCCTCTTTTTTCTCCCCTCTAGGAATGAAGACTTTGAGATGTAAGCTTCTTACACTGCCAGGTCCCATTGTGGGGTGGGGGACAGCCCCTGTAGGTACAGGGGAGTCAGGGGACAGAAGGAGGGGGTGGGGACCAGGGTGAGTGCAGACCAAGGAGTGTGCTGGTACCAGGGGATGGCTGTGAAGGTGGGACTTTTGTAGTGCATGCAGTTGTGGTGTCCCCTATCATCTTCCCACACTCCCAAGTCTGGAGGTGCTGCTGGTCCCAGTCTCCCAAGCTGGTGGGTTTGGGGAGGTGTCTCCATACCCCGTTTCCTGTGGGGCTGGGTGATAGGAATGGGATGATATTTGACCATCCCAGTGCATCCTGAGATGTCCCTTACCCCCCTCTGTGGCTGGGGGTGACATATGTGACCTTGGTTTTGCAGGCCACCAACATTCAACTTCTATAAAATCCCCAGGCCTTCCACAAGGCATTAGCTCCCATCACCACAGATGGAGGAGGAAATGGACAGACCTCCCCACTTGAAAAATGTGACTATTTATTTTTGCAGGGAACCTGCCTCTTTCCAAGGCTGTAATTTTTGGTGTCAAACAATAAATGGTGTGTTTGTGTGCACTGTGGGATGTGACTGTGCTCCTCGGGTCTAGCAGTGATGGAAGTAAGCAGGGCGAGGGGCTGGAGGGTTCCCCACAAGCTGAGGCTGTGCCTGGGACCACAGGGCTCTTTCTGGTGTTCCACAGCCAGCCTATGGGTCAATACAGGATCACTGCTCAGTGTCACCAAGACTGGGTGATGTTCCCCTCACTGGGCAGCCCTTTGCACCTCTCACTGGGTGAGTGCCAGGTCCCTCCCTGGGACAAGCCACACGAAGAGCCTCCTGTCTATGAAGTGCCATCCCAAGCTGTCCCCAGCACATAAGCACTTCCCTCTGGCAACCCTAGCATGTATCATCTGTGGATTTCCAGTGAGTTTGTGGGGTGCCTGCAGCCCACACCTCCTTCTCTCTGCAAGATATGTGCAAGATATGGTGCCATGGGTACTTTCTGTGCTCACCCCTGCACACACCGTGCTCTGCACAGATAAATCAAGGGTGACTTGGTCTGGAGCCTTGGGCTGAGTTCAGGTATTGCTTTGTGCTGCTTCTTGGTGCAAGCACAGGGCCCATCCCGAAAGCTGTGTCAGGCACAGGGGATATACGTGAGCAGCTTGACTCATTTCCTTTGTTGCAAAGTCCAAGCTTCTCTGGAGCAGAGTGAGAGGGCCAGGCCAACTCCCCCTCCACTATGTGCATCTCTTACTGCTTTTTCCCCTTGCCTTCAGATCCAATTGCTAGTTTTTCCTTTGGGCTTTATCTGAGGCTGCACCAGCCTTACCTCCTGCTGTCTCCCCCTAGCAGAATCTGACTGCAGAGAGAGAGCCCTGTGCTTGCCTGTAAGTCAGCTCAATCTGTCCTTCAGGTTGCTTTGGCCCCTGCTTCCCCCAGGGATGCTCACCCTTCCTGGTTCTTGGCATGAGACATCCAGCAACCCCTTGGAAAGCATTCAGCTCAGTTATCTGCCCTGGACCCTCAGCCTCCAGAATTCTGTTTCCTGTTTGTCTGGGGCCCATACATGGAGGCTTCTGCCCCCAGGCCTCAGGCTGTCCCTACTGCGTCATGTTCCCACTTCCTCTTCCCTTGCTGTGCCTCGGGGATGCTGTGTCTCACACAGCACTGCTGCTGGCTTCAGTTTCTGCTTGCTGGCTTTGTGGGCATTGCTTCTTCCCTGCTCTCCGTTTTCTGCAGAGCCAGTGCTGGAAGGCAGGGAGCTTCACCCTCATTCACTGTGGCTACTTGCACCCAAACCCAGCCCTGGCAATGAAGATATCCCCCCAAATACTGCACAGCCTTTGCCAAGGTGTGGGGCTTGCTCTCAGCAGCTCCCCATTCAGTGCAGCTCCAGGGCAGTGTTCCAATCTCTGGAGCCATGGCTTGAAGAGGTGCTGGGCTCCGTCCATCATCCTCCTCCCAAACAGCCCTGGGAGGGGGGTGAGACCAGAGTCAGGCAAGGCCACCAGCTGCCTGGAGAGGAGGCAAGGACAGCTCTATACAGAATGCCCACAGTGGATGCCACCAGCTCTCCTTTCAAGCCTGTTCCCTCTGCTCACGTGTGGCAGCTGCCAGAGTGAGAGGGAAACTCACAGTGCCCCATGGCCACAGCACAAGGACCCCCCCAAGGAAGGTCTCATCAATAACCAGCCAGCCTCTAGGGCACCACTGCAGCAGTTCCTCTTCCTCTTTGCCTGGCTTTTTTCCACCACAGGGACTTTCCACAGACAAGCCTTTCTCTGGGGGAGACCCTGCCACATCTTTACAGTGGTTTCACAAACAATAATCTCTCCAACGGCAGCTGTGACACTGTGCCTGGCAGCAGGATTTTGCTGGGCCAGCCAGGTGCTCTCTGTTGCTAGTTTTCCTAAAAAATAGAGAATTTGCAGCTCTTGACAAAAAAATCCCCCCTTCCTCAACTCTCTGTTGGGCCCAGCCACAGCTGTGCATGGCCTGGGTGGCCCTTCCCTGTGGCACACAGCTCCAGCCTGCCTGTGCAGACTCTGCCTCTGTGGCTTCATAGTGGTAAGCAGCTGAGTACCACAGAGGGAATGAGCTCTGAGCTCTACCAGTTGTGAGCCATGCTGGCCAGCACCAGAGAGATGAGCCTGGCCACTTTTCACCACAGGCAAAACAAGACTGCCCCGCTCCTGAGGGTGTGTACCCTCATAACATCCACCACCACCTCAGCAGTGCTTTAGGAACCTTTATTTTTAAAAGGAGTCTGTCTTCCACACTTAAGACCACTCTCAAGAGGATTAATGCAGGTCAATCTCTACAGCCCAACAAGGCACCAGACAGCTCCTTCAGACCAGAGCCCAGAATGCAGGGGCAAAGCCACAGCGAGGGTCTCCCTCCTGGAGGAGGGGACCAGGCACCTGAGAGAGGCTGGAACCTGGATCTTCCTGCACAAACTATTCTCAAGTTACACTGATTTTGCAAACAGAGGCACAATATGAGCCAGACAACCCTGACAAAGCCCCTTTGTATGCAAAGGGCAAAGGTAGAGGAGATGGGAACAGAGGGCTCGGGTGTCCTGCAGCATAATCTAAGCTTCCACAAAGGAAAGGGAAAGGCAGGGCCAGCCCCAAGCTCTCATAGCCTGCTGCAAGCTTCTCAGCTCAGCAGAGAGTTTGGGTACTGTCTGGGACAGAGAGATAAGGGAATTAGGCTGCTCTTTTCAGCTAAGTAGCTGCAATCAGTCACAGCTACAGGACTGATCCCAGAGGAGCTGTGGCGAGACAATCTGTGGAGTGCTGCAACTGCCAGTGCGTGTGCTGGGATCCCCAGTGCCATGGAGCTGTGCCACACTGGCCTTTAGCATCTGACTGAGCCCAGAGCAGCAGCACTCAGTGACCCAGCTGCAGGAAACATGTCCTGCTTCTCATAGGCAGAGCTTGGAGGTACCACCCAGCCCACTGAGCAGAGAATGGGGAGGAAAGACTGTGTACTGCCTACCACTCCACCACCAGTACCAGAGGATCAGGGAAGTAGAAGTGGAGCTAGAAAGGAGCCAAACAAACCAAAGTGCTTTGGGCGGGGAGCAGTTCTGTAGTTTTGTAGTGCAGCCAGCGTTTTCATCTGCAAATGCACCTGGCATTTGCTCCTCCACTGGCATGCACACAATTGCACTTGCTAGGAATAACCCGAAAGCCTGGCTCAGAGATCCCCCAACCTCAGCCACCCAACAGGCTTTTTGAGATGCTGCAGGGATGCTTCAGAAAGGAGCAGGCTTCTGTACTGCCAACACAGGTAGGATTTCCCTTCCTTGCGCACCCAGGGCTTGGGATGACATTGTCCTTCCCCCCCTTCACACACTGTCATCCTGTAGCAGTGCTGAGGGCGAGGAAGTCCTTGCTATAGGTGGCTGAGGAACATCATCAGCCACTGCTTTTGAGGGGATTTTGTGCTCTCGGGGTGGGGTAGGAGGGGGGAAGGTGCTGCTCTGCAGGGCATCTGAGTACATCTCATCCTGGACACTAGGACGCTGCACAACCCTTTGCAGCAGTGGCTTAAGCAAGCCCACAGTCAGCTGGTTGCCCTCGCTGGAGAAGGGCACTGGGTCCTCCTGGGAATGAGGGAGGTGCTGCAGGACCGTGGTGAGGATGTCTGAGGCAGTGAGCTCTGCAGGGCACAGCGGCCACAGCCTGTCCAGATAAGGGTCCAGCTCCCGGTGCTGGGCAAACTCAGCCAGCAGTGTGATGAATATCTCCTTGTTGAGCAAGGGGCTGAGTTTGGAGAACTTCTCTGCCACCTCCACCACCCGCTGCCACTGCTTCAGATGGATGAGAAGGTGCAGAGCTTGCAGCACGGCCTTAGGTCTCTTGCTGCAGAGCAGCAGTTCCAGCTCCATCTCCTCATCCGCCTCGCCGTGTTTGTTCTTTCGGGCCAGCACTCCGAGTGCTCTCTTGTACAGTGGCACCCGGCCCTCTGGGCCCTCCTTGCTGCCGTATAACCAAGAGCTGCTAACATACTGCTGGGTCAGCTCCACAAAGCTGGGCAGCCACTTGGGTTTGAACCTCAGGAAGGAGGCGCAAATGAGCTCAAAGAGCGGGACCATCCCATTCTGACCCACCTCCTCCAGCTGAGGCTGACACAGGACCTTCTTCCATACCTCTGGGGTGGCCCTGGCTACCAAGAGGCCATCCCCATTCTGCTGCAGCTGCAGGCAGCTCCGTGTGGCCTTCCAGGCAGCCCTGGGGAAGGAGGCAAAGACAGAGTTCAGATAGGCCAAGTTGTCTTTGTCCATGTCAGACTGCAGAATGCGGCTGACCTCCTGCTCCACCAGCTCCTTGCAGTAGCTTTCCACCTCACTTTCTGGGGCGCACACCACGCAAGTCTTGAGGAGCTCCAGGCTCCTGTAGCTCTGCAGCTCCAGGCTCACTGTACTCAACAGCTTGGAGTAAGAGTCTTGAAGGCTTCGGGCTGGCTTCTGCTTCTGGTGGAGGCTGTGCTGCAGGATGGCAGCGAGGACCACAGGAGCCTGGAACGTACCACCTTTCTTCAACTTCTCCACCGTCAGCTTGGAGCTGCTGAGGCTCCTCCTCTGATAATATCTGCAGGCCTCCTCAAACACCATCTCCACCAGGCAGGGCTCAGGCCTGCTGTTGTCCTCAGGTTTGGAAAAGGTAAAGCTGTAGATGCCACTCTGACTGAGGAGCTGGATACTGTCCTCCTCTCCCTGGGACTCCAGGAAATGCACCTCTTTCATGCTCAGGACTTCCTTTTCTACAAGCCTTCCACTGTTCTGGTCGACAAGGTACAGTACTCCAGCCAGCACACAGGCCAGGATGCTGCCAAAAGTCTTCAGCTGGACAGGACTCCCTTGGGCCAGGGGGCCGCTCTCCAGGTCAAAGATATGCCTCTGTGTCCCATCTGGCTCCAGGATACTCACAGAACCCTTTGTGCTCACCAGCAGCAGACCCCCGCTGTTGGACACAGTGGAGGTGTGAATATCCAGAGGTGCAAAACCTGAGAGAAGGCCCACAGAACCCAGCAGGAGCTTCTTGAAGTCTGACTCGCTGCTGGAGCGCAGCACCTTGCTGTGGATGAAGCCTGCAGAGGGGGCTGTGATGGTGAACTCTGCATTCTCTGGGTGCCAGATGAGGAGGAATTTGGAAGTGGTGGTGAAGCCGGCAGCAGCAGGCACTAGGAACACATGCTGGGGAGAGGCCAGGACCTGGTACTCGGGGCTGTTGTGCAGGACTATCCTCGCAGTGCCCAGCCGCACACCTTGCTCCCCCAGCTCCAGAGCACGGGCGCAGACACAGAACCTGAAGGCACACTTGCTCACGTCCGAGTGAGCGCCCAGCGGCGGCCTCTCCTCACACCACACCAGGCTGGCTCCCTGGCTGCACACGGACACCACTCGTGCCCGAGCACCCTGGCACAGCTCCAGCGTCTGCAGCAGCCTCCAGCCCACGGCCACCACAAAGTGCCACACCTCAGTCCGGCCGTGTTCCCACACCACGGCCAGCACCCAGGAGTCTGGTACCACAGGGCTCTGCAGGAAGAGCAGTCCCACAGGAGCTGGCTGGGGCGGCTGCCAGCTCCTCTCCAGGTCGGCTCCAGCGATGCTGTGGCGCTGGAAGGCCACCACCCGCGGCAGGGCGGGCGGCCGGCTCTTGAGCAGGAGCAGGACATGCTG